>NC_092640.1:20998648-21346065 GCF_039555335.1 Amphiura filiformis
GCTACCCTCAATAAGCAGATGGAAGACCTGAAGCTGGCCGACGCGAGATGGGGAATTACACCACCACCTGGAAAATCATACACTCGCTTTCTGGGAAGAACTCAAGGAAAGGGGTGAAAGTCAAAAAGAGGGATAGCACAGCCCCAACCAGTGACCATGAACTGCTTGAGGAATGGAAGAAATAGTTTAGCTCACTCCTTAACAACGGCAGTGGCACAGCAGCTTCAGAACTTCCCGCACCAGCTGTTGAAGATCTTCCTATCATCACTGAGCCCCCAACTCGCGAAGAAGTAGTCAAAGCAATAGCAGCCATGAAGACCAACAAGGCAGCAGCATTGGACTGTGCTATAACTGCTGAAGCACTTCAGGGAGGAGGGGATAGCATGATAGATATGATTCTCAAATTCTGCATGGAAGTATTCTCAACGCTGACACCGCCACGTCAGTGGGTCACAAATGTCATCATTCCTCTACCAAAGAAAGGCGACCTCTCTCTCATGACAAACTGCCGTGGTATTTCGCTTATGTCCATTGCCGCAAAAGTGTACAACAAGATCCTTTTGAACAGGATCCGACCTCACATTGATCCTCTACTGAGAAGCAACCAGGCTGGCTTTAGATCAGGTCGCAGCTGTGCTCAGCAAATACACATTTTGAGGAGGATCATGGAAGGCTTCAAGGAGTACCAAATTCCATTGACAGTCACTTTTGTGGACTTCAAAAAAGCCTTCGACTCCATCAACAGGTCCGTCATGTTTTTAGTGCTGCGGCATTATGGAATACCAAAGGTTGTGGTAAATGCCATCCAGGTGCTCTACAAGGACTCCAATAGTGCCGTTATGGTAGATGGAAGTATCTCAGAGCCTTTCCAAGTAACAACTGGAGTGCTTCAGGGTGATGTGTTAGCACCATTCCTGTTCATTATCCTGGTAGATTACCTTCTGAAGAAATCAACTTCTGGAATTGACGCTGGAATTGTTACCTACCCACGTCGGTCAAGCAGGTATCCTGCTAGGATGCTGAATGACCTGGATTTTGCTGATGATATTGCCCTGTTGGAATCTTCCACAGCCCGGGCCCAGTCGCAGCTTACTAGGACTGCAACTGCAGCAGCAGATCTAGGCCTTGTCATCAGCGCACCTAAGACAGAATATATGACTGCAAACTGTAACGTCCAACCAGCACTTGAAGTCTATGGTAGTACCATCAACCATGTCACAGATTTTAAGTACTTGGGTTCCAAGATGGGCTCTAGTGCTGGAGACCTAAAAAGAAGAAAAGCACTAGCCTGGGCAGCTTTCTGGAAACTGAAACGCCTTTGGAGAAGCCCTTCCCTGCCAATCGAAACAAAAATCAAGCTGTTTGAGACAACTTGTGTTACTGTCTTTCTGTACGGGTGTGAGTCATGGGTAATCACCAAAGACATGGAAAACAAAATCAATGCCTTTGCAACATCTTGCTACAGAGTCATGTTAAACATCCAGCACCTCCTGGGAGATACTGAAGGGATGTTGCAGCCAAACAAAATTGTTTCGCTTGCCCAAGATCGCAATAGTTGGAGAAATCTTGTAGTCGCCTGCTCCGCAGCCGACTGATGATGATGATGACATGGTGCGTAAAAAGCCTTTAAACGAAGGATTTTCAAATTTATTCTAAAAAATTGTATAAACACACACAAAAAAATGTTAAGCTTCATCCAATGCACCAACATTTCACTCGCTGCTATATTTGATTACTGAGAAAACTCTGTTTTCGAGAACAACTTTATACGTCTTTTATACGTTTTTTATACGTCTATAGTTACGGTTACATTATTTTCTGCAAAATGTGCAAATTCTAGCAATAGTTCTATTAATTTATCAAGCTACATAGTCTTACATCTAGTACTGACAATCGACATCATCCTTAAGGGAAGGGGTATGAACGTTTGGACAGTATTTATTGTGGGACATTAGAGCACATCAGACATATTGAATTGCATTCTGAATACGAAGAATGGCCTTCTGATATCAAATAATTTTGATTTTTTGAAATTCGCAATGTAATACACATTTTACATTATGGCAAATCATTAAAAATTGATATATTTGATATTTAACAGTACTGGAAGTAAACTTGATAAATCTGATGATTTATACTTAAAGTGTATGTAGGTGGGATGAAAAGCCGACGATCAATTGAAAATTTTGACCTTTCGTATTGAAGATATGGATTTTTAGTTGTAGCTCCGTGGTTGTAGTGCTGGGCTGTTCAAAAATTGTATTCCTCTATTGCTATACCAGAATTCCAATAAGATATTTAAATGCATGATTCAACATTGCCTTTTATACAGACACTATGTGTTATAGCATGATAAACACAAAAAGTTTTATCGTTTTGTCGGATTATATAAAGGGTATGTTATAGAGGGTATAAAACGTTTAAATAACATTCAAAAACATGTTTGACACCTTTCTGCAAAATATTCTAATATAATGTTACTTGAAGATATATGTTTGCCAAAATATAGTTTACACACACATTTTGATAGTGGTTATTTTTCATATTTATAACGTTTGAAAAACATTTCTATGACCTTTATATAACTCAATATTTAAATGTCATTACGACGTTTTGCCCAAAACAAAACCAGATTATAACAAGTTTATAACGCATTAAAATCGTTTTTGTGTTTGCTGGGTTGTCACATTATTCGTATACATGGTATAGTCAAATTCCAAGGTTTGCACAATCTCAAAGCCATGATTTAATTGACATAAATTTGATTTTAATTATGTTTACGTTCGTAAGTTAGTAACCACAAAGTTAGAAAGTTCGGAAGGATCACATTTTAAAGGTAACAATAAGTTCTCCTCAATTTTCAAAATTAAAAAGAAAAAGCAGCGTATAAGCAACGTGTAAAGGGTATCCGAAAAATTAAAATTGAGAATTTACAGACAATTCTTGTGGACATTGAGTCAAATATAATACCGTAAAACCCGTCTACAAGCATATAGTGTGCTTCTGATGAAAGCTACATTAATCCAGTCGCCATTATGGAGTTTGAGCAAATAAATTACGGATCCAAGCATATACAAACAAGTATTATTTTAAGACCGATCTATTGTATTTGGTATATTAACACTTGCTTCGAATTAATTAAGCTTTTATAAAAAAAAAAACACTACATATGCTTGTAGACGGGGTTTTACGGTATTTTGACTAAGTATGTACCACTACAATACAGTTTAAGAGAGAGTAAAATAAAATGTGAACCTAAAACAAACATAATGCTCTTTCGTCTACGTATGAGCATTTTACATTGTATATGATTAATTAATGGACAATTAGTTATGTACTTATCTATTATATCTATCTTGCTATATATCTATTCATTTATTGTATTAATGTATTTATCACAATTGTGCATTCATTCTGGCTCTTTGAATCTCAGGTGAGTGTTCATTATGTTTGTCAACATTCTTAAATTAACAATTTGGTATTTTTTGGGTTAAATTGCATTTGTAATTGAACATTTCAATTTCCGTATTTCAGCTCGTTTCTTTTTATAGTCAAAAATGAGGTCAGCAATGGTGTACAGATATGGATTAATGGCAGAATTAATGGGCAAAACAACTGCAACACACCATGCAAATACAGACGGGGGTAATGTAATCGCCCTGGTTTGAACCAAAATCCCGAGGACGATTATCGGAGACCAACATAAGAAGTCTGTGGCAACGATGGCAGATACTTTGGTTGTGAGCTTTATCTGTTTTTTCATGCCAAGGGTATTTCCAGATTCCTTGGAGGATTTGATAACAGCCTTCACTATATGAATGTAACAGACAAGTATTACCAGGTAACATACACCGTTAAGGCCTAAGAAAAGGGCTGTTGAATAAAAGAGCCCATTGCTAAGACCCTTGAATTCAGTATTAGCATAGTCCTCGAGAAGAAACATCCAATTGGTATTATACTGGTAGTCCAATTTTACAGACTCGATTTTTGAAGTGGAATATACTTTTGTCAAAGCTAGCGGTAGACCAATGCAAACATGAGAATTGTCATAGAATTTAAAATTGATTCCTGACAAAGCTGATGGAATAGTTCCTAATGCAGTTGAAATGATCCACGTCAAAATCGCAACAACTGTGGCAGATTTCTTTCTTAATTTGTGAGTAGAATAGGGAAACCTGATTGAAATGAATCTGTCTATGCTTATCAATGTCACAAAGAACACAGAGGCTTCACTAGATATTATCGATAAAGCTCCTGCAATTTTGCAGGTTATGCCAGATCTCCAGGTTTCGGATTGTATTGGAAAACGGTCACCGAAATATAAATCAGCTGAAGCAATGATCATAAGATAGATTCCCATAAGTAAATCTGATACGGCAAGATTGCTCAGCAATAGTGCATTCACTTTATTTGTCTGAGCCGTCTTCTTTCTGGCAATTAGCACGAACAGATTTCCTCCAAGTGCATTTAAACCAATGAGCCACATTATCACTGTCAATGTTCTATCAGAAAGCAGCCTATCACATGTAAGATATGGGGATCTACTTCCTGCAGCAATACATTCGATATGATCAGGGACATAACAATTACATATTTCATGCTGACTAACAAGCAATCGTAACCTATCTGACTGGGAAGAAAACGAATCGTGAGTTATTCTGGTTAGCGTGTTGTTAATAAGATTTAAGGAACGCAGATTAACAATGTGCTGCATGTTTGGAATATCCTTTAATTTATTTCCTGACAAATCAACATTAAAAAGTCTGACTAGGTCTTTAAATATATCACTATCTAAATGTGTCAGATAATTGTTTGATAAAGTAAGATATCCCAACCTCACTAAACCTTCCATCACATTTTTGTTCAGCGATCGTAATTGGTTAGAGCGAACATTAAGGTACTTCAAGAGTCTCAGGTTTTTGAAGATACCATCAGGTAATTCAGTTAACTTGTTACCATCAATCTCAATAGTTACTACAGCAAATAAATTGGAGAATATATCCTTATCGAATGTACCAAATTCATTTTCACTCAATACTAGTGAATACAAATTGCTACGTAATTCTTTAAAACATCCTTTAGGTAAGGAAGTCAATTGATTTCCCTTTAAGCTAAGAATATACAAAAGGATTGAATCTTCAAATATTCCATCAGGTATTGAGCGCAATGCATTGTTTTCAAGCGTAAGACGGTATAACCATTTTTTTCCGTGGAAACATCGCACGTCCAAATGTAATAGTTTATTTCGATCCAGGTACAGAAATTGCAAATTTACCAAATCTAGAAATATTTCCTCAGGCAATGTACTTAAGAAATTATCAGAGAGCGAGAGTAAAATAAGATTGGTCAAATTTGTAAACATCACATCAGGTACACTATTTAAAGAATTGTTAGAAAGCCGAAGTTCGATAAGATTTTTCCAATTCGGAGTCATTATCGTGCTAATATTTGATATACGACTTCCGTCGAGATTCAGTTGTTTCAAATTAATTAAATATTGAAATATCTCGACTGGGGATGTACTCAATAAAGAAAGCGCGAGATTCTTGAGTTTGTTCAAACTTTGGAACATTCCTACATCTAGATCTGATATCTTATTTCTGCTAAGGTCTAAGTCTTCCAAATTTAATAAACCTTGAAATATCCCGCCAGGTAATGTTCCCAATAAATTATCAGAAAGTTGAAGTATTTTGAGATTCCTCAAACTTTCGAACACTCCTACGTCAAGGTCTGATATCTGATTTACATATAAGCCCAGACGCTGTAAATGTATCAAATATTGAAATACCCCAACAGGTAATTTACTCAATGAATTTTCAGGTATAGAGAGGTATATGAGATTGTTCAAACCTTGGAACATTTCTACATCCAGATGTGATATCTGATTTCGACCCAGGTACAGGCTTTCCAAACTTATCAAATCTTGAAATATTCCACCGGGTAATGTTTTCAATAAATTATTTGAAAGAATGAGTGTTTTAAGACTATTCAAATCTTGAAATATCCCGTCAGGTAATAAACTCAATAAGTTATTCTCAAGCCAGAGTGTTTTGAGACTGTTCAAATCTTGAAATAACCCATCAGGTAGTGAGCTCAATAATTGTCCATAAATCCACAGCTCAGTGCAGTTGTTCAAACCTTTGAACATTAATGCGCCTAGTTCAGATATGGGATTTCCTCTTATAATAAGTATTTCCAATGTGATCAAATCTTTTTGAAATAATCCGATGGGTAATACATTTATTTCGTTATAACTAACATCAAGATAAGTCAGTTTACTTAAACCATTGAACAATTCAGCAGATAACTCCTTTATTCTATTATGATGCAGGGCAAGGGTATGCAAATGTTTTAAATCTTGGAAAATTTTATTGGGTAATGTATTCAATAAATTGCTATCTAGACTTAGTTTCTTGAGATTTTTCATACCTCGGAATATTTCAACCTCCAGCTTTGGTATCTGATTGTCAGAAAGGAAAAGTTGTTCCAAATTTATCAAATCTTGTTGAAATATCCCACCGGGTAATGAACTGAATACATTTTGAGAACTAAACGCCAGTATTGTGAGATTGTTCAATCCTTGGAATATCAGTGTGTCCAGTTCTGATATCTGATTGTGATTGAGGTTTAGTGTTTCCAAATTTGTCAAATCTTGAAATATTTCATGATGTAGTGTGCTTAACCAATTATAATCAAGCCGCAGTATTTTGAGATTGTACAAACCATGGAAGGATTTTACCCCCAGTTCTGATATCTGATTGTAATGGAGGTCTAGTGTTTCCAAATTTGTCAAATCTTGAAATATTTTATCAGGTACTGTACTTAACAAATTGTAATCAAGCCGCAGTATTTTGAGATTGTACAAACCTTGGAAAAATTCCACCTCCAGTTCTGATATCTTATTCCACATAAGGATAAGCTGTTCCAAATATGATAACCTCCAAAATGTGTTTGGATTAAGCAAAGACAGACGATTAAAATCCAGATTTAATACCTCTAGATTTTGTAAGTCTTGAAAAAAATTATCAGACACTTGCACAATTTCATTTTCTGATAAATCTAAATGGGTTGTGTAAAGTGGGTAGGTGATTACATCGGAGCTGTTTTGACGTGCACAATCTTCATACACTACTTCTCTGACACCAAGATAAGCCATACAGTCTAGGGGAAACTTAAGCTTACACTTATCGATATATTGTGGATCACACATAACTTTGTTGTTATACCCTTTAACATTATGACACTGATGTCTACTTACTGTGTTATCATGGTGATCTTTCTGAACATTTTCTTCTTCAGGGCATCCGAATACATTATCATTAACACGTGCCTGATCTATGTAAAGACTTGTATTACCTTGCAAATTAACTCGGAAACTTGACTCCAACAATGTTGAACTACACGTTTCTGGTTGTATATTGAATACTACATATTTATTCTTACAGTCTTCTACGTTCCCATCTCGTTCAATATAGAGAAATGTCGGTTCTGCATGATCATTGTATCCGTGTATTTGTAGCTCAGCGAAGGTTCCTTGTGATGCTGTCACTTGAAGTATACAAATGTAATCCGCGCTCCCTTTGAAGAAAACTCCTCCTTCGGTCTTGTTATCAACAAAACATGGGTAGGTTTCATTGAGAGGTACATCCCAAAGAGGTTCCACCAGCAACTGAGCTGCAACGATCATTCCATTCATCAATGTGTTGTTGTTAACAGCCAATGCCATGATGATGACAGAAACTTTAAGGATGAAACGGAAACAATTACGTTTGCTTACACGCGCCATTACGGCTAGGTTGTTCTAGATAGCTACGTCAAAATGGTCAAGATGGCAAGATATGAAATCAGTAAAGGTAGGTAATACAGCGTAAATGTTAGAAGGAATGTAGATTTTGAAACCGCTCACGTTTTATTTCAAGTCCTTAGCTTGGAATAGATCATAAAAATTACACAATCCTGCTGAATGAAAATAAGATCATGTATCTTGGATACCTTTGTTCACTTTTTTTTCGTATATTCCTACACTCCCGATCTATTCGGACGCGTATTCTACACGGCAAAACTACATTACTGAAGCAACGCCCGCCCAGACAGGTCGGGACATACGCAATTACACTCACAAGTGTCCACCGCTCATAACAAAGTTGTTCTTAAAAATATCCATGTAGCTACATTTCACTGCTCTTGAAGAAAACACCAACGGTTCTTCGGATTGCGGAGTTTTGTTGTGTGATCTGTTGAACCAGGGAAGTGGCACTAAGGGGACAGGGAAGTACCACTAGGAATTATATTAAAGTGTAACTTTCCTGGTATGACGGAACGGCGAAAAGATGGAACTAGGATATCTTTAAAACTCTGCCGCTGTTTGAAGTTATGTAGACGCCTACTAGAAACAGAAATCCCCGCAGAAATCAATGAGCAAGAGCAAAAAACTGTAACGTTATTACAAAACACATCTTATTAGGCGCATTGGCTAACTTCATCCTGCAAGAAGTACACAATGAATCGTTTCAAATATCTCGCAAATGCTCAAACCATTTCGCGCAAACTGTATAGTATAAACAACAGTTGAAAAAGAGGTACTTTAGTCTCGCATCCTCCTACGACACGCTGGTGTTGGTATATCTTCCAACATTATTTACACGAGTTATTGATGTACAGTTTGAAAAGAGTGTCTTATGTACGGAAAGCGATATCGGACCCCACCGACATGCTATGGTTTACCGCCACCGACAAGTTACATACCGTGCCCGATATGTTTGCCGCCACTGACAAAATATATCGGTAGCGGTGACCTATACCGACGCTTTGTATAAATCATCGGTGGCGGCTCAGAAATGCCGATGCCGATGTTTTGTATAAAGGCGGCTCAGTAATGCCGACGCCGATGTTTTGTAAAACGTCGGCTAAATGCCGACGCCGATATTTTCACAACGTCGGCAATTGCCGACCCCGATGTTTTGTACAACGTCGGCAAATTGCCGACGCCGATGTTTTGTACAACGTTTTGTAGGCTTTTTTTGGGGGGGGGGTGCGTATAGCCAGTGATCATTAGGCAGAGTAAAATAAAAAACATGTTTCACGTCCGGGTTTTTGAAAAAAAAGGAAGTGGTGGCTTTTTGTTTTTATTTTTTATCACAAAATCGGTGTTTTAGCGTATACAATAATGCCTGGAAAAAGGAGGAGGCCTCTTTTTATTTGTTGTTCTGGGAGATAGGCCTCCTTACAAAAACCTTGTAAAAGTGTTTCTTGTATATTAGCAAGGCTATAGAAAGCATCTCTACTTCCTAGACATGATATCTTGAAAGGTTATAACTGAATTTCAAAAAATCCAAATATAATTGAAGGAACCTCCAAAAAAGCAGCGGGAGGGAACGTGAAACATGTTTATTTTTTATTTGGCCTTACCAAAAACGTATATAAAATCACACTATGCTACTACGATACACTGCTGTTGTTTGCGATGCCTGCTTGATGTCGCGGCGTATTAAAGCACACATTCGGCTGGAATTACCAGCCACAAACTTCGTTGAAACTTCGATATGAAGCGGTGTGTGGCCTAAATGGTGTCGGCTGTAATCACCAGCCGTCTGCGTTGAAACAATGGCGATGTTTTCTGTTAGGCAATGTGTATGTTGCTACCGTAACTTGTTACCTTTCGTGTTGAACCAATGGCGTACATGTAGCGTCATCGATGGCAAAATTTAATACAAAATTCAATAGGAAAACTGCGGAAAAACGACCTGTTGCCCCCCTCCCATCAGACCCAGTACCCCTAATCATGGTCGGTGCCCCCCTCCCAAGGGCGGATCCATGACTGGTTCCCCCGGGGTGCTTTAAAAAGAATCGTAGGCTGTCAAAAATGTGCGCGAAGCGGGCATCGCGTGGCGCTTGCGCGACGCAGGGGGGTGTCTGAGGGGTGATTCGCCCCCTCAGAAGTAAGAAACTTGTGCAAAATGAAGACCTAATTGAAGCGATTTGGTGGACCATTTTATCACTATTAGTTTGTAAAATTTTTGATTGAAATAGCCGAAAAAATTGAGAAATGACAGGGCATGAAGCTGTTCGTGGACAAATTTTCCCTATTGTTATAAGCCTATAAATTGTTTTAAACATAAATTGGCAAATGTTGAAAACAGAAGCGAAAATGGCCACTTGTACATGCACTATGCAGGGGGTGTCTGAGGGTGGATGGTGCCCCTCAGAAGTTGGAAAGTTTGCAAAATGAAGACCTACTTGAAGCGATTTGGTGGACCATTTTGTCACTATTAGTGTGTAAAATTTTTAGATTGAAAAAGCCGAAAATTTGTGAATGACGGCCCTACCAATGAAGCCTTTCGTGGACAAGTTTTCCCTATTATTGTCGTCTAGTGACTTTGGTGACCGTGTAATAGGCCCTGCATATCGGCGGGCCCACAGTAATTTTCACAAGCTTTTGGTACGAGGACCCACCTTCAAGCAATGCGGAAAATAATTGCAGACCTATAGGGCCTATACTTACGATCGACCCGACTGTGCGGTTTTTTTAGGCATGGACCATCTCAATTTAACCTTTTCTCTCCTCCTTTTCTCCTTTTCACGTTTCTTTTTCTCCTGTTTTTTTACCTCTTTCCCCCTCTTTTTTCCTCTCATTTCCTCTTTTTTTGTGGGAGGAGGGCCACTTCCCCTAAACCGCGCCTGCTGTAAAGTTAGTGACCAATACGGGGGTCCAGAGTGTTGGAAGGTAGTACAGGTGCGGAAGAACGGGAAGAAGAAGCATGGAGATAAAATTAAAAATAACTTTCTCCCCAGGGGGGTAAAATTTCCAAATGGCTCGCGAAAAATCGCTTGCCCCCCCCCCCCTCTCGGCCCGCCAAAAAATTCTTTGCCCCCACCCCTCAGCCCGCCGAAAATTCTTTGCCCTCCCCTTGCACATGCCAAATTTTTGGGATCCCAATTTCCAAATCTGAAATGGTCTATATACATGTTGCGATCGCAGCGAGCAGGAAAATTTGCATATTTAAGCGTTTCTGTAGCGTTTTCCTAAGCCTTTTTAGCACGTTTTATTTAAAAGGCGCCCCATCATGAATGTGTGCCAAAAATCGCCTCTCGGCTAGCCAAAAATGCTTGCCCCCCCCCTTTCGGCTCGCCAAAAAGCCCCCCCCCCCCCAATTTTACCCTCCCCAGGGCTCATAATTATTGCACAGCCCCTTATGAGGGGGAACATCCCCCTCAGATATACCCCCTGCGTATGGATAAAGAACTGGTCGTTGTCCCTTCTGCATTGGACCATGTTTTAAGCAATAACTTAATAATTAGGCATACAGTAATAGTAAATAACAGTTCACGAATGGCTTCAATTGAGCCTTTATTTTCACACTTTTTTTTCTAAATAAAATTTTACACAATAATAAAATTTTACACAATGATATTTTAAAAATCGTCCACAAAATAGCTTCAATTGGGACTTCATTTGGCAAAATTTTATAACTTCTCAGGGGAATATCCCCCTTAGATACCCCCTGCGTATGCATAAAGAAGATGTCGTTTTCGCTTCTGCTTCGGACACCCGGCACTTTATGTTTGAAGCAATAATTTATACAATAACAGTAAAAACTTTTCCACAAATGGTTTCAATTGGGCCGCCTTTTCATAAATTTGTGGCTTTTTCAAACTGAAATTGTGCCAAAATGGTCCAACAAATGGCTTCAATTAGGTCTTCATTGTGCAAATGTTTCTCACTTATGAGGGGGAACATCCCCTCAGACACCTCCATCATTCCCCCCTTCTCTGACTGTTCTAGATCCGCTACGGATTCTTTCACATATTGAAGAACAGATATTTTGACTGCATAAACCGCATCAATATTACGGCATCGCAATACGTCGCCAGAGTTTCAACGAACGGGCAGCTGGTGATTACAGCCGAGTCTGTGGAACATGCACACCGCGATGTAACTATTTTTGGTAAAACACACTATACGTCGCCAGAGTTTCAACGAACGGGCAGCTGGTGATTACAGCCGAGTCTGTGGAACATGCACACCGCGATGTAACTATTTTTGGTAAAACACACTACGTCGCCAGAGTTTCAACGAACGGGCAGCTGGTGATTACAGCCGAGCCGAGTCTGTGGAACATGCACACCGCGATGTAACTATTTTTGGTAAAACACACTACGTCGCCAGAGTTTCAACGAACGGGCAGCTGGTGCTTACAGCCGAGTCTGTGGAACATGCACACCGCGACGTAACCTTTTTTGGTAAAAAATTTCAAATATCTAAGTGTCAAATGACTCAACACAAGATCGGTGTAGAAAAGTGGTTTTTAGATCAAAATTTGGCGAAATAACGAATGTCTCAAAATTAAATATTTTGTCAAAAATTTTCGAATGTCAAAAAATGATGTCAAATTACTCCAAAACATGAGATAGGTGTAGAAAAGTGTATTTAGATCGAAATTTGGCGAAATAACGAATATCTAAAATTTTTGTCATTTTGCATGCAAAGGTTTCTAACTAATAGTGTCAAAATCGTCCTCAAAATAGCTTCAATTAGGCCTTCATTTTGCAAAATTGTATAACTTCTCAGGGGGGATATCCCCTTCATACACCCCCTGCGTATGCCATGATGCATAAAGAAGTTGTCATTTTCGCTTCTGCTTCGGACACCAGACACTTTATGTTTGAAGTAATAACTCAGCAAACACAAAAACGTTTTAAAAACGTTTTTAATAAGTTATATTTGGCTTTTTGTTTACATAAAACGTTTTAATAACATTAAAATATCGGGTTATATAAAGGTCATGAAAACGTTTTAAAACGTTTTGTATGAAAACACACTACAACAATATTTTTAAAATGTTTTCAAAAATGTTATTGTAAACTATTTTTGCAAACATTTTTTGCAAAATATTTTGTCAACACTTAAATAACATTATGTTAAAATATTTGCCTCAGCAAACACAGAAATGTTCTTAAAATGTTTTTTTCAAAACGTTTTAATAACATTTAAATGTCGGGTTATATAAAGGTCATGAAAACGTTTTTAAAACGTTATTGCAAATATTTTGAGCAAACATTTTTCGCAAAATATTTTTTTTCAACCCCAAAATAACATTCTGTTTGGAATGTTTTGTATCAAGTTTTCAAGAATGTTTTTGGAATGTTATTTTAAAACGATTTTATACCCTTTATATAACCCGACATTTATATAACCCGACATTTAAACGTTTTCTGTAAAACATTTTTGTTTGCTGAGCATGTAGATTATCAAAAAATGTTTTTTTAAGGTTATGAAAACGTTTTATACTCTTAATATACCCTTTATATAACCCGACATTTAAACGTTTTCTGACACCCTTTTATAACCTTTTGCGAATCATGTCGAAAACGTTTTGTGTTTGCTGGGAATGCATACAATAACAGTAAAACTTGTCCACAAATGACTTCAATTGGCCCGTCATTTCACCAATTTTACACAATAACATGAATAATACTATTATAATAGTGCCAAAACGATCCACCAAATGACTTCAATTAGGTCTTCATTTCGCAAAAGTTTCTTTTCTCACTTCGCGGCCATCATTTACATTTTATCATTTTTTCTCAAATTACCCCCCCTCTCTCTCTCTCTCTGACGGCTCTCGATCCGCCACTGGGCTATGGATTATGTTCTTTCACATCTCTTTTGACCACCGAATATCGTGATAAAGATTTTAGGATTATAGTTTTTATATATTTTGAAGATATATCAGATCTGGGAAGAAACCACAGAATTAATTCTGTGGAAGAAACAGGTAAACAGTCGTCACTGTGGCGCAGACACTCCGCAACATAATTTTTTTGGTAAAAATTTTGTTAATGTCTAAAAATGGTATCAAATGACCCTAGGACACGTGATCGGTGTAGAAAAATTACTTTCTAGATCAAAATTCTGCGAAGTTACGAATATCTAAAAAAAAATTCTTAATGTCTAAAAATAGTGTAAAATGAGGACACGTGATCTGTGTAGCAAATCGCTTTTTAGATCAAAATCCTGCGAAATCACGAAGGTCTAAAAATTCAGTTTTTGGTCAAAATTTTGGATGTCAAAAATGGTGTCATATGACTCAAGGGCACGTGATCAGTATAGAAAAGTGGATTTTATATGAAAATTCTGCGAAGTCACGAATGTCTTAAACTTGGGAATTTTTTTTACCAAAGCGATGTGCATCATACCAGCCGCGCCAGTTTTGAACATCATCCGAAAATTTGTGACCAAAAAACTTTAAAATTTGTTAGACATTCGTTATGTCGCGGTGTGTCTGCGCCACAGTGACGGCTGTAATTACCCCGGGGAGCATTCCCACTTTGGAGGTGATGCGTTTGTAGCGCTGTTAAGACCCCCCCTTTTTTTAGCACCGCTGTCACCCAAAGACTGTATATTTTTATGAGCACATGCTGTCACCCAAAGACCCCATATTTTTCATTTCGATCTGTCACCCAAAGACTCTTATAGATCCTTTTGAACACCAACGAGTCATCTATAGATGATTTTGTTACCAAAAAACTCAATTTTAGACATTCGTAATTTTGACCTAATTTTTAGACATTCGTGATTTCGCAGAATTCTCATATGAAAACCACTTTTCTACACCGATCACGTGCTTTGTAGTCATATGACACCATTTTTTGACATCCGAAAATTGTTGACCAAAAAACTTTTTACCATTCGTTATGTCGCGGTGTGTCTGCGCCACAGTGTCGGCTGTTATTACCAGCTGCCTGTTCGTTGAGACTCCGCTCCAGTGTTTAGCCCTAATTGACATGATTTGTATGATAATGATGCACACAGTGTCGGCTTTTGGTTTTTAAAAAAAATTCGAATTTTTAGACATTCGTGATTTTGCAGAATTTTCATATAAAAACCTCTTTCTACACCAATCACGTACCCTGAAATCATATGGCACAATTTGAGTCAAAATATAGGCCTAATGCTCCTCGAATCGAAGAGTAAATGTTGAATAAAATAATTGCTCAACTCAAGTGGTAAATCTTACTCAACCTCAGTTGAGTACCGTTTTACTCTTATTTTGAGTCAAAAGGGGAATACTCGATCCTGGAGTAATTATTGAGTAACTCGGTGAAAGCCGAGTAAAAGGCTTAACCCAATTCTGAATAGATTTCTTATCAACAAGATGAGTATAAACAATTAGCCCTGCCCAATCAACCTTGATGGAGTACAATTTACTCAAAAATGGAGTATTCCCCTTCTTACTGTTAAAAAGAGTAAGATTTTGCTCATATCTGGGCAATTCTTTTTTGCAGTGTAATAATTAATCAATCAGTCAATCAACCATCCAATCGATTAATCAATCGTATCCATACATCTAAGGATATGAACCAAAAATGACTCAAGGAAGCGACCCATCGATTATAAATAGTTAATAAATCCCCATCCATCCACCGTCAATCCATTCCCATCTAAAGATGGTCTAAACATCCATGAATCAGTCAAAAGGACTAGGACTTATGATTCCCTTCCCTTTATAAATGCGTTTCGCTAATTGTGTAGGCCGACATAAATCAGTGTTATACGCGGCTTCAGAAATATTGGAATTACAGGATCTGGTTATTGAATAATTTTATTCATCAAAATATTATGATGATAAAGCTATAGGCCCAGGCCCTATTGCAATGAGTGGTAAGCTCTCCTTCATATAATCTAAAGGCCTACATTTCATCTCGAGTGCCATCACATTCATTTTATACCCAAAACACCTAATTTTTTTAGGTCTTTTGGGGAAAAAGTGTAGGGCTATATCTTCAATACAAATATGATGGAATCTTTTTCATCCAAGCTACATACACTTTAAGTAGGCATACATATCATTTGTAAAGTTTACTTCGAGGACTGAAATGTTAAGTGTCAAAAAATAAATTTAATAATTTGTTATAAAATTTGTATCATATCTCGAATTAAAAAATTGCCGATGCCGATGTTTTGTAAAACATCGGTGGCGGTCGCCGACGTTTTGTATAGACCTTTTTCCCTCTTTCCCATCATGCACTATTCCAGGGGGGTATGAGTGTCGCAAAATACATCATCTCCCCGGGGAGTACAGAGTTATGTTCATTACAGTCTGGAATACGGACATTTCGACTGGTGCCTTCATCACAAAAAAGGAATCCCCGATAATGATGATAATGGCGCCACGATCACTCACCTTTCGGGGCAAAAACAACATTTCTATGCCTTATGGACATGGTGTATTCACCCAAAAAAGTTTCCCGTTATTGAAACCTAACTTTGTATACATTTTATAGACCTAATGGTGAAAAACTGATGACGGGACACGCAGTGGTATTTTACCGGCGTCCGTTTCACTTTTTTTTCGGAGTTGAAAATAAAACGAACACAAAATCTCTTACACAGATGTTCTGCATCGCTCCGTAACTGCATCACTCGTGTATTCAATAATTGCATAATTAGTAACATCGATGGTCTTTACGATAATCCGCTTATATGGAATCAGTATGCCCATATTAAGACAAAATAATTGCAAAGGCCTGGCAAAGACCATCGGATGCACACGATCTATGAGGTTGATGAACTACGTCATACCCCCTGGAATAGTGCATTGTGGGATAGAGGGAAAAAGGTCTATAACGTCGGTGCCGGAGACTTATAGATAGGGGCGTAGCTATTACCCATACTAATAAGTGCACTACGTTTGTGATAATGCCCTACGTGACGCGGCGTGTATGAAGCACACATTCGGCTGTAATGACCAGCCGCACACTTCGTTGAAACATTGGCCGACGTTCTGTGTTGCCCTAACATGGCTTAAACAGTTCGCAAAAACGCTGCAATGAAGTTGTCCTTTGAAGGTTTATTTTTTAAGGAGAAATCGCACACGAAATGTGCAATAATTTTAAGCTTTGGGGTAGGATATGATACAAATTTTATAACCAATTATTAAATTTCGCATTTTATAACAAATTATTCAAAAATTGATATTTATTTTTTGACACTTAACATTTCAGTCCTCGAAGTATTTACAAATGATGCCTACTTAAAGTGTATGTAGCTTGGATGAAAAAGATTCCATCATATTTGTATTGAAGATATAGGCCTACACTTTTTCAAATTTTGGGCAGCCAGGGGGGGTCAAGTGTTTTATACGGCACACATTTATGGGGCACTTTTTAAATAACACGGTACTAATCGGTAGGCCTACGCTCGCATCCAGTGGTGGCGCTACGCCCCCCATTTGACCCCCCACTTTTGAGGCAAAACCCTAAAATCAGGTAAATTTCCACTTTTTATGCGGCAATTCCCCCCTGAAATCACTTCACCCCATTCCCCATGCCCCCCGAAAAATTTGCCTGGTGTCGCCACTGCTCGTATCATAATAGACCATTTAAAGTTTGCAATTTGAGAACCCAAAATTTTGCAAGGGGGAGGGGAAAAGATTTGTTGACAGACGGGGAAAGCAATTTTGGCAGGTCGAGAGGGGGGGGCAAGCAATTTTTGGCACACCATTTTGAAATTCCATCATCCCCCCATTAAAATGGACGTCATATAATTCTCTTCCCTTTATAAATTCGTTTCGCAAATTGCGTAGGTCGACATATAGGCCTAGGCCTAAGTCAGTGTTATACAGGGTGTATCAAAATGATTGGTACCGTCACTTTTCTGTGATTATGGGACAGGACTGCCACATCACAATGTAACATGGAATGCACCTAATTTATAGACAAATAATGTGAACGATTATAAACTGCAAATTGGGGTCATTTTACTGTGATCCACCGCTGCATTTGGAAGCAGCAGGCTTGTCAATAAACATGAAAACGGATGGGTACCAATCATTTTGATACAGCCTGTACGCGGTTCAGAAACATTCGAATTGTGGGATCTGGTTGTTGAATATTCTTACTCATCAGAATATTATTAGAGGCTGATAATAAAGTTATATTAAAATGAGTGGTAACTTCATATAATCTATAGGTCTACATTTCATCTCGAGTTGCCTATGTGGCCAACATGTATGCCATTTACTTGTCTCGTCTTGTGTTGTCTTCACAACAAAGTATTGTCTTTCTGAGTGTCCCGTTCTTTGCACTATTATACTACACTCAATAGTATTATTGAGCAATAAAAGCATTTCTATTTTATTTGGATGACAATTTAAGTCGAGCTTTTGCTCTGTATGGTCTACCTACTACTATGCTTATGTATCTTAATTATTTAATTATTTAAATTATATAGGTCTATATATTTGCAAAATAAAAATACACTGAAACTGAGTGCTATTCATTTTCCCAAATCACCTAGTTTTTAGGTATTTGGGGGAAAAAGTATGTATCTGCAATACGAAAGGGTCAAATTTTCATATTTATAAAGTTTACTTTGAGGACTGTTAATGTTAAATGTCAAAAAATATAATTTTTTAATAATTTGTTATAAAATTTGTAAAATTTGAAATGTGTCTCAAATATAGGCTCCACAAATCAATTGTAAATGGATAAAGGTCTGCTTTCCCGGGGTCTGCTTTTGGTCAGATTGAAGATTTTTCTTGAAAATATCTACATCTGGAAAATACCCCCCGTAAAAATCATTCGCTATCGGCCGTGCTTCACATCATGAATTCAAATCAGTCGAACGTTCGGCAAAAAGATAAAAATAGGGGCCTAATTATGCCTGCGCCTGCATACAATCATGTAGGGTCTATATGCAGAGAGTTATAATCATGTTTATAATCATATATAGGCCTATACTTATACTCACTGATTATACATCATGATTGTATAGTATCGGCTTTTGACTAACACACACGTCGCGTCACGTCACGTCACGTCACGTCGCGTCACGTCACGTCACGTTGATATCTTCTTAAAAGTTACAAACAAACCTTGACCTCTATCAAGCTGGGGGCATTGGGTGAATGCACCCGAGGTGGGCCACATAACACCCCGCCCAACGAACTGGGTACCGTTGGGTCCCTCAATTCTCTGTTTTCAACACCTATTTTCCTATTTTATTTTTATTTGATAAAAACTTTCCCGGAAACTTTTCTCCCTTCGCCACTTAGTTTGTATTTCTTTTGCCAATTGAGAATGCTTGACAACCACCTGTATTTACTGCCTTTTTGACAACCCGATCCAATCACCCAAAACAAGCCAGAACTCAACATGACCCTTGTTTGCACCCCAATCAATGTTTCGCTTAGCACATACCATGAACATGCACTAGGAACTTCCATTGAAAAGACCCGATATGAATGCATGGGATACGCGTGGCTATTTTTAAACTGTGGAAAATACCCCGGGCCGTATTCTCGCAAAGGGGCTAACACCCGTCCCAGGACACACCCCGGCCCCGCAGAACAAGAAATGTCTTTTAAAAAAAGACAATGCCTCCAAGATACCAGTGGGCACCTTTTGTTATTAGTTAAGGAGACACTTATAATGCTAGCTTTAAGGTAACGCTATTGGATATAGATTTTTGTCTGATTGAAATATGTGAGTCCATTCTCTCCTGATTACAAGACTGAAAATTTTATTTTAATCGGATATTCGGTTACCAAAATATATGGCCTGTCAAAATGGCGCGAAACCAAGAAGTTGGCAACAAATTTCTTTTATTTTTGTTATGCAATGATGTCAGGTAGGCCTTATTTTCTAATTATATATGCAAAAATTGTACAAAGTAGAATGTTCAGATCGTCTACAAAATAAGATATAAAACCCATGAATGCCTTTTTCCATGCAAATTTCCATTTGCATAATTAATTAGGGCCCTAATCAACTTTTCTAATAGGCCTAAGTGGCCCAAATTAATTATGCAAATTGAAATTTGCCAAAACGCAACCGTAATTTTGTAGTAGGTCTACAGTGTGTGTTCTACCCATGTACCATGCCTCAGTAGGCCTACTATAGCTCTTTTAATTGTAGGCCTATCTGAAATCTTTACTTTGCATAATTCATACATGTAATTAGAAAATCATCTGGCAACTGGACTTGTCAAAAATATAGAAAATAAAAAGAAAGTTGTTGCCAATTTTTTGTTTTGGGTTCGCACCATTTTGACAGGCCATATCTCAAGAACCGAATGTAATCTACAGGGCATAAGCTTTAACATATTATTTAAATAGCAAGAAAATCTAAATTAGCCAATAGGACCACGGTCACCTAAAGCCATCTTGCAATCTTGCAGATAATTCTGATGTATGAAATAAGACCTTCAAACTTTCAGATATGAAGAGTTCCAGATGCAGGCAGCCGTTTCTGTTTGTTAAATGCATATATGCCCAAGTTGTATCAAGAGTCATTTCTCGTGGATTTTTTGACTGAAAATTACGATTGTAACGTTTCAGAGTAACAAATTTTCGTATCAGATTTTTTTCATGCTTGTTTATTATATTTTGTATTCAGGACTAAAATAATATTAATATTATTATATTTAGGGGGGTCTTTTTATAGGCCATTACTCTTTTGTATGTGTAATTGAATAAAAAATTAAAAACATTATTGTTTTGTTTTGTTTCCCTCATTTGTGCTTTGTCTTGCATCGAAAGGGCCAATATCAACACCTTGTTTGTAAGAAGTATTGTGTGGGGAAAGATGATTATTTTATTTTTATTTTTATCCTAACAAACAAAAAGCAAATTTCTCAGTCAAAGTCTTGAAACGGTCATGGGTATGCATGCAAAAATATTGCAACAGTACTCAGTAGAACATAAAACACAACCACGCATGGGAATTTGGGAAGCAAATACTTTAAAACGAATTATTCCGAATTATATCAACGCAATAAAATTGCAATACGTTAGTACATGTATTTGAACAGCAATGCCCGGGCAGCAATGAAGCCGGCCATAGGCGCGGCTAGGCGTATCATACCATACATTGCAGTTCAAATGCATCGGATCATGATTGTGGCCTAGTCGAGCCTAGCATGCATGCCAGTCGGTCTGCTGACTCGCCGCGGCACAAAAATACCTCCAATTTTGCACAAAACAATCCATGATGTCAAATTATCATATCCAAAGTGTCGCCATGAACGTCAGCTTCAACTTCTCCAGCCAAAGTTTTGCATTAATAATCAGGTTTCATGTAATCATGAAATTAAACCTTGTTTGATGTGTATTCCCATTGCCACAGCATAACGGTTTTCCAACTTGTCTTCAACGATAAAGCTGCTGATCACACCGAAGGCATTGAGGTGGTGTGGCTGCTGATGAGCGCTGAGGCTACAACCTATAATTAAAGACCGAATTTAAAAAAAGACTAGTTTGCGTCTGACGTCATGACAAAGGCGCGCCGTGATTGGTTGCTGACCTGCGCAGTATGGCATTTTGGTTTGGTTTACAGGACGGCATACGCAAGCTAGTCTTTTTAATTCGGTCTTCAATTATACAACATATGAGTTTGAAAATATTCTAATGCATAATTCATTAACTTGATAGACCCACGCCATTGGCGCCACGTGCTATGTGTTTCTAGAATCCCTATAGAATAAGATTAATTTTAATGCTAATTTATTGCACATGCTGAGGAAGCGTGATTACCTTTTTGAGCATTCGGGAATGGCGATAGGCGAATTTATGTATGGCGCAGAGAGGTGGGGATATATATTGGGCTCTCAATATTGGGCGGAAATTAGAGTACTTGTCAGAATATAAATTTGTATAATCGGCCTACATGCCGCGCAATGTGCGGCATTTTAGGTGTCAATTTCAAAGCAAACTACCTCCTGCGGAGGCAGAAAAACCCGCAGACGCCACGAAAAATGAACAACACAACCGCGCAATAACATGACCCAGCCCACCCCACTTGACATGGCCAAAGAGCCTCCCAGGCCTAAGGTTGACCCGTCTTCAAGAATACGACCTCAGAGTTTTCAATGGAAAATTCCATACAGCTGTGTTTGTTTTACTTGGTCACGTTGTTGCACACGTGTTTTCCATGGCCTGCTCTATTGCATATGATACACACATGCTGATATCGACAGCGAACTTGCACCCGCTGGGCCTGTTGAAATCAAAACAAATCTTTGCCGGGGGTCCACTCTTGCAGTAGATGGGGCACTTGGGGTTCTTTTTTAGACGGTATTGGGAGCCTCCGTGAGGGTAATTTGTGGAGTTTCCTGGGCCTGATTGAGTGGGATTTTTGAACCCAGAGAACCCATTAAATGGGGTCGGATTTGACATGAACATTACTGCAAGAGTGGACCCCCGGCAAAGATTTGTTTTGATTTCAACAGGCCCAGCGGGTGCAAGTTCGTTCGCTCATGAAGATATCAACGTGACGTGACGTGACGTGACGCGACGTGACGTGACGTGACGTGACGTGACGCGACGCGTGTGTTAGTCAAAAGCCATAGTATCACACCCGGGTATCACATACTGATACGGCTGATACGACCTCGGCCTCGGTGTTTTACGTAATGTTTACTGCCATATTAAAGTGGCGGCTAATTATGCCGATGACAATTCTTCGGAAGTCATGGCCAAACATCGGGGGCGGTATCATCACTTCACGGCAAGAGTCACTGTTATAACGATAACATGTCGGCAAATGCAGTGCCGCCACCGATGAATTTTTTTCCCCATTGAATACTGTATAAAACATAACATATCGGCATAGGTCCGATATCGCTTTCCGTACTTATGAGACCACCGATATTACAGCTATTTGGATGAAACAAAAACCAGAGAAAACACACCGACATAAAATTTGACGAATTTATCTACAATAATTGCGCTGCTTGACACGTCGTGTTTCTTGATTGGGCGACTCTATGCAACCATCGCATTTTTCGATTACAAATTCAAATCATCTCATTATCATATACAGTCGGTTTGAGTGTGTGTTTCTTTAATACTTTTTATCCAGGGTGCTCTGGATGGACATACACGTTTTTAAAATAAATTACCCATAAACGCTGATTTTGTACAGAAATCATGCGAAAGGGGACAGCGAATTAACACCCTCGTGTTGGTCATTCACGCGATAATCATTCGCTTTTTATTAAAAATGGAGTAAAGAATTATTCTTGGTTTCAATAGATCGGTGCAGCTAATGAAAAAAGTTTACACGAATACAAATAATCTATCAAAAAGTTGAGAGAAGATTTTATTACAAAGAAAAATAAAGCGACATGTTGAAATAGTAAAATACTACCTGGTATATCCTTTAGTATGTTAAGAGTGTTTGTTTGTCTGTTGGTTGTTTGGTCGGTTGGGTGAGTGGTTGGATGGGTGGGTGGTTGGTTGGTTGGTTGGTTGGTTGGTTGGTTGGTTGGTTGGTTGGTTGGTTGGTTGGTTGGTTGGTTGGTTGGTTAGTTGGTTGGTTGGGTGAGTGGTTGGATGGGTGGTTGGCTGGTTGATTGGTTGGTTGGTTATCAGATTGAATCCGAAATCAATGCGTTCAACTTTTAGAAGTTTAGAACAATTTACACGGATGAACAAATACAGCGAGTCGCTATTTAGGAGGGTCGTGAAATAAGTTTTTGAGGCTTTTCTCACAACTATTCAGTCAATTGAAGAGCTTTGTTTCAAAACCCCTTACATCCACTTGCCCATTTTTAAGACCACATCAAAAATCTGATATATGGGGGTTTTCAACAAAAGCAGTTTTTGGCGGGATGCACATCCTACCTGCAAGCATCCCGCCAAAAACTGCTTTTGTTGAAAAACACCTTACTATAATGGGTTGACGAAATGCATTATTTCAAGCTAATTGATCGCATGCATACTTCAAACAAGTAAATTATATTAAAATAATTTATGGATACGAGTTTAGTCCTCAACAATCGGGCGCACTGTTGGGGTCACACTTATTCAAAGGGCGCCGCGGCTCTATCACTACCAGCGCACTGAATGGTCTATTGTTCTATTGTGTCTGATTTGAGCGCTGACATATTGGAAAATGTTGCCAATCAATATTCATGAGAGTGTACATTCAACCATGAAGCAATTCCTGGAGAGGGCAATCCCTCATTTGCATGTGACGCTTTCTTATTAAAATTAGCCATTGTGTTATTGCTTAATATTCATATATTATGGGGAGCACTTTACACCACCAGGTTGGGCAAGTCATGAATAATTTAGCGTTGTGAAGCCAAATAAACTTTTTATTTCCCAGCTTGAAAAAAAATTACAGGCAGAGGTGGGAATCGATCTCGGTACCTCCCGATTAAAAAGCACAGTGCAATACCACTAAGCCAGCTAAATATCTGTTGTGAGACGTGTAACATTAAATTAGAAAAGGGGAAATATTTGTCTCTGCTCTAAAGAAAATAAAAATTGAGATCTTTAAACAAAATGTTACGGCTCTATTGAAAAAAAAGAAGATTGATATCAAAATAACTTTAAATTCATTTCACGAGGCGGCATTGTCACAGACGAACACTGTATAGGCTAAAACTAGATCCTCACCACTAGACGACGTCGTAGCACAGTGGTAGAGCATCAGACTGGTGATGCAAAGATTGTTGGTTCGAGTCCTCCTGTCAGCAATGTTTGTTTTTGTGAATGCAATGCTACGATACCATTTGTTCAAATTTTTATTTATTTCTTTTTTTATTTATTTGTTTATTTGTTTATTTATGTAAATAATTATGCATGTATTTATTTTGTTTAATCACTTACTCACACTCTTTAGAAAAAAGGGCTCTTGGTCGATCAGTTCATTTATTCATTGTTTGATGGTTTGATATGATATGTCTATTGATCGAAATTGAATATCATATAATTTATTCATATTCATTGTTTGTGAATTGATTGATTAATTAACTGATTGATTGATTTGTTGAGCCGGTGCAAGTGAGTGCGTGAAATGTTAGAGGTGAGTTACTTGAACAAGCCTTAATAAGTAAATAAATAAATAAATAAATAAATAAATAAATAAATAAATAAATAAATAAATAAATAAATAAATAAATAAATCGCTTTCCCCCTCTCAGCCTGCCAAAATATTGTGACTACCCCCCTGTTGGACATTCAAATTATTGGGATCCCAAATAATGATTAAATACATCAGATTTGTAGATGTAGGCCTACAGTAAACTGAAACTTTTTTAAAAAACTAAACCGATATTTTACTCATTATTGACCATGGTAGGCGAAACTGTCGCTAGTGATTAAAGAATTTTTGTTCAAAATAAAATTTCCATATCATAAGCGTTTCCGGACCTTTACTATTATCCTCCCCCTCCCCCAGGGGGGGGGGGGTACTCACGTATAAGGTTTTCCACGAAAAATCCTTGGGTCTCCCTTTTAGATTTTCCATGCTATGTGTGAAAAACATGCCGGAAAACATGTTGCTTTTACTATTTTCAAGCTCAAATCCTTAGATATGGGTCCTTACTTTCCTGACAATCCTTAGATATGGGGGCCTACCTATTTTCGGCAAAATCGTGACCCTTAGAAATGGTTATGGGTTCGGAAGCTCGGGCCGCACATCTCCGTCGAAAAATAATCCAAGTACCCGCCCCCCTGGTTATCGGCCTTTTAAAGCGTTTTAAGGCCAAAATCGCACCCCTCTCACCCCAATTTTACCCTCCCCAGGACTCATAATTATTCACAGCCCCTGATAATCTCCTAAATTATTCAATTGTTTTTTCGATGGGCCTAAACTCCTGTAATATGCATGCACATATTGAATACAGCAAGCTACATTCAAATTATACATGCACGATGCAAGTGCTATTCCAGAAACGCTGCACATCAGTGACATCACTTAATTAATATTACTACCGGTAGTGAATAGCAAGCTTCGAAGGTTGAAAGTGCGCCCGCTTTACTACCTGAGAGCAATCCGGTAGCGGCGTTTCAATTTATTACGTGTTGGGAAATCCACAAGATCAAATAGAACGGTGTGTGATGATTATTTACTTGTTTTTAAAAACAAACTTCTTAGGCCAGTAATAAACTACGTTCACGGCCGACAACAATAGTTTGAATGATATTTATTATCACAATAAGAAATAAAAACAAACGAATATGGCGCCTCACGTGCTTCAGGTCAGGTCAGTGGTCAAAGGTTTTTTTATCGCTAAATCGCTGGCTGAATATCGTATCAAATTCAAGTGATACACTACCGTCGTATTATTGACACCAATTCCTAATTTCGACATTACTATTGCGAAAGGTTATTCCATTATCAAATTAGTAGACTTTCTGTAAAAACAAATCACTGGTGCCTGATGGGAAATACTAGTGCGCCATCACCGGATTGCTCCCTGCTCTGCTAGCTGGCGCACTTTCAAGCTTGCTACTCGCATTGAACATGCAGAGTTCTCAAAACTAACGGCGTCGTTATTTGCCAACCCTAAAAGGGATCGAAATTAATTATTCATAACCGATCGATAACTGGCCTCATTTTCTAACTAGCAAACCAGCGGGATTTGTCATAGGTTTGCGTTGATAATAGAACAACCGTGAAGTTAGTGTCACCCCCTTGATTCAACGTCCAATTTTCGAAATTGGGTGGGGTGTGCTTGGCAGGTGTAAAATACATCTGACTGGGCGTTTTAAATACGTAACGCATAAAGGCATTGACATCATCGAATGGCTGCCTATAGTGCTGTTAGTGTTAGGCCTATGTGTGGGGGGGGGGGCTGTGTTTAGTTTCTATAATAATTATTATAAGGCCTACATTTATTTGTCATTCCTTTCTTTTCCTTTCTCTGTACTTATTCTTTCCTTGCTAAAGTATCACTCCCTCTTTTATCTCCTTCCTTCTCCATCCCCTCATACTTTTTGTCCGCTTTCTCTCTTCCTCCAGCCCCCTCTCATTCTTCATGTCCCTCCTCCACCTCTTCCTCCTTCATCCCCTCCCAAGACCTCTCACAAAAGAGCTGCCCCCTTCAGTACGCAACTGAATATGACATTCTCCTTCTTAAAATAAAATAAAATGTCAATTTGTGAAACAACTTTTATATAGGCCTATACTGGTATACTTATTATATGTTACATACATACGTAGCTATTACCATTATATAGTAATAGACATGCAGACAGCAGCCTTGATGTTTAATCATTCAGCAAGCGCATTCAATTTATGTAAATGAAGCACCTACAGTCAGTGGGGTGACAACGAACTGCATCAGCGGCTAATGTGTGCCTTTTGAGCCATACGGCTACTCAATTACACCCTTGAGTGGTATGACAACAAAAGGTACTTTTCGTTATAGTAAGCGCTTTCACGCGACTTTCGTTTGATCGCTTATTGACAGTAGTCTGCTAGGTAAAGCGTTAATACACTGTCGGGTCAGCTTACCGATTTAATGGTGGAAGCCCTTTGTCCCAAGCAAAAGGTACCTTTCGATGAATAGCTTGTCAGATTTCAAATCGGCACAAGGTTTCAATGCGTTACGTAATCTATTTCCTCTCCATGTTATAATAGCTCCATGATCACTACTGCCTGAAGCAGAGGATGATTTAAGGAAGCCCCATAATGCACTGTAAAAGTGTTATCACGCGAGTTTCAACTGCCACTTAACTTCTCAAATCCCTTTGAAGTCTGTGCAAAAGATGTTGTTTTAGAATTGCCCGTGTGTCATTATTACTTAGTCGATTTCAGATCTAAAGTGATGTATGCATGAAGGATAATTCACACCTTTCGTAGATAACATAAAATGTGAAATCGACCGACATTTTGAATGTGTTTTTATTGTAAATATATCAGTCCAAATTCAAATTTAACCATACGCGTTTATGCAGTGGTCCCGGGCAGTGGTGTTATGTTCACTCACACAGCTGCTAACCGCAAGTTGACCCCAGTGGAGTGCTGGGAAGTGCTTAAATCATCCTCTGTGCCTGAAGGGATCATAGTAGTTTACATTTCCGTATGCCTTGACCTTGCAAGAGGGCGTTTTTACTCTCTTCACATGATGCAGTCATGTCTACAGTAGAATTCACCTCGACCTTAGCAGGACTTAAACCCCATAAAAAGCTATTAAACCAAGATAACACTCATTGAAACAGCTCAACTGATTAAATCGGATCTTCTCTGGCTGTGCACATGTGTCTGTTTTATATGTGCGATATATCAATGAGCTGCTATAATACAGCTTCAGTTGGGTAACCGATTATAAAGGAAACGCAAGGAAACAATGGTAGTGGAGCTTTGTTCACGAAATGAGACAATGGCCTGCTTTTTGTTAACCAGCATTCTTGAAAATGAGCAACATAATGATTGTTGACTTAACACGGTTTGGAAATAATTTCTTCATATTTTTGGTGTTATCTGTCGTTTACATATCCTTCCTAAAACACAAAAGTGCGACCCTTTGTCAATCACCTACAGTACCCAATTTCGGCATACTATATAAGAAACTCATCATGATGATTGCCAGAGAATAGTTAAAATGTAGCTTGTACCGCTTTTTTGTGGCATCCTTCAGAAGTGAGCGGTCCCCGATACCAATATTTTCGGTCAAATCTCCATTCAATTAACACGGGGAGTTGGCTAGCTATGCCTTGCCCTCACTCATATTTTACAAAAGTGCGACTATTTCTGAACATCTAACCTAGCTGTAATTTTAGGTCATGTTAGAGAAATATATTTGCTAGAAGTTTGGAGAATAGTTTAAATATTGGCTGGTTATTTTTCACACAGTGATGTTAACTAGGCAAGTGCCCATTCTTCCAACATACATCATTTGTAGAGGTCACGCGTCGCGTCAATGGTGAGAGCACTGTGTATTGTGTATAGGAAAACGGACAGTAACTGCAGTATGTGCGATTCGCTAAACTTACGACACATTTATGTGGTGACCTCAATAAAAGGGCCGAGTAAGAGTTAGATGTGATAATAACATGGCTAAGCATGGGTTGATAGTCAAGAAATAAACATATATTTTGCAAGATCTGGATGTGCTCTGATTATTGAGTTATAGCCTACTTTTTGTCATTATCGACTCAAGTTGCACAAGATAGCAAATCAGTACAAAAATCAGTACAAAGATATCGTCTCTATCCCTGGCTACGCCACTACTGCCTCGTGACTAATATCTAAACTTGTAGTCTTCGGTGTTGTCTTATTTTAATTAAGAGGCAATAAGACAGTGTCATTGCAGCAAAATGGCGTTGTGGATATTTTAAGTAGCAATTCATTTGCTTCGATTATTTGCAATAACAATTCGTTCTCTAGCAAGTCGGTGTTTAATTTATTGTAATGATTTTAGCTTCAAGATCTCCTCTTTGCTGTTTATTCACAACTATTTTGGTTTGCCTAGCCTTCAAGATTTGTGGTCTCATCGTATGCTGTTTATTAAAAACTATTTCTGTGCCTTTTAATAAGTTTTAACAACTATTTTTGTATCTTTTAAATAAACTTATTACATTGGTTTTGTTAGCGACTGGTTTATTTTATTAAGACGTTGCTAAATTTGCAGTGGCTCCGGAACAGGGGGCCTGGGGGCCCGGCCCCTCAATAATTTTGGTGATGGGCCCAAGTACCCTAGAGCCCCCCCAATAATCTGATGTAAAATTCA
The DNA here is from genome assembly GCF_039555335.1 of Amphiura filiformis. Classification (NCBI taxonomy): domain Eukaryota; kingdom Metazoa; phylum Echinodermata; class Ophiuroidea; order Amphilepidida; family Amphiuridae; genus Amphiura; species Amphiura filiformis. The sequence goes on from NC_092640.1 coordinate 21,028,116, forward strand.
TAAATTTAGGATAAAATTCATTATTTTAATGAAGGTAATATTCATAATTTTAGGTATAATCCAAAATGCAATGTAGAATTCATGTAAAAATGTATGCATTTCAAAACCCCTCCCGCACCCACCCCCTTTAGCGTTTCGCACCTCGGAGCGGACGAAAAACTTTGGGCCCCCCCCCCCCCCCGATAATATTAAAAATCTTCCGGAGCCTCTGATTTGTGTTTCAAATCATCATCATAACAATGCCGATGTTATTCCCAACGAGGTTATATAAACATTGAGGTGCGATACCATACAAACAAGGCATAAAATATATGTTTACATGTAGACGTAGCGATTATCATTATCTAAGAGCCGCCTATTAAGTATCGGCAAATCAATTTGATACAGAGGAACAACGCGTTTACGTAATCTATTTCTCTCCATGTTTATTAGACCTCCTTGGTTGCCACAATATCGGAGGTGCGACTGGATTGCCGCCCTTGTATTATGCTGTAAAATAAATAAATCGAGTCTCACTACTGACTGACTGTCATTGGAGAATACAAGAATTTAAAAAATGACAATGTTTATGTTTACGTAAGTGTACCGACTCTGCCATGATATTGGCGCAAAACATTACACGCAGAACGCAAACAAATGTTAACGCATGGCGGATATAATCTGGAGGTAAAAACTTTTTGCCCTCCATAATCGATACTACAAACAAGGCAGAGTCTGTACTCTTTATGTCTAATGTCATTGGCTGTACTCCATGATAAAGTGCACGTTGAATCAGCAATGTTTATTTCAATTTATTAATGCAACACACTTTTTAATTTAACTGAAAACTTTTTCAAAGGATGACAGAAATCACCATTTCCTTACTGCTCGTATCTTGATGCTATTTTCCCGGGCTATTGGCTTGGGCTATTGGACCGGGCTATTGGCTTCACAAACTTTTCCCACATGTAGGATCTCAAACATAAATTAAATTTTTTAAATATCTTTATTTGGTGCAAGAACTCATACTCCACAACTTTAGGTCTAATTTATTTTGAGCTATATTATTTATGGTTGTTAAATGGATGGTAATGGTCTTACGTGCAGGTCATGAGCTTCAGCATGAAGAATTTTGCTCAAAATGTTTTATATTAATATTTGAATATTGTAATATCTTATAATAAACATCAGAAAGTCCATCATTGAGAGGAAATTGCGCTACTTTAGCCACATTGTAAGAAAGGATGGTGGAGTTGAGAAGCAGGTTCTTCAGGGAGCCGTGGAAGGCCATCTATCAAAAAATGTTTTTGAATGTTATTAGAACGTTTTATACCCTTTTCATACGCTTTATATAATCCGACATAGTTTTAAGGTTTTCAGACAACCTTTAATATAACCTTTAGCGAATGATGTCGAAAATGTTTTGTGTTTGCTGATGGTTAATAATGTACTGTGAGGAAGTGAGTCCATTTTTGTTCATATAGTGACGTCATTTACAGGCAGCGTCCTTCATGACCCACGGCCAGATCCATGTCACTGGTAACACAGGCCACCAATTCCAATATGCAAGCCGACTCGTAGTCTCTGCCATTGGTACCACACACGTTCTGTACCGGGTTCTCTGGGGTTCCTATGGGGCAGGTTGCGGTACATGCGGGACCCTCGAAGTCTGGTATGTAATCTGGTAGAAAGATAAATATTATTTTCAATACAAAAATTAACTAGTGCTCTTAGATCATTCATTTATTACTATTCACTGTAGAAGTACGATTAATTATATTTATATCACTCATACATAAATTCTAGACAGTTCATTGGTTGATTACCATTTATCATTTTTACCATCACCCTCTCCGTGTGATAGTCTTTACTATCATAGTGCTCTGCCGTAGTGCGCCTGCGCCAAGCCGTGCGCTGACTCTTGGACTCGCCGATTTAGTTATGGGGTGGACCCCAAAATGTGAAATATATCACGGCAAAACATGGTGTTATGTTGATGAAAAAATGTATTTCCTACCTTAAATAGTATTTAAGTAATAGAATTTATGGATGAGTGATATAAAACAAATATTAACTGTCTATGAGTGTAATGGTCGAAATATAATCACTCGGTGAAAGATGTATTGTTCCATTCCACTCGCCGTTCCGGCTCGTGGAATGGAACAATCCATCTTTCACCTCGCGATTAATATTTCGACCATCACACTCATAGACAGTTAATATTTGTATAATATACCATAGCGATAGGTATAAACAGTTTTTGAATGTATTGCCATGCATTATAAGGGGCATATTCTTTCACAGGCGCAGCTCGTCGTCTTCAAGACGCAGTATATGGCCGAGAAATTTGAGTTAATGAATCTTGACTCTGGCAACCAATGGATTGGCGTTGGTCAGATTGTAGATAGTTTCATTTGGAATCCGATCCACTCGCTTGATGTTTACCATGACACTGTAGCAGGATGTTGCAAAGGCATTGATCTTGTTTTCCATGTCCTTGGTGATTACCCATGGCTCATTTGTGAAAAAATCACGGGAAAACCCAAGAAAGATTGGTACCGGGGATCGTTTGGGTTCTTTTGCATACTTTACAAGGATAAATATTCAATTGAAACTCAAAAACACATTATTGGATGTTTTACGATTCTTATTTCTCACAAAATATCGTTACGAGTTCGGCAGAAAGCAGAATCCATATTCGGCTTTTGGTAAATTCATGTTGCCCATGAGTTATTTTGAATTGGCGAACAAGGTATCAACGCTTTAGCTCAAGAGGGAAGCATATCAAGATTTTAACAGTGATAATCGTCAGTTCGTCACCGTAATGCGCAACACCGTTAGCTAACCCTGTTTGCCGCCCTCTGTATCTTACTTGGAAAATTGATATGCCACCATTTCAGTTAAAAGCGTTAATCTCTTGGTCTCTAATTCATAATAAATCATGCGTAACATGAATTTAACAAAAAGTCAAATCCGGATTCAGTCGTCTGCCGAATATCAAACGAATTATGATTGCTTACCGAGAGAGAAAGCTCTCATTATAACCCCACACACAAGGACCCTACAACGTTATTTTAGTCGTGATAAGGGCCCATAATAGCTCCGGTACAAACCTTTTAGAGATACCCTGTATCCAGTGGCTTCCAGACACCGGATATCATGCGGGTACTTGTGCACTATTATTTCCTTTTGTTTTGAAGGCTGCTTATTTACATTGTTTTCTTTATTTCATGTTTTCTAATGGTTCTACAAAGTTATGGACCGTATTTTCGGCACTAATACATATTGACATTGAAATCTCCTGAATCTAAATCCTTGCGGAATGAGACTTGTCATTGAAACGGACAAGAGATTGCTTACTCTATATTTCACATCTCGCTTTGCTACTGACACTACAAGTTCAAAGCCAGGTAAAAAAACTTGATGAATGAACTTTGAACATTTTTGCTTATTTTGCGTACCCCATCATTGTGGTGTTTAATCAATTTCACGGGGGCTGGTGGATATAAAATTGTCAATTAAGGGTCAACATGCAAACACATGCAAATAAGGTGGAGCTTCAGTCATTATCGGAGGCTTATTGTGGTAACCCTCCTCCTCCAAAACAAGAAATGACCACTCTGCTAACCAACCATACCCTTCACTTAACGTTGCTACTTCATATCTGTGTATTTGCGCATCTATAGTCCAATTATTCATAAAAATGCTGCTTATATATTACATAAAGTTGTAACTTTGGTCTGCACAGGCCCTGTACATTTATATTTAATATATTTATTTACCTGGTACACTTGACTCAGGTGCCATTGTCGTGGTGAAAGGAAACTCCGGCATCAAATCCCAGCATTCTCTGGGCACCCAGTCACGCCAGTGTGGGTAACGCCCATGATGTCTTCCTGGCGTCCGACCTCCAGGATGCTTTCCTCCCGGAGTTCTACCACCTGGACCGTGATGGTGCCCGTGTGGTGTTCGACCACCTGGACCGTGATGGTGCCCGTGTGGTGTCTTCCCACCAGGACCGTGATGGTGCCCATGTGGTGTCTTCCGCCGGGACCTTGATAATCAAAATGAATATGCGTTGGTAAATTTAAGTCAACGGTACATCGGAGTGTGCCAGGACATACATATAATAATCCTTAACACAATTAATAGCACAGCTCAAAAGTCCAATCCTATTATCATTAATCAGCATGTTAAAGTATTTACAATCGATTGGAACTGTCTGCGAAATGGTTGTCATCTGCAACATTTCCGTTGTAATGCATGTGAAGCTAGCGTGAATAAAGCGTGAATAACTTTTACGTTTTCTTCCACTGCGGATCGAACCTAGAACGCCAGTTCAACGTAATGAATCCCATGTCGCACTACTATAAAATAATATTGGGAATCGAATGCACATCACCTCACGCAAAGAACTGTACATAACCATCATGAACTAACGATTTAACGCGATTCAACTGCGCGCGTTGACTTACCTTTGTGTCCTGGCGTATATCTTCCTGGTCCCGGGTACGGTTCCCCGGCTTCAGCAGGATGTTGACAGCGTCCATGGGATGCTACTTCGACATCACTAGCGATCCGATCCTGGCAGATTTCCCGTATGAGGTGACACTCAGATCGGTAAGTCTCGCCGTCAGTTCCACAGACATAAGTGTCACGGGTGGGCTTATCACAGCTGAGGGTGTCACAACGTGGGTCCCTATTACCTGGAAATGAGATCACGAAAGCAAAGTGTTCGTCAAAGCAAGAAAAATGCTTTACATTGTTGCTTATTTGGCCTGCCATATCGAACTAGTGGGCCTCTTTATGGACCCAACTCATTTGGCGTATTAAAAGTTTTGTAATTTCTTGCATGGAGCATCATGAAAAAAGACTGTAAAGGTTAGAATGAGAAGTTAACAACAATTAGTCCGTCGAGGAGTACCTCGACTTCGGTCTACCCCCACTAAACACTCAAACTTGGTGTTGGTGCCAAGTGAAGGCCTGAGCTGGTCGGTTGGGAAGGCTGCATGGCAAGGACTTTTTGGGGTTTTTTGGGGGGGGGGGGGGCTTCTGGACGGACTACCAACAAATGGTATGACGGGTGTAACTATTTTAGGTTTGCAACTATTTTAAGCTGTCGCGATTGGTAGTTCTCAGCATCTTGCGATGGTAGTGAGTCTATCCTTCAGAGTGTATACTTTTATACAGACTACAACAGTCAAAATACATGTTTTCTTATCATGCTTATAGGCTACTGACACATTTTATCTGAAACACGGAAATCATATAATCTATTAACACGCTTTCTATATCGTGGTTCACAGAGAGTATCGAAAAAGTTATATAAGTTCCGGAAGTAATACACGTAATGCACATTATTATAAAACCTTCATTGTCTTTATTCGTAAATCTTTATACATGATGCCAATTTGGCATTTTATCTTATCTTGATTTGTTTTGATGAATTCAATATATAGCCAGTAGTAAAGTTGAACAAGAAATATTGTTAAAAGGGTTTAAGCCTACGTTACTTATCCGTGTAAAGGATGAGTAATTCTTATAACTATAAGGTTTTAACAAATCGTATAAAAATTTATAAACTTTCAAACTTGATATGAAATTTTACCCATGCCTGCTTGGCATTTCCATGCATACATTTTTTTTCATTAGAGTTTTTTACACTCATACATGTAACACATATAACGAAAGCAAAATATAACTTATTGATTTACCTGGGCCCTCGTGTCCTCCACGACCAGGGTCCGCTGGGCTTTCGTGTCCTCCACGACCCGGGTTCGATGGGCGCTCATGTCCTCCACGACCAGGGTCCCGTCCATCAGGTCTTCCTGATGGATCCCATGGATCCGGCCCAGGCTCTCCACGACCATGGTCTGGGCCTCCACGCCCTGGACCTTCGTGACGTCCACCTGGTCTTTCATGGCCACGTCCCTTGCCCTTCTTGCCTTTCTTGTCTTTCTTGTCTTTCTTCCCACCGCCTGGTTTGGCATCTACCAGGAGAAGAAACAATGCAAGAACTAGCAATGTGAAATAAAGTTTCATGATGATCAGTGGTAAATATCAACAATCGTACAATATTATGAATATAAAAGGAGAAAAAGTCGGTTATTTCGGCTCTTGAACCGAAAATGTGGAGTAGCTCACAAAGCGACACACCTTTATAGCGTGTAAAGATTGCTTTGTAATGGTAACCTTTATTCAACGGCAGCACATTGATATTACTATCCCATAATCCATCGTGAAACAAAATTCAAAACAGAACATAGCGACTGCTCAGTGCCAGAAGTAGGTAAGTGCAATAGCTGCCCTGTGAACATCTGGCAATTTATACACATTATATTGTACTCATCTACTAATGGCAGCTACACTATGACAGCTATTGTATAACCACTTCTGGCACTGAGTAGACCCTTGAAAGCGAAAATTTTTGCTTCCTGTATTTCGAATTTCGATGAGATCGAGACACCGAGTACTATACCGATAGATTATTTGAGGAATTCCAACAATTTCCCTGAAATGGGGTCAATTTAATGCTTCATAGACTCCGTGTGGCCAGGGCCGCATTTACATTTTTGGGGCCCTGGGCCAGGTCAAAATTTGGAGGCCCCCAAACTCCCGTCAGAAAGGCATGTGTACTCAAGTTGCCAAGTATTGGTTGCAATAAGATCGACAGTGGCGATGGAAGCATTAAAATTTAGAGGAGGACGGGCATTCCGATTTTACAAGGACAGTTGCGCAAGGCGTTATTGTTATTTGAAGGACCACTGTTACTTTTTCAAAGTAACCTTATTTTGGCCCAATCGTGGGCTAAAAAGGAAGACGCGCAGGGCAATTTCGGGACCCATATGGCCCAATGGTAAATCTGGCACATGAATGAAGAAAAATAAAATGCACATGGTCCTGAATATGTACACATGATACAGTCCCAATTATTATGTTTCTTTTTGCACAGCATGATGGGAAGACTAAAAGACATGATTTGATAGTAGCAGTAACCTATACACAGTCTATTTAACTTCCCAAACTAGGCTACCTATATTGGCAAGGTAAATACGAACGTCATCAACAATAATATAAAGGGTGTTGTAACTTGGTAAAACATAAACAAAAGTTGGTTTCAATTGTTATTTGTGCAAGTAACTTTTCTTGTCACCATGACAAATTCGTTTTTAGCAAAATGATATTCCAGTCCTCTCCCCTCCCCTCTCCCTTCTCTCTCTTCCTCTCTCTCTCTCTCTCTCTCTCTTTTACCTCTCCCCTTCCTCCCTCCCTCCCTCTCCTCCCCTCCCATTCCTTCCCCGTCGCTCTATCTCTCCTCTTCTCTCTCTCTTCCTCGCCCCTCTCTCTCTCTCTCTCTCTCTCTCTCCCTCTCCCTCTTGCTTTCTCATTTTTCCTCTCCCCTCCTTCCCTTCCTTCCCAGGGCGGATTTAGGGGGGCGCAGCCGGCGCGCGCCCCCTCTATTTTTTGCCTAGCAAGGGCGCCGGTAACTTAAAAATATAAAAATTGTAAGAAATTTAAAAAAAGGAACAAATTCGGCCATGAACAGCAAACAATGGGCCAAAACCGTTGAGTTTTCGAGGGGGTAACCCCCTTTAACACATTTTTTTCGTCGTCGACCAAAAGGCGCCCCCTTTATCAAAAATTCCTGGATCCGACCCTGCTTCCCCCTCGCTCTATCTCTCCTCTCCTACTCTCCCTCCCTTTCCCTGGCGTATTAAGCTGTATAACAAAATAATTAAACAAACATAATTTTTTGCCAGGTTCGCTGTCACAAAAAATAAAGGAGACAAGCAGAAAAAAGTGATCCCGCCCGCGAATCCAACCCAGAACCTCAGGTTTACAAGACTATGGCACAGTTCTTGTACCACTGTTTTTCCAAAATAATTAAAACCCCACCATTCTCTCTGTCTTTTTCCCCGGTCCCATTCTTTCCCCTCTCTCTTATTACTCTTCCCCACTATTAAAGAAGCCGGATCGAGGAGGAGGAAGAGGAGGATGAGGATCGAGGAGGAGGAAGAGGAGGAGGAGGATGAATGAACTATAAATTACATTTACGCAACAATCTTTAACGTCCAGTAACCGCCATTTACACAAACAATTTCAAGGCGAAGTTGCCTATAGCATGTATAGTGGAAACACGGGTCAGTGGCTTTACACTTCACAATAGCGGTGTATGAAAGGTAACACATTTCATTGTTGATAAGGAACTTGGATGATACACTAAACAAACTTACCCTGGGACTAGTATGCCAATTTATAAGCAGTACCAAATGCAATTTTTAACCAACGCTTAATGTTTAATCAATTTTGTGTAATTTTTAGCCGACTATTTTCTAATACGTATTTTTTGGGCGGGTGCGGCGTGCCGCACCCGCCCTGTATTCTCTGACTATTGACCTACTTTTTCACATGCCGCAGTGTTGAGAAAATATTCGTGCCGGTTATATCCCAAACACCTACAGAGGTGATAGTTTACGGCAAGTTTTGTAATTATTACTTGCTTTTGATATGTAAGTAATACGATAAAGTCGTCATAGGCAGTAATGTGTTTGTATTAAAAGAAATAACAAAAATAATTATTTAAGTAATAGAAATACTATTTGGAAATTGCAGCAAGATTTGCAGATGTTTTTATTTGAACAGTACCAGTTCACCAGTTTTGCTAGTTTTCCTAATCTTTGGGCTAAATTAACAGCATCGTGAAGGTCATATATATCATTTTATGCTGACAGCTTCCGAGTCTGTATGGACTTAAATACAGCTTGTATGTACATTGTGTTCAGTGTGTACATAGGCTAAACTTTGTTTATACGTTTTGTGTTATTCCCCCATTGGAAATCGATGTTGTGTCATATTTTCCCTGTTTTTAATTGTGAAGACTTACTCATTCTTTCATTTCTCTTGACAATTTTTCATTTGCCCGCCCTATTCCTTTTAAAGGAATTTTTATTTAATACATGTTTTACCAGTATAAGAGAACCGTCATCTTTCAAGATGAATTGAATCCAAGTGCAATCGTAGAAAGGACAATGATGGCGCACTATTGAGTTTTGGTATGAAAGCAATGAAATGACTATACTACGTATCCGCACAGGCGGCGGATGACATGATCGAGCCGGCAACTCGTGAAACCGCCCGGCCGTATGGCATTTTCCATATGCTCGGTTAGTTTTGTGGGGTTCATTATCGAACCCCAACGGTTTTAGCTTGCATTTATATTATTTATCAACATAGGCCTATTTGTTTGTGATATTTCAAGCGTTTTAAAATTTCAAAATAATCCCATTCAATTACACGGTTGACGATGAAAATTTACTGAAAATAGGGACAGAACGTCATACACCACCTGTATCCGCAGAGGGTGTTCGCTAAAGTATTGAAGAGTGCGAACCAGTAAATCGTGTACATTGGAGGAAAAAAATCAGTGTTCAGCTTAATGTAATGCATTAGGAAACAGAGGCGGATCCAGGAATTTTCAATAGAGGGGGCGCCGAGCAACCACCCGCGGCGGATCGGCGCCCACACAAAGTCAGGCGCGCGCTGCAAAAATACATTCAGGCACCGCTCTGCAAATTATATTAGAGGGGCTCGCGCCGGGTGCGCCCCCCTCTAAATACGCCCCTGGGAAAGGCTTCAAAACAAACAATTAGGGCATGATTCATATTTATTCCTCATTAAGGCCTGGGTAATAGATTGTTCATGAAAAATGTGCAGGACCCGACTTTTTATGAAGCTTTCAAAATGTTTTACATTATTTGTGAGCTGTAGGCCTATAGGGTGATCTATTCTGCAATGTTTTGCGTAAAGTGACTGGACTCCGTATGTTTTCTCTGCACTGGATGTCTTTATCTGACCGTCAACTTGCAGAAAGTGTAAGTTTTGAAGAGCTGAGTCGCTCTGAAGTCAAGATGAGGAGCATTTACTGGTGTGCAACCTGAAGGTGGGCTAGCCGTGATTGCATGTGAGTGAGTACTCCACCAATTTGTCTTATTTTGATCATTCCCAATAACGCTATTGGGGACGACAAAAAAGTGATGGCGTGATTATGCGCTGACAGTACAGTCAGGCGGTATAAGACCCTCGTCACGTGACTTACGAGGCAGGCGAGGAAATTACAAGGTTAAAACTAACAGTGAAGGTAAGATCTTTAAGAAACGTATATCGTAATAACATTAATTTGTAAATGTTAAAACAAGCATAGTAGCTGTCTACAGACATTTACCGGTATTATACCGAAGTATATATCTATCTTTTGATAATACTATACTACTGGTATTAATGAAGTGGCTATCTACTGCTGATACTAATATTGATGAAGTAGTATTTTCTGCTGGATTGATTGCCAGCATTCTACTGATTATAGTGTAGGCTTAGTTGCTATCTACTGTAGATGAAGTAGTATTTAATGCTGGTATTTGAATTGATTCCCAGTATTCTCCTGATTATAGTGTAGGCTAAGTTGCTATCTACTGTTGATACTAGTGCTGATGAAGTAGTATTTAATGCTGGTATTAGAATTGATTGACAGCATTCTACTGATTATAGTGTAGGCTTAGTTGCTATCTACTGCTGATACTATGTTGATGAAGTAGTATTTACTGCTGGCATTTGAATTGATTGCCAGCATTCTACTGATTATAGTGTAGGCTTAGTTGCTATCTACTGCGGATACTATGTTAAAACAAGCATAGTAGCTGTCTACAGACATTTACCGGTATTATACCGAAGTATATATCTATCTTTTGATAATACTATACTACTGGTATTAATGAAGTGGCTATCTACTGCTGATACTAATATTGATGAAGTAGTATTTTCTGCTGGATTGATTGCCAGCATTCTACTGATTATAGTGTAGGCTTAGTTGCTATCTACTGTAGATGAAGTAGTATTTAATGCTGGTATTTGAATTGATTCCCAGTATTCTCCTGATTATAGTGTAGGCTAAGTTGCTATCTACTGTTGATACTAGTGCTGATGAAGTAGTATTTAATGCTGGTATTAGAATTGATTGACAGCATTCTACTGATTATAGTGTAGGCTTAGTTGCTATCTACTGCTGATACTATGTTGATGAAGTAGTATTTACTGCTGGCATTTGAATTGATTGCCAGCATTCTACTGATTATAGTGTAGGCTTAGTTGTTATCTACTGCTGATACTAGTGCTGATGAAGCAGTATTTAATGCTGGTATTTGAATTGATTGCCAGCATTCTACTAATTATAGTGTAGGCTTAGTTGCTATCTACTGCGGATACTAGTGCTGATGAAGCAGTATTTAATGCTGGTATTTGAATTGATTGACAGCATTCTACTAATTATAGTGTAGGCTTAGTTGCTATCTACTGCGGATACTAGTGCTGATGAAGCAGTATTTAATGCTGGTATTTGAATTGATTGACAGCATTCTACTGATAGGCTTAGTTACGGTACTATCTACTTCTGATACTAGTGTTGATGAAGTAATATTCAATTCTGGTATTTGAATTGATTGCCATAATTCTACTGATTATAGTGTATATAGGCTTAGTAGCTATCTACTGCTGATACTAGTGTTGATGAATTAAGTAGTATTTATTTAATGCTGGTATTTGTACTGATTGCCAGCATTTTACTGATTATAATGTAGGCTTAGTTGCTATCTACTGTTGATACTAGTGTTGATGAAGTAGCATTTAATGCTGGTGTTTGAATTGATTGACAGCATTCTACTGATTATAGGCTTAGTTGTTATCTACTGCGGATACTAGTGTTGATGAAGTAGTATTTAATGCTGGTAACTGTATTGATTACCAGCATTCTACTGATTATAATGTATAGTCCTCGTTGTTATCTACTCATACTAGTGTTGATCAAGTATTATTTGCTGAGGGTATTTGTATTGATTGGCATCATTCTACTGATTATAGTGTATGCGTATTTGCTATCTACTGCTGATACTGGTGATGAAATAATACCGAGTGTCCCCAAAAAGGTTATGTAGATTTTTGAAAATAATCTAAGTTAATGATAACAAATGTAATTGTCATTTTTATGGAATAATCTACGTACCCTCTTCTAGTACCCCTATGAATATCAAGTTTACAAATTGTGTATTTAGCCCGCATTCCTGAGCTGTTTACGTGACATATTATGCAACAAGAGGTCCATTACCACCATTTGCGGCGGGGCATTTGAGCAGGCCCAGCCATTGCACAGCAGATGCAGTTAATGCCACTATGTTAATGACAGGAGATACAACGTGCAGAAACGCATTCACCAAAAACGCACGAGTTCTTCTCTAACATGTCTAATGACCATCTTCCTATATTTGTTACCACCAAAGGCCAGAAGCTCTTAAACTGATTTATTTTCAGTGTACAATATCTAATTTTCCAATATGTTGCTTTTGCGCAATAAATTCAACCATAACAAAAATAGGAAAAAATACAGAAATATATGAAAACAAATGTGTGCCTGTTGTGTTTAAATTTCGTTATTCGATATTTTCATGGTTAGCCACTCTTGACACCGCTCATAAGTTAAGTTGCTTTTAAGATATGGAGTTGAAACTTCGCAGACAAATATTACACGAAGTATGAATAAATAATGATAAATTGACATTGTTTTGTTGTACCATCAGAAAATGCGGTTAATTTTCTACATGTCACCTGTTTATGCATGTTATGGGACACCTTGCGTGTGTAGCGCGTGCGAAACCAGGAGTTGAGTGTTTACAAACACAGGAATTCGAGGAGGTTAGACACAAAAAGCAGTAATTCGAGGAGCTTCTCAAAGTGGAGAACCCTATAGGGGGGTTAGGACGTCTTTTTCTGGCATTTTTGCCTTCAATTCGAGGAGATCCATAATTGTATTTGTGCTAAGTTCTCCTCACACACCTCCTCACATTCCTGTGAAAACTCCTCGTTTTGTATGTAAAGTGTGCACAGTTTAACACACTTCACACACTATGCTTTTCTGTCTCCTCGTTTGGACTGCGCTACGAGTATAGATGTACTTACTGCTTGCATTTGTATCGATTGACAGCATCCTAATGATATTACAGTGCATGCTTATAGTTGCTATCTACTGCTGATACTGGGGTTGACGAAGTAGTATGTATACTGCTTGTATATGTATCGATTTGTAATGAGTAATTTTGCTTGATTATTATTTTGGAAAGTACATATCATTTCTATTGCCCAAGTTATGCATGTGACCATTTTACAACTATAGGAACGATTGGCACGTGCGTTCTTTTCCATTAATAAAGCCAGGAAGACCTCGTAGTTTTTGGTAAAGTGCACTTATACTTCAAAATTTAAATTTTTAGGTTTTATTTTTATTCTAAATTCATTCACAAATCAATAGCCATATTGGAGCGACTTTTTCTATTGATTTATCGTTAGTTAGATTCGTTTATCTACTTAAATTTGAACTTTAATTTTACGGAAACAATATAATCGTACATTAGATAAATAAACGGCAAGGCTAAAACAGTTTAGTATAATTTTAGCTATCATTCAATCAAAATACAATTCATTACGACGGAAATTCTAATGATAATACAAGGGCAAACGATTTATTTCGGATTGCAGTACATCAATCTCCATCAACCTACGTCGTGTAGAAAATTAGCTTAGGGACCGTTCACAAACACTTGTTGGGGGCCTGATGCAAAAAGGGGGCCTGAAATTTTTTTACCCTCATAAGGGGGGAAAAATGACCACACATTTTCCTGGGAAAATAGAGTTTCTATGCTTTTCTATGGGGGTGGGGCCTGAAATTTTTGAGGTCTGTAAAGGGGGGGGCGAAAAATTTTCGCGATGAAATTTTTTGCATCAGCCCCCCCCCCCCCTACAAGTGTTTGTGAACGGTCCCTTACTACGACCAATACTTTGATGAAGCATAGCAAATCTGATTCGGTCTTACTTGATAAGAGTTAACAGTTACAACATGAAACGTTCAAAAAGGTTTCCTCAACACTCATATCATCAGGATCATTGGTATAGCCATCCTTAGTGTAAGGGGGAAAAGCCAAATTTTCGCCGCCCCCATTAGTCTTTTCGTCCCATTCTTAATCATTTTAATGACGCTTTACTCTTTGCCATCCCCATTTTTATTTAGTACGTAAGAGTCTGAGATTGTAAAATTGAGCCATGACTCGGTCAAAAAGATAATATCGTAACTGAGGCTGTAAATCATTGCTTGTAAGTCAACAATTTTGTTTCTGCAGCTGCAAATATTAAAGTAAAGACAAATTATTTAAAAACCTGAGCAAAGTCTGGACACCCACGTTAGACGCAAACAAAGAATAAAGATCGATGTATTTTAGAGACAATAAAATAGATTTATTCAAGAAGATAGTGGGATGCATGTGGCGGCACCAGGAATTTTTTCGGGGGCATGTGTGGGGGGGCAAAGTTAATTTCAGGGGGAAATGGATAAATTTTGCGCCAAAATTGCTGCACTAAGTGGAAATTTATGTAATTTTAGGATTTGCCTCAAAAGTGGGGGCAAGAAAAATATGGGGAGGGGCATAATCTGTACCATGGGCGCCATTGACCTAATTACTGAAGAAAGGTTAGAGAGCCTAGCTAATAAAATGATTAACGAAATAAATGTGAAAAGAAGGCAAGCTAATCAACATTTAGCGTCAGTGACGTAACAACTGGCTATGTTTGATTTTGGGGTGGTGAAGGACTTTCAAAAGTGAACCTTTGTACAGATAAAAAAGTGGATATGATCACCAAATGCCCCTCTAAAAATTCAATTTCTGGACGTTTAAGTGATCGCACTGCATCCCACGGCTACGCCCTTGATTATTAGCATGACGAAAACAAGGAAAAGCTCTGGGACGTAAAATACTAAGTGCCGAAACAGAACAAAAAGTGGGATAAAAATACAGAAAAGAAGGAAAACGGTCGTGGGCAGTATACAAATAGGTCAAAACTGATGAGTTTTCAAAGCCACCTCACACTTTTTTGGTATGCTTTGGTGGGCGGCAGGGAGAGGCTTTGCCAAGGGCGGCAAAATCGCTAGGAACGGCTCTGACTGAGACACGTTGATTTATTGTTAAAGATATCGTGTGCGGTTAAGCACATATATATACATGCACATCCCCCCCCACACACCCCCACCCCACACACCCCATCACCATACACCCCCTAAACACAAGCTGAGACGGAGAGGGAAAGAGAAAAATACATATAAACGTGTATACGTCATATTTGCCCAAATTAAACATTAAAAATGAAACACAGAAAGCAACATTATGATATAATGTTTGGTGTACGATTTTATTCTCCACATTTACCTTCACTCACCAAATTATTGACTAAAAGCTGGATTTTATATTTCTGTAGGCCTACATAGTACATATTTTAATCAATGTTATAAATATCAAATCATTATACAAAATGGAAACTTTAAAAAAGGTAAATTACCCAAAGCATTGACAAACTGATTATTGAATTTGAAGTTGATTTATAATTCCGTACATTGCATGAGTATGATCAATGGTATAGAGGAATATAGCAGAAAACATATTGGGCTATTCCAGAAATTAATGGCACCCCCTGAGGAAGATATGTACAATTTTACCATGAATTTTTGGGAATTCCCAGACCAAATTTTTTTATCGAAAAATTTGGAATTCCAATGCTTACAAATATTGGGAATTCCCAGTGTCTTTAAAGAAGACAGGCAAATTTTCGCTAAAATTGTTGGGAATCCCCAAGCCTAAAAACCTTTTTACAAAATTGGGAATTCCCATGTCTTCTTTAGGGTGTCACCGACATGCTACTTGTTTTTTGTGAATTCCCACTGTCAGAAAGGGCAATTGTGGGGAATTCCCATGTCTTTTTTAGGGATACCGCCTTCTAGGGGGAAATTCCCGCAATTTTTTATGGGGGAATACCCGTGTTTTCTTTTTAGGGTTTCACCAACGTGCTGCCTTTTTTTTTGGGGGGGGGGGTTCCCACACAGAAAAGGCGGGGTTTTTTTTCTGGGGGAATTCACTTGCCTGCTTGAGGTTTCACCAATATACTGCCCTTTAGGGGGAATTCACGCTGCCAGAAAGGGCATTTTTTCGGATATGTCGAAAATAAGATTCGTTATGTCGAATATGAAATAAGGTTCACTAAATATGAGATAAGATTCGCTTTGTCAAATCATGCACTTCCCTGGTCAAATATGAAATAAGCTATGTCGAATATGAAGTAAGATTGCTTTGTGTATGGTTATGGTTAAGGCAATGTTTATGGTTAGGGCTAGGTTTAGAGTAGATTCAACATAGCGAAACGTATTTCATATTCGACATAGTAAACCTCATTTTCACTCCTAACGTTTTATTCTTTAACTCATAACCAAAAAGCTATTTGCACAAAATATTTTGCGTTTATATCCTTTGCATCTAGTTGGCGATGAATTATAGCAATGAAAAGTCATGCTGTACTAAAGTATTACACGTTGCAGCTATTAAATTTGCTAAGAGTTGATTTGCGAACAGTCTCACATCCAATAGCTGCTTTGGGGACATTTTTTGATAATTCAGATTTAAAATCGTTATCCTTGAATATAAATAATGAAAATATGATTTAGCTGGCTCGATTACCCGATGATTGATTGAGATTTTTCCCGACGGCAGCCATTATAATAATATACAAGCCCTACAAATCATCTCAAAATAAGCAGACATGTCTTCATTCCACGTGTATGAAATTAATACGTGTCAGAGAGGCATGCCTAGTTGGTAACATCGGGCTATTCCAGTTGAAATCCATACTCCCCCTATGGAAGACATGACCTTAATCTTCAACGCATGGAGTGTGAATTTTAATGGGGTTACATGAATGGGTGATTCAATTTGAAATCTACACACCCTGAGTGGGATATTAGGGTCATGTCTTCCACAGGGGGTGTATGGATTTCAACTGGAATAGCGCATTTTATAGAAACACTCGGCTTAAAATTGGATCGAATTAATCTGTAGACAGGGATTATTCATTGTGCACCCCAGGTTTGACTTGAAATCATTGACTCCGTAGGTAAACCTTTACTGGTGACGTGCTCTGGAATGAGACAACACTAACCAAAATGGCCTCATCCCAATGGCTTAGTTCGATAACCTCAATTAAACAATCATGGTGCAAAATTTGACCTAAAGTTGCAGAGTATGAGTTTGTGTACTCAAATTGTCAAAGGTCATTCAATGAATGTGCAATTGTATTGGGATTAAAGAACTATGCCCTGATAGATGAGCATGTTGTGGATCTTAGTACAAATCGTTTTTAAGGCTGATACTGTGCTTGACTTGATTATAGTAACATCTTTCTGGTTTAAATATTTATATTTGATATGAGTGTGAGAGACAAGTTAGTCCATTATTACAGTATAATAGAACATAAGAGAGTCTAGTTGTATGCAACATTGTTGTATAAAATTGTTACTGCACTCTTTTACGAAAAAAAGGATAAACTTTTGCCCTGTTCCAGAAACAGCTCTCAATATTTTTGATTAATATTAACCCGTTTTGCCAAATAAAACATAGCTAAATCATATTCCTTTAGATAGTTCTAACGAGCAAAGAAAGTAAAATTTTTAATATTTGGCCAATTTTTGGAAATAAGGGCCAAAAACATGCGTTTTTAGGGTGTTTTTCGTAAATTGTGACAATCAAGCTAGGAGAGTTGCACTAAGACTAATTTCAGGTTATGCATTCTAATTTTTGGAAAACATATTTTCGAATAACTTTTATAAGCAATTATCAAAATTAACATAAAATATTACGATCATGAGCACATTTTACTCATAGCCTATACTCGCAAATTTTAATGCTTAGACTTGTGCCAAATCCTTGAATTTGTAACTTCAATTGTAAGAAAACATGCAAAGTTGTATGTTTTTGACCCATTTTCCCTCAAATTGCAAAAATATTAAATTTTGCTTTTGTTGCCAGTTAGAACTAAGTAAAGGATTACGATTTAGCCATGATCCATTTGGCAACTGTTATTATTAGTATTGATTTAGTAACCATCTACCGCTGATATTAGTATTGATGAAGTAACTATCTACCGCTGATATTAGTGTTGATGAAGTAGCTGTCTACTGCTCATACTAGTATTGATGAAGTAGCTATCTACCGCTGATATTAGTACTGATGAAGTAGCTACCTACTGCTGTCATTAGTATTACAGAAGTAACTATCTACCGCTGATATTGGTATTGATGAAGTAACTCTCTACCTCTGATATTAATATTGATGAAGTAGCTTGAAGTAGCTACTGTACCGCTGATATTGGGTACTGATGAAGTAGACCTATCTACCACTATAGCTTTTGTGAAGTAACTATCTACAGCTGATAGAGTAACTATCTAGTATTGATAGTTATATAATCGATATTTGATAGTTACTTCATCAATCATGTCACCATCATCTAGTGTTGACGAAGTTACTATCTACCACTGATATTGGTATTGATGAAGTAGCTATCTACCACTGATATTGGTGTTGATGAAGTAGTTATCTACTGCTGATACCGGTATTGACGAAGTAGCTATCTACTGATGATATTTGGTATTGATGAAGTAGCTATCTAACGTTGATATTAGTATTGATGAAATAGCTATCTACTGCTGATATTGGTATTGACGAAGTAGCTATCTACTGATGATATTAGTATTGATGAAGTAGGTATCTACTGCTGATATTGGTATTGACGAAGTAGCTATCTACTGATGATATTAGTATTGATGAAGTAGGTATCTACTGCTGATATTAGTATTGATGAAGTAACTATCTATACCGCTGATATTAGTATTGATGAAGTATAGCTATATACCGATGATATCAGTATTGATGAAATAGGTATCTACTGCTGATATTAGTATTGATGAAGTAGCTATCTACTATACTGATATTAGTATATTGATGAAGTAGCTATACTGTTGATATTAGTATTGATGAAGTAATTATCTACCGCTGATATTAGTATTGATGAAATAACTATCTACCGTTGATATTGGTATGAATGAAGTAGTTATTTACTGCGGATATTGGTACTGATGAAGCAGCTATCTACTGCTGATATTAGTATTGATGAAGTAACTATCTACCGCTATATTAGTATTGATGAAATAGTTATATACTGTTGATATTAGTATTGATGAAGTAACTACCTACTGCTGATGAAGTAGCTATATACTGATGATATCAGTATTGATGAAATAGGTATCTACTGCTGATATTAGTATTGATGAAGTAGCTATCTACTATACTGATATTAGTATATTGATGAAGTAGCTATACTGTTGATATTAGTATTGATGAAGTAATTATCTACCGCTGATATTAGTATTGATGAAATAACTATCTACCGTTGATATTGGTATGAATGAAGTAGTTATCTACTGCGGATATTGGTACTGATGAAGCAGCTATCTACTGCTGATATTAGTATTGATGAAGTAACTATCTACCGCTATATTAGTATTGATGAAATAGTTATATACTGTTGATATTAGTATTGATGAAGTATAACTACCTACTGCTGGTATTAGTATTGATGAAGCAGCTATCTACTGCTGATATTATTATTGATGAAGTAGCTATCTACTGATGATATCAGTATTGATGAAGTAGCTATCTACTGCTGATATTATTAGTATTGATAAAGTAATCTACCGCTGATATTGGTATTGATAAAGTATAGCTATCTGTAGCTGGTATTGGCATAAAAGAAGTAGCTCTCTACCTCTGATATTAGTATTGATAAAGTATATAGCTATCTATCGCTGATATTAGTATTGATGAAGTAGCTATCCCCAGCAAACACAAAACGTTTTCGACATCATTCGCAAAAGGTTATAAAATGTGGTCAGATAACGTTTAAATGTCGGGTTATATAAAGGGTATATTAAGAGCATAAAACGTTTTCATAACCTTAAAAAACATTTGCTGATAATATACTGCTCAGCAAACAAAAATGTTTTACAGAAAACGTTTAAATGTCGGATTATATAAAGGGTATAAAAACGTTTTAGTAACATTCCAAAAACATTCTTGAAAACTTGATACAAAACATTCTAAACATAATGTTATTTTGGGGTTGAAAAAATATTTTGCAAAAAATGTTTGCCTAAAATATTTTCAATAAAGTTTTAAAAACGTTTTCATGACCTTTATATAACCGACATTTAAATGTTATTAAAAGGTTTTGAAAAAACATTTTAAGAACATTTCTGTGTTTGCTGGGTTCAAATATTTTAACATAATGTTATTAAAGTATTGACACAATATTTGGCAAAAATGTTTGCAAAAATAGATTACAATAACATTTTTTGAAAACATTTAAAAATATTGTTGTAGTGTGTTTTCATACAAAACGTTTTAAAACGTTATCATGTCCTTTATATAACCCGACTTTTTAATGTTATTAAAACGTTTTTACCTAAACCAAAAGCCAAAATATAACTTATTTAAAACGTTTTTAAAACGTTTTTGTGTTTGCTGGGATCTACTACTGATTAGAGTATTGATATTTGATTATTTATCAACTGCTGATGGTATTATTGATAAAGTAACTATTATAGATCTGCTGCTTATACGAGTAATGATGAATTAGCTATCTACTGAAGATAAAAGAGGTAGCTATCTACTGGTGAAATTAATGTTTATGAAGTAATATGCACTGCAAAAATGGTGTCATGGCAAGCTTTTAGTAATGGTGTGTTTCAAATAGCCATGTATTCAACAATATAAAACTTACAAAAATAAAAAACATTATGCTTAGCTGAAGACACATGAATGAAACACGAAACACAGAAATCAACATATCTTGTCTATACACATTTTATTCTCCACCTCTATACCCTCATTCGCCATAAATCATATAAAACTCAATATTTATAATCATTGTTATATAAAAAAAAAAACTAATAATAACTATAGAATCATTGCTTTAATCACCCAAAGACATTTTTCATCGACAACCTGATTATTGATTCAAAGCTGAGTTGTATATACTCGTATGTATGTATATACATTGTACACATTATAATAAATGTTACATATAAATAACAAATTGTATAAAATAAAAACTTTAAAAACCTCTTTAAAGGAGTAATTTGTGATTCTATCATCCTATTTTATGGTATGTTTGAGTAGATATCAGCGAAAAAAGTTTATTCCTAAAATTTAAGTTGAGGCTATGGATCACGAAATACCCTTTTAAGCTAAGACACGCAATGCTCAACTGAGACATGTCTTCTAGCTAGTCGTATCCAACTAGACGACACAAAATGAAGTCGTGTTTCAAAATCGGCTTCAATTGACACGTCAAATATTTTAGATGTGTCTTGCAGAAGACATGTCTCATGTCTTAAACTCGAGGTTGTCTTGTGCAGAGACATGACTTTGTGTCTTACTGGAAAGCGTTCCAAAACTGAGACATGTCTTCTAGCCAGTCGTGTCTAACAATATGAAATAAACCGAAGACATATTTCAAAATCGGCTTCAATTGACAGCGCATATCTAAGATATGTCTTGCAGGAGACATGTCTCGTGCCTTGAACTTGAAGGTGTCTTGTGTACAGACATGACTTTGTGTCTTACTGGAAAGCGTCCCAAAACTGAGAGATGTCTTCTAAAATCGGCTTCAATTGGCACGCGCATATTTTAGATGTGTCATGTGTCTTGTTGGAGACATGTCTCGTGTCTTAAATGGGAGATGTCTTGTTTAGAGACATGGCTTTGTGTCTTACTGAAAAGCGTCCCAAAACCGGCTGGACATGCAGTGTCTTAGACAACACAATATTGCTAAGTGGTTAATCCGAATGGAATCTGGTAGAATGTACATGGATGTACTTGGACGAAGTGGGATTGGACAAAGTGGCAATAAACCAAATTATCCATTTATTGGGCTATTCCAGTTGAAATCCTTACACCCCTTGTTAAAGACATGACTTTTATCTTCCACACATGGCGTGTGTATTTCAAATGGGGTTATACCTGAATGGGGGACTCCGTTTGAAATCTATACCCCTTGTGTGGGAGACTACACCAGGCACAAAAAGAAACTCGTCAGTTATATTCCTCCTTGCTGTTCAATAACTTGATAATTTTGGATTGTTCTGAAATATACAGTTTGTTAATTGGACTTTGCTTGCTCATTTGACACCCTGTTCGTGAAAAACGAACAAGAATTGACCAAGATATGCGCCTCCAAAGCCTCAAACCCCAAAATCAAAAGTTGCATTTTCAACGATTTTCAATGGGAACGCATCGTGGTATTGCACACAAGCACCACGGGCCAATCAATAAAGCACACAGTGTAACAGGCACAATTGAATCGTTAAAATTGCAACTTTTCATTTTGGGGTTTGAGAGTTTGAGGCGCATATCTTGGTCAATTCTTGCTCAATGTTCACAAACAGGATGTCAAATGAGAAAGAAAAGTCCAATTGACAAAATGTATATTTCAGAATAATTTAAAATTATCAAGTTATTGAACAGCAAGGATGAATATAACTGACGAGTTTCTTTTTGTGCCTGGTGTATATAATTACTCTTAAAAATCCCTAGTCACTTTTGACTAGAAACGAGTCAAATTTGACTAGATTGCGGGGTGCAATAGGATCTTACTAGACTCTAGTCATTTTGACTAGGATAATCTAGTCGACAGGAACGACTAGGGAGTCTTGTCAAAACATGAACAGAATATCTAGTCATTTTTTTCTCACTTTTGACTAGAAACTAGTCAAATTTGACTAGATTGCGGGGTGCAATAGGATCTTACTAGATTCTAGTCATTTTAAATTCTAGTCATGTTAATTTGGGGAAATGCATCATCTCTTGTCCGCTTCACGCTAAGAGAGGAACACTACACGCCTCAACACTGTGGTGTTAAATAGCCATCAAATGTATTTGATAGCATGGTGACACGTATTACAGAAATTATCTATAAAATTACGGTCTTAAAAGAGGATGGCAGAAAATTATAATGTATTTGCTTGAAAATATAAAATCTATGGTGTTAACTAGCGTTTGCCCTGTGTTCTTCATCCGTGGGGTTGTTTCCTTAGAGAATAAACGATAGAATTTTTATTTTGCCTATCCTCTACCGTGTGATAGACGACAGGCAGGTCCAATATTTTGAGTAGTGGATGCCGGCGCAGCCGGTATCCACTACGATAAAAATATTGGACCTGCCTGTCGTCTATCATAGGTAGAGGATAGGCAAAATAAAAATTCCTGTCGTTTATTCTCATTCTTAGTCAGTTAAATATTATTTTAATAACTGTAAACAATTTTTTAAGCAAAAACTAAGTTACCGTCATAAAAACTCCCCTCGTTAGAAATGAACGAAACTTGTTTACAACTTCACGTATTCTGTTGCGCGTACTGCTAGCGCGTTTGCGTATTCCGCACTAGTCTACGCATATAGCGCGATACGTACGCGCACCTCTACAAGCGTGTTACGCATTATCAAGACTCATGATGACGTGGGGTCGTCTACGGCCTGATAGACGGCACCCGAAATCATGCGATTGTCCAATCAGAAATGTGTCTACGAACTAGACCACTCCCACTGACTAAGAATATTATTTCAACTGAGTATAATATTTAGGATTTAGAGAAGGTCCTCCAAACACTAGCACTCATCACAATAATCATTTGTTACAAAATTGTTACCCAATTTGTTACCGAAATTGGTGTGAAAACTCACACCAAATTCTGCATCCTCGACCTGGAATTGATTAGAATTTCTTGACTAGAATTTATGACCAGGCGTAAATGACTAGATATGCGTTGACCAGGCATAAATGACTAGATCAGCGTTGAAATGATTAGAAAATCTCCTCAAAATTACCAGAATCTCGTCAAATTATTTTGACTAGGATTTCTAGTCAAAAAAACGACTAGGTATTTTTAAGAGGAGTGGTGTGTCTGTCACGTCTTCCATAGGGGGTGTATGGATTTAAACTGGAATAGCTGGAGTAGCCCAACTACAACCGTTGCTTTTGTCTCAAATGACAAAGAAGATACACACGAGTATAAAATCAACCTGATACAAAAGTCATAAAAAACACAAACTTGAGGCTTTTATTTTGAACACAAGTACAAAATACACTCTTTAGTTTTATTAAGTACGACCCCTACGCCCCACTTTTATTAGTATAAACTTACAGTATTCTCCAAACGTATTCTTGTCCGTCTAGTCCATACTATTAAGATGATGCCTCGTTGTTTTAGCACATAAAGTAGGTCTATATAGTTTACCGCTTTATTAAACCAACCTGAGTGACCCACCTTTTTAAACTTACAGTAATTGTACAAACGTATCGGCTTCAATCAAGTATATACAGTTGCAGTAAAATGATAGCTTGACTATATTAAAATCCGGTTGTTACCATTATATTTCTGCCGGCATAAAGAAGTGAGCTAACCCAAGTTTGGATTAAGTTGTATATAGGTCACGATGAGTCAAATGAGACAGTAGACTTAATATAACACCATAGCTCTTCAGTTGTGTATATATATTAGATTTTCAACAAACTCAGTGGGTATTTGACTCTTTGAAAGTGAAAATTGTATTTTCTATAAGACGTGATCGACAATGGGCGTCGTATGTGTCCGGAATCGGCACAGTAAAATATGTATATGAACTACGTCCAAACATGCTTAGTCTTATATCAGTTGCTTCATTAAATACATCAAATACTAGCCAAACTATCGTATTCCACTGTGATTTAGTTGATAAAATATAGAGCCTCTGCAACATCATATAAAAGGTAACTCACTGCACGACATAAGTAAATTGTTTTAAAAGACGGTTCGATTTGCAGTTTGCACGGTTACTCAAAACCAAACACACATATCGACTATATTTACAAAGCAAAGTAACATATATTTCAAGAAGGGATTCTGGAGCCAGTTTAAGTAATTCATTTTAATGTCAATGAGTTTTGTCTTCGTCTCTTTTTTTCCCAGTTGACATGTAAGTCTCTTGCTTTGTGTTTTAATCAAGTTATACAAATAAAAGCTTCTTTCCGCTATAAAATTTGATTAAATTCACTAAGCAGCGTTCATTACACATGTCTTATATGGACAAAAACGTTCTATTCTTTAGCCCGTACACCTTTATATTCTTTGTGATATATGCTCTAATTTATTTTATCACATGTCCTGGACATCGTTTACCAAGTACACGCTAATACCATGTGCAGTATTATAAAATCAAAATAATTTACTATATTTTCATAAAAAGTCATAAATGTACGTTATCAATACCATATTTGGAATCTACATGAAAAATGCATTTAAATGAGTACAAAAATGCCTAGTATTGGTTCAGTGGTTCTTAAAATAAATTGAAAGTTTATAACAAGATTTTTAAAAATACAGATTTTGGTGCAGTCAAACTAATGGCAAAGTGTAACCCCGCAGGGTATAGCAATATCTTAAAGAAGTGTCCTTGTATGATTATTGAACACGTTTTTTATTCTATGGCTAGCCGATAATTGGCATTGAGATGGATTGATTGGATTTCTAAATGTGGTTCCATTGTAAAACGTCTAGTATACCTACGGGGTTCAGAAACTCATTAGAGGAATACAAAATGCTCGCGTTAGTGATACTAGTCCCATGCTTTTAACTACTAATTCTCTCCTTAGGGAAAGAATTGGCATGCATGTATCACATACACATCTTGACTTCACCTAGCACTTAACCCATCGCGTTAGCACGCCATTACATGAAAGAAATCGGTCTAAGGTTTCCGAAATATGAGATTTTACACCACTATGTTTTTTATGCTTTTTCCTTACAATCGAAGAGATGATATGGAATTCGATGTTTCGTGAAGAAAGTCCAGTACATTTAGGACAAACCCGTAGGTATGTTAGAAAGCCATTAGCCTCGTTTTTTATCATATTTTGTACGCTTTCGATTTTGATGTCGTGGGTCAACGCACAAATGTCTTAAATATCAGAAATATGAGAATGGCGACATATAAGTCATATTCTTACGTATGACTGAAGAGATAATAGCGTATTAGAAATTGCCTTTAAGAAGGTCCACTAAGATTAGAACACCTCAAGGCAACCTTAAGGTGTTCAAGGGTTCTTTATAATTGGGGTTATAGTCCTTGCCCAAATATCAGTTTCCTCGAATAGTTTGGCCGTAAGCAAACAGATGATGATATACGCAATGTCCATGCAGTAGGGTTAAACAACCTTTAAATAGTCTTATAACATTCTTGGTGTATAGGTCAGTGTTTAAACCCAACTTGTGATTCGCATTGCAATGTTATTATGTTACTGTTAACCCTTTTAGTATACATAATTATAATTAAAATTCTTCTGATTGACAAGACGCTGCTGCTGAGAATGTGCCTTTCTTGAAAGGATTATTTTGTGTTGCTTTATCTCCTTTCCATGTTCTACCCTTCTAGTATAGGTTAGCAATAATACTAGATGTTGGTTGCTGACGAAATATCATTAGTACCACAGAAGCTTTCAAACTGGTATAGCTCAATCCCAAATGATCCCAAGATTTCGTGTGGTGTATTTACAAATTGTTGGTTTTGTTACAATAATATACATTAATAATCTATATTTTCCAAAGATATTCCAGTACTTTTAAAATATGCAAGGTACAGTATATATCAGTTTAACATAGACATTAATTCTTGCCTACATTTTGGTTTCCATCATAATGCCCGCCTGTCGTCGTGTCTCTGACTATTATGTCTTGATTCAAAGGCTTCGAATGGTGCAGATACATGTAACTCGCTGTATTCTGTGACTCCTGTTGTTTACCCTCCAATTCGGAGTATATTCTCTCAGTTCTCGCACATGCATATTGTGATCTAGAGTCATATTGTGGTCTAGAGTTAACATTTGTCTTATGATATTTGATAAGAAGTACTACACCCATGATAAAGAAAATAAATGCTAAACCTGCTGCCACCACGGTTGACACTATCCATTGGAATACGATTGTAGATGAAGATGAGCAAAATGCTTTACAATCTTTTGGTTTTTGCACAACCGTTATATCAGTTTCTCCTCTCCTTGGTGTGTCTATTGATATAATATTATTTATATCCAATTTAGGGTTCACATAATCAGGTACATCTGTGTAAATATCATCTGGGTTTGAAATAATTTGTATTGGTCCAATATGGCATGTTGCCTTCCTACCAGGGAATGCTTTACTTGTCATTGTACATAAGAACATTTTGTTTGAATGACGTTTTCTTAATGTGATGGTCAATTCTGAATACACAGATGTATCTTGAACCTCTTGTTCTGCGTTATAGACTTGATCCGGTCCTGTAGACCACTCAAGTGACACTGCTGGATAAGCTGCTTCCGAAGTACACTTCAAAGTTATCTCCGTACCGGCATCGAATTCTAAATTCCCTTGCAGTGATGACGAGCATATCGGATTGGGTTCAGATGGAAAAAATTCGATTCTAAAATCAACAGAGCTTGCACCGATCTGGACCATGTTTCCCTTAGTTGTATTATATACTTTACACGTGTATACACCACCGTCATCTTGCGTTATATCCATAACAGACATAAAATACACAAACGATCCACCGTCTAGCTGTCTTTTAGCTAGAAAGTACCTGTCGTCTTCGGTGACCATCACAAGTTCGTTTACGGATATCGACAACGTGTCCCCAGATGGTAGTGTCCGTAATAGTCTTACCTCGTTGTCTTTTGGAAGATCCCACACTTGGCAATGAAGGGATAGAATGCCTCCTTCTTCAATTGGATTCACAGGTGCAGTGGCAAGTATTTTAAAAGCTTCTAATGATGGTACAATACATGTGAAGATACCTAGTAGGAACGGAGACATTGTTAGTAAAGACATTTTTGCCAGGCCTTCTGTAGCCACCACACGTGTTAACACAACTACTCCGACGTTGCTGTTATATCTCCGGTCCTCCCAACTCAAAAGTTACAACACCGGTGCTCACTACTCAAAAATAGAAAAAAACGTTATTTCCTTAACATCCACATCAGGAGTGCAGTCGGAAATAGCTTGTCTTGTTATTACACGTCTTAGTAAAATGCAAGAAGCACTAGGTACTCAGGTCCTTTTGATGATGATGCGCTTAATGCCACTAGATGAAATACGCATTTTACAAATGACTCGTAAGAGAACGAAAGCTAGAGGCAAGTAATTAAGTTTGTTTCAGGGACGGAGTCAGTAACACTCCTGTGACCGTAAGTTATACTTGCATTGCAATATCTGTTATCCCGTAAGCGGTACGCTGACACTGCCGCCAACTTAGGGGGTGGAGCCTATGAATATTAATGCGCGGTATTTGTTACGCTAGGGACAAACAGTGTTACAGACAAGGGGTTTTATTGAGAACTGCTTGTTGAAAAAAAAGAAGAAAAAATTCTTGATAAATGCGAATGTGGGTTGACGACAAAAATATAAGAGACCGTGTCGAACATGATGCGGTTATATCCCCAGTCGTTTAATAAGACTTGGATTCAATTTTGGGTGACTTTTAAATGCATGAAAGCAATCACTGGCAATTTATTTTATTAGTAACACTAAAAGGGCCGCGCGATTTTTATCTTACGGTAATGGCAAAATGTATTAAACATGCCGTTTCAATATTGTTTTCGTCTCGGCATTTTTTAGTTTCTTGTGGTGATCATTATCATGTTAATACTTATAAGAATATCCTTATCGACGTCGCATTCATTATTACCATCGCCTTACATTTACGATTTATATTATAATGTCCTTCTTATTCCTGTCTCTAAAGTATCTCATCCTTTTCTTCCTCTTATTATTAAATAATAATAATAATAAAAAAAGGAAACATATAATTACATACACACATATAAATGCGCCCATGAACATCCACTCGCCCCAACCATCCCATCACAGTTATCACACCCCCACATACCCACAAACAAAGTCACAGACACCAGTGTATGTTTGAATGATTACTGCAACAGACAATGCAAGCTTGACAATTGTGATACTAGCGTAGACTTTCCATATACCGGATTTCCACCCATAAATATCCCAATGTCTAATATACAATACATCAACACAGTCACCTCCGCATGCAATCGACACACACCCCACCCGCTATATATACACACCCATCAACAAACAAAGATACACATCCGCATATACCCACAACACACGTCCATTTCACACCCCACATTCATCAATATATACAAACACTCAAAGTAATATTAAATTTACCAAATACCATTAATGACGTACCAATTACTTATAATTATCCAAACTAATGCTGTCTTACACATCCCTGCTATACCATTTATGGTGTACTATAGTTTAATTAGCATGTAATACTTTTCAGAACAAAAAAAACAACACATCCACATATCCCTACACCCCTGACCCCACACACATCCCCCACCCCAATACACATACCACCACAATTTATAATGTACAACTAATGTGGTCTTACGCACCCCTGATACCATTTATATATGAGGTACCAGTTTAGTTAGCAGTAATACTTTTTAGGACAGAACACACATCCACATATCCCTACATCCCACACATGCACACCCCACCCCAATACACATACCACCACACCCCAATGTGCAACTAATGTGGTCTTACGCACCCCTGATACCATTTATATATGAGGTACCAGTTTAGTTAGCAGTAATACTTTTTAGGACAGAACACACATCCACATATCCCTACATCCCACACATGCACACCCCACCCCAATACACATACCACCACCCCCCAATGTACAACTAATGTGGGTTTACGCACCCCTGATACCATTTATATAATGAAGTACCAGTTTAGTTAGCAGTAATACTTTTTAGGACAGAACACACATCTACATATCCCTACACCCCAGACATACGCACCCCTCCACCATACACTTACCACCACAATAATGTATATTATCCAAACAAATGTGGTCTTATACACAATCTGCAATACCATTTATGATATACCAGATAAGCTAGCAGGTAATGATTTCAGAACAGAAAACACACCACCAAACCTGGGCTACACACCCCACACCCTCCCCCACATATACCCCATAACCCATACTCACATACCTCACCGCACTCAATGCAATGTAAATGAACAAACTAAATGTTGTTTTACCAAAACCACCAACTGACCTGCGATACCATTTGGTATCAAAAGATGCGCTCTGGCAATTTGCATAATTTCCACTCTAAATAGATTCCATAATTGGCTTAAAAAAGCCATGAGAACTTCGTTTCGTTGATTATCACTTTTGGCAAAAAGTGATAATCAACGAAACGGGCTCACTGCATCTGCTAGGAATGAATGACAACTTTGAAATGGATATCAAAACATCCGCTGTGACTATTTGCATAATTTGCATTCAAAATCAATTCATAATTCATTCAGAAGTAGCCGTGAGAACTTCGTTTCGTTGATTATCACTTTTGGCAAAAAGTGATAATCAACGAAACGGGCTCACTGCACCTGCTAGGAATGAATGACAACTTTGAAATGGGTATCAAAACATCCGCTGTGACTATCTGCATAATTTGCAATCAAAATCAATTCATAATTCATTCAGAAATAGCCGAGAAATGTGTTTCTTAATCAACAATGCGGACTCATTGCACCCGTGAGGAACAACTGGTATCACAAGATGAGCTGTGACAATCTGCATAATGTCCAATAGCCGTGAGAACTTCATTTCGTTTCGTTTCGTTTCGTTTCGTTTCGTTTCGTTTCGTTTCGTTTCGCTGAATATAATAAGCCTAAATAATTACATAAATGGTGTAACTATTCTGGTTACATTTCACACATGAATTTTTAAATTTTTAAATTTTACAAAATCATTTGGTAGCAGTTTTCAACTTATTACATATATTATGTAATAATTATAAAATTTATTTTTTTATGATTTTTTTTAAAATAACGTATGCAAATTTCCTCTGTGCACCAGTGGTGTGCAAGTAATGTTTCTGTTAGGGTTGTAAAGAAAGACAATTTTCTTTGAAAGAATTTTAACCATTTCCAGTAAGTTTCAACCACAAAGACGCCAACCTTACTCCATCTATCTTTGGAGCATAAAACATCATCAACATAAAACGTATTACTATATTTTCAAAATATTTTGACTCATTATTTCATACAAGAACCATCAACTCGAAACTAAAGCATACTGATATTTTCTTCATGTAAAACAAAATATGGCTGACATCTTAAGAGAATTCGACTTCTTTACTACGTGTTTCAAACACGCAGTACTCGGGCGTAACATTTTAACGCATATTTCTACACCAGGGGAATGAAATTGAATAGACATGGTGCTCATTAGAGAACGTGATTCAACCAAGAAGATTGATGACATCTCGGTGTTTTGTTATCCAAATAAAAGAAAACATGGCATAAATATTACATTATCAAAAACCAAGAACTACTTCACTGATATCGGTCACAGATAAGCTTCTCAGTGTAGGATGTGTGAATTTGATTTAACGCCCGTGTAATACTAACCACGTTAATGATAAAAGGACGTATCCTTGTTTCGTTTTTTTAAACAAATGTGTCTTTAGTTGTTTTTTAGGACATCTGTCATCTTTGTTTAAATTACACAAAGAAGAAGGTTGTATCGGATAAGTATATGATACAAGCATACCTTCTTTAACGTAGAATATGATTATATTAACCAACTGAATATATTTGATACGGTTTACCTTTGTTCACTATTTTCTGCTCTGTTTACTCTAACTTCCTTTCTCTGTCTTTCTCACTTCCCTTCTTCTATCTCACACTATCTTATCTATCTTTATCTCTCTCCCTCCACTTCTCTAACAATACACACCATATTGTTTTCTCTATAAATATCACATACTTTCGCTTTATTTCTTTTTATTTATTATGTGTGGGGGTATGTGCGAGGGTCGTCTGTGTTTGTGTTTGTGTGTTTTTGGGTGTTTTTTTGCCATCTCTATTCTCTATACGTATAATTTGTAAGGATATGTTACGAATTGTTCACCAAATTGGTGCAAGCGGGAGTTAGTTACCTTTCCCGTTATACAGGTACCACATTCATTAAGGTATAAGGTAGTTTGTGGGAGTGGAGAGATATATGGCTGTGTTGATGTGGTATGTGAGTGGGTGGGTGTGGTGTGACTGTTGGGGAGAGAAAAAAATATTGTAAGTTTAATGTTACTGTACAGCAGTAGCATTAGCCGTCGGTAAACAAAAGGCGTTGGGTAAAAGTTGGAGTCAACAATACGAGCGTAGACATTTTTTTTGTCTTCACTTTTTCAAACCATCAAAACAAATATTGAGTCAACAATTCACAAGTTCTGTCGGCAAAATATTTCCGTCGGTACATTTACAAGTTGTGTGCTCCCCTCCCGTTCCGAAATCCTGGCTAAGCCACTGCTGTACCAGAGGATGATTTAAGCACTTCCCAGCAAGTCTTGCGGTTAGCACAGCTGTGTGAGTGAACATGACACCACTGCCCGCCCACTGCATACACACGTGCATGGTTAAATTTGAATTTGGACTGATATATTTACAATAAATACACATTCAAAATGCCAGTCGATTTCACATTTTATGTTATCTACAGAAGGTGTGAATTATCCTTCATGCATACATCACTTTAGATCTGAAATCGACCAAGTAATAATGACACACGGGCAATTCTAAAACAACATCTTTTGCACAGAGTTCAATGGGATTTGAAAAGTGAAGTGGCAGTTGAAACTCTAGTGATAACACTTTTACAGTGCATGATGGGGCTTCCTTAAATCATCCTCTGCTGCTGTACAATCGTGTATTAACCTTTTCTTCAAATTTTCACAACACGCTTTGTGTTAAAAAATGCCCTTACTCACGCAATGTGTATCATCTATACAAATGGAAAGTATATAATAATTTTCCGCTTGTAGTTATAAACCACTGCTCTAAAGATATTTTTAATTCAATTATCTCAAATATGGCACAATCAACCGTAAAATATTTTTCTCTTAATGTATCTGAAAATATCACAAATTCCATTTGTATCATATCGGGAGAACAAATTACTTATTGATCGATAAATATGCTGTTCACTCTTAAAACAATCTACTTCTTTGAATAGAAACTTGTCAAATTTGACAAGTGAAACTATTCAGATGGGGACATAACAGATTTTTCTTCAAAATGAATCGGTTATTCTCGTCAAAATGACAAGAAACTCGTCAAATTTGAAATTGCCTTGTCATTTAAAGGAAGGTGACCTGAAAATCAAATTCTCTAAAACTATGGTATACCATATTTGAGACTAATTCGGCAATTTTTGATGATCTGCATTTTGATGGGGATGAGTTTTTCAATCAGGTTACCCACCTTTAAAAATGAATAGATTTTTGTCAAAATGACCCAACTTATCAAATTTGAGTAGTTTGTCTCGTCAAAATGAACACAAAAATCAAATTTGAATAGTTTGTCTTGTCAGAAGGGACTTAACTTAAATCTGGTCAAAATGAAATGGGTAATATCAACTAATGAGTTGAATATCTTGTCAATTTGAATAGCTAATTGTTAAAATAAAACGAAAACAATTCATTTTGATAAGATTGATAATAAGTGATAATATACCTAATCAAAATAAACAGTATATTTCATCAAAACGAATAAGTTACGGGATCAAAAATAAATGAATAGGATTCTATTCAAAATGAATAATACAAAATTAGAGTGTACGTACATAACATAATACCAAAGAATATCAAAAACATAATATAGATCTCACAATTTGTAAGATTTGGCTGAATGGTGATAAAATTGCAGACGAAAAATACTTGAGTATGAATCAAAAGTGAACTGACATGACTGATCTACTTATGATATTGATATTGATGAAGTATAGCTATCTACTGCTGATATTGGTATTGATGAAGTATAGCTATCTACTGCTGATATTGGTATTGATGAAGTATAGCTATCTACTGCTTATATTGGTATTGATGAAGTATAGCTATCTACTGCTGATATTGTTATTGATGAAGTATAGCTATCTACTGCTGATATTGGTATTGATGAAGTAGCTATCTACTGATGATATTGGTATAGATGAAGTAGCTATCTACTGATGATATTGATATTGATGAAGTAGCTATCTACTGATGATATTGATATTGATGAAGTAGCTATCTAATGCTGATATTGATATTGATGAAGTAGCTATCTAATGCTGATATTGATATTGATGAAGTAGCTATCTACATGCTGATATTGATATTGATGAAGTAGCTATCTACTGATGATATTGGTATTGATGAAGTAGCTATCTAATGCTGATATTGATATTGGTGAAGTAGCTATCTACTGATGATATTGATATTGATGAAGTAGCTATCTACATGCTGATATTGGTATAGGAGAAGTAGCTATCTACTGCTGATATTGTTATTCATGAAGTAACTATATTTACTGATGATATTGATATAGGTGAAATAGCTATCTAATGAATGAATAAATAAATAAATAAATAAATAAATAAATAAATAAATAAATAAATAAATAAACACAATTTGTTTACTGGCAAGTCAGCCTTATCTACTTCGTAAATAAATAAATAAATAAATAAATAAATAAATAAATAAATAAATAAATAAATAAATAAATAAATAAATAAATAAATAAAAACACTTTGTTTACTGGCAAGTCAGCCTTATCTACTTCGTAAATAAATAAATAAATAAATAAATAAATAAATAAATAAATAAATAAATAAATAAATAAATAAATAAATAAATAAATAAATAAATAAATATGGATGAAGTAGAGCAATCTACTGCTGGTATTAATATTTAAGAATGTTTAGTTACTTTCAGCTGATATTGGTATTATTGAAGTTGCTATCTGCTGCTGATATTTGTCAATCAACTTCAAACAATATTACAACCTGCACACTTAAAACGCCGGACTTTTAAACTTATCTCGCAATGACAATAATATAATGAAAAAAAATACACAGACAAATATCACAGTTGTCAAATTTGACGTACGTATTGCAAACCACAGCCAGTGGCTCGCAATTGTATCCATCTAGTGATGCGGAAATAATACAAAACCTGACATTGAAGTAAGTGATACCATTTACTCATAGCAAGCAACCAAATGAAATTAATCTCTATTATTAGATACTGGCTGAGCCTTCCCAATAGCGGTTAATGTGTGATGCACAAAGGTTAAAATATTATTCTGAATATTTTTTTATAGTTTAATAAAAAGGAAAGTGCTTATCTTAGATATGTATTTTGGGGTTTGCAGTTAAGAGTGTGCTTATACATTTAGTTAGTAGCACCATGGCTAATATATTTAACGTTTTAGTTCCTTATCAGCTGCCGTACTGGAGGCGAATTAGTTATTTTAAAGTCTGCTTACCAATATATTTGTCTGTTAAGGTAGTACTACACCCCTTGATAAATTTGTGACTATTTTTGCATTTTTCTCAAAAAATAATAACGCACTGGTAATAAAAGTTATGTATATTATAGGGGCAAGGAATCCAGTTACTACACTGGAATTTCAGTGACTCAAGGAAAACGGTACGTTATTTATGATAAGAAAAGAGGTACCGCTAGAATGTTGCTTACTTGCTTGCTTATTTCAGGTGGTTTTCCCGAACCACGTTACTACACTGAAATGTACCTCATTTCTTAACATAATTAATGAACCACTTGTCTTGAATCACTGAAATTTCAGCGAAGTAATTGGATTCCTTGCCCCTATAATATACATAACTTTTGTTGCCAGTGTGTAGTTATTTTGAGAAAAATGCAAAATTAGTCACAAAATGTATCAGGGGGTGTAGTACCACTTTAAAACGCATTCAACCGCTTATGACTTTCCTTGATCAAGCAATACTTACATTTTGTTTTATTGGGCCTTTTCCGTTTAAAATCTACACTCCCTATGTGGAAGATTTAGCTTCGTCTTCAACAGAGGGAGTATGAGTTTCAACTAGAATAAACGATTGGACAGCTTCCATTTAAAATGGAATAAATAGGTAAAGCCATAATACAGAGGGAGTGTGAATTTCAAAATGATTAACCTTGACCTGTTACATTTGAAAATCATACTCCTTCTGAAGAAGATATTTCCAAAATCTTCCACAGGGGAAGTGTGGATTTCAAGTGGAATAGCCCAATTTAGAAGTACCTTCTCAAAAGTAATTATAAGTATTCTTAAGGTGGTCCTACAACCCCTGATAAATTTTGTTACTAATTTTACATTTTTCTCAAAAATAACTACACACTGGTAACAAAAGTTATGTATATTATAGGGGCAACAAATCCAATTACTTCACTGAAATTTCAGCGATTCAAAACAAGTGGTTCATTATATGTTAAGAAATGAGGTACATTCTAGCGGTACCT
The DNA here is from genome assembly GCF_039555335.1 of Amphiura filiformis. Classification (NCBI taxonomy): domain Eukaryota; kingdom Metazoa; phylum Echinodermata; class Ophiuroidea; order Amphilepidida; family Amphiuridae; genus Amphiura; species Amphiura filiformis. Next base: position 21,064,486 of record NC_092640.1, read on the forward strand.
CTTTTCTTATCATATATTAAATAACGTACCGCTTGTCTTGAGTCTCTGAAATTCCAGTGTAGTAACTTGATTCCTTGCCACTATATTATACATAACTTTTGTTACCAGTGTGTTATTATTTTTTGAGAAAAATACAAAAATAGTCACAAATTTATCAAGGGGTGTAGTACCACCTTAAATAAGAACCAACACTGTTATTATGATTTAGACCTACATTTTGACGACACGGTTACTTAAAAATTGGAAACCGTTGACGAGTGCACCGACACGGGCTGACACCAAAGTCTCCTCGTGGCTACACTCGTCGTGGTCCTATGGGTCATGACTGACCCTTTGTGACCCTGTTGATGATGGTATTCCAGCAGCTTCTGTCTTGAGCCAGACGGTGGGCTGCGACGAGAGAAAGGCCTGTTAATTGTTTAATTCCATCAGTCCATCTAAGCTTCTGTCTACCTCTTCTACGACTGCCTTCTATGTGACCTTGCATAATTATCTTCTCAATGCTGTCACCATCTCTTCTAGAAATGTGGCCAAAATACGCCAGTTTAAAACGATCTATTTTCTGGGACACGGAAGCATGGTCTCCAATTTGGTTTCTTACAAATTCGTTGGTCTTATGTTCTTTCCAAGATATTCTCAGCATCTTCCGCCAGCACCACATTTCAAACGCCATGATCTTTTTCTTATCTGTCATTCCAACCGCCCACGTTTCACAGCCATAAAAGGCAATCGGGAAAACCAGAGCATCCATAATATGAATCTTGGTAGCTTTAGAAATACCTCTGTCTTTCCATATATCTGTCAACGCAATTGCCGATGATCTTGCCATGGCTAGGCGTCTTCTGATTTCCTGGGAACTGCCCCTGCATTGTCTATTAGTGATCCCAGAAAGTTGAAAGTGTCAACTTGTTCCACATCTTCTCCATTCACCTTCACTTGCTGATTTGTATCTCCTCCACAGATCATTATCTTTGTTTTCTTGACATTGAGATGCAGCCCAAATTCCTCACTATTTGCTTTTACTCTGTCTATAAGGTCCTGAAGCTCATCTGATGACTTTGCAATAAGGGTGGTGTCGTGGCTACACTACCAAACAGTAAATACCAAATTTATATTTAAAAGCACTATAAAAGGGAGGATCATAATTTACAATTTATTTATATTATGTTATAAGCATATTCAACAATTTTATAACAAGCTTATATAAATTACATGTCAAATTTCCAATGACGATTCATTTCAGTAACTGGATGTGATGTTTATTACTTAGGCAGGATGTCCTAATAGACCATCATATTGAAAATAATATGGTATATATTTCATCTCTAATTAAATTATACATTGATAAAAGATACCGTCAGCTTTTTTTTTCAAATAATCAAATTTTCCTAAGCGTAGTGTCTGATTCCGGCTATTAATATTGTGTTTCATGTTGTAATATGAACTTTTCACCTTCCCGGTGTAAGTCAGAATGATGAAGGGATAGCATGTAGTTTTATACACTGCAAAAACAGTGTTTAGCATTTAAACACTTTTAAAACACATTCTTGCCTGCACTTGTTGGAATACTAAACGTAAAAGGTATTGATGGATAGTGTTGAAGTAGCTATCTACTACTGATATTAGCATTGATGAAGTATCTATCTACTACTGATATTAGCATTTATTTATTTATTTATTTAAACTTTCTTTACCCAGGGTAGCTCCTTCAATGTCAAACACTGATTTCCAAGGAGGCCTTGCATTTACACTGTGAACAAGAAGCATTGATGAAGTATCTATCTACTGCTGATATTGGTATTGATAAAGAATCTATCTACTGCTGATATTGGTATTGATGAAGAATCTATCTACTGCTGATGTTGGTATTGATTAAGTAGCGATCTACTGCTGATATTAGTATTGATGAAGTAGCTATCTACTGCTGATATTGGTATTGATGAAGTAGCTATCTACTGCTGACATTGGTATTGATGAAGTAGCTATCTACTGCTGATATTGGTATTGATGAAGTAGCGATCTACTGCTGATATTGGTATGGATGAAGTAGCTATCTACTGCTGACATTGGTATTGATGAAGTAGCTATCTACTGCTGATATTGGTATTGATGAAGAATCTATCTACTGCTGATATTGGTATTAATAAAGTATCTATCTACTGCTGATATTAGTATTGATGAAGTAGCTATCTACTGGTGATATTGGTATTAATAAAGTATCTATCTACTGCTGATATTAGTATTGAGGAAGTAGCTATCTACTGCTGATATTGGTATTGATGAAGTAGCGATCTACTGCTGATATTGGTATGGATGAAGTAGCGATCTACTGCTGATATTGGTATGGATGAAGTAGTTATCTACTGCTGATATTGGTATTGATGAAGTAGCTATCTACTGGTGATATTGGTATTTGAGATGAAGTAGCTACCTACTGATGATATTGGTATTGTTGAAGTAACTATCTGCTGCTGATATTGGTATTGATGAAGTAGATATATGCTGCTAATATTGGTATTGATGAAGTAGCTATCTACTATACTGATATTAGTATTGATGAAGTAGCTATATACTCCTGGTATTGATATTGATCTACTACTGATATTGGTATTTGGTGTTTAAAGTATTGATGGATAATGTTAAGCCATTGAACATTCTTGTTTTGGAATTTAATGCGCGTATTTAGCTTCTAAACATCTTTAAGGAATCGGATAGCAACCTTTGCACAATGTTTTTGTCCTACCTGAGAGCACATCAGACACGCATAATCTTTTATATTTTTGATGTTATACAGTCCCCGAAGTAAACTTTATAAATCTAATGGCATGTACTTAACATATATGTAGCAGGCAGGAAAATACTTTTCGTATTGAAGATACACATCTTTTATCCAACAAAAAAATATATATCTTCAATACACAAGGTCAAAGGACGGCTTTCCCTCTCAGCCAAAAATTTGTATTATATCGCGAATTTCAAAAAATCAAAATTATTTGATATTAGAAGGACATTCCTCGCGGAATGTCCTTATAATATCAAATAATTTTAATTTTTTGAAATTCGCGATATTCCTCGAGGAATAGCGTTTAATTAAGCGAAGTCGAATTAAAACCAAATTGTCAATGGGGAGAAAATTTTTGGCCAGGCGTATAAATGGGTTTTTTTACCCTTGTGTATAATATGGATTAAGCCGTTGATCCACTTGGAGGTATGCACATCAGTGATTTCAGATATGCGTTCACCTAGGTTAAAACAGGTGCAGGGTTATTGAATGCATTCATAATGGTTTTGTTAAAGGTTTTTGTTGTTGCTATGATACAACCAATCACTTGGCATAATTGTAGCTGGCAAATGCAAATGGGTTTTTGACTCACATCATGTTTTATCATCGAGAGATCAACGTCTACTGAAAAAAGGTTAAAGCATCTATGGTTAAATAGCTGCATGTCAATATAAAACAGTGACATGTTAATGCTTGCATTCGCTCTATGGCAATGTATAGCAATCTACCAACAGGATAAACAAAATGGCAACAGTAAAACAATCAGGGTGTGATTGTAACATAGATCGTGATTGTGCAGGACGGTGCGTCATCATGGTGGAATCTTTGTCTTTCGGCGGTATGGAAGGGACAATGTACTTGAGTAGGCAAGTTATGATTAATATGTTAATTATACGATGAAATAATAATGATAATAATAAATAACAGAAATAGCACTAACGAGGATCAATATGAAGGACAGCGATTAATTAATTTAATACATGTAGCGAAAAGATTACGCAACTATACGTATCCCTTATCTCTTGAAATTTTATTAAATGTAAGCCTACATGCATAGGCCTACACATATAACATCTATAAGCCCCGCTATAAGCAGTGCCAAGAAATGAGTGCGTAAGGCATAAGATAAGGTGTGGTTTAAAACATTAAATAGTGCCAGCGTGGGCATTTCAGTGATCGAATAATTATGAACAATGCAGTTAAATAGATTAAGTTCAAACATGCTTAATACACATGAGCACAGTCATGGTAATTAAGGCGGAGGGCAAGTAGTATGACCTATGGTACCTTTCGAAGTACAGTGGGATCAAAATTATTATACAAATGCACGGTCAGATTCAGTTTCGAGTTAATGCGAGTTGATAGAGTACGTAAAACCAATATCCCACTTAAGTTCGAGTTTATAGCTATTAATGACGCTTCAGTTTGACATGGGTTCTTCAAAAAATCATAGGCCTAAACATGAATATTACAGGATCTAATAGTAGTAGGCTAGTAATTATGGTAGGCAATAAGTACAAGGATAACTAGCGGGGAACAATATTAATCAAGCAACAAATGGTAGGGTCAAGGAGGTTACACTAAATTCATGGTTCTATTACTAATGAAAAACAGAATAAGAAGAAAGAAAAACTATTGTTTATCAGAGAGATAGACCAGCTCTATATAATGGCAGAGTCTGGATCTTATCAAGTAATGAAGGAAAACAATCTGACAAATAGGGATGGTCAATTAAGTCACAAATAAGGAAAATGGAAGTATAAGTAATAGGTCTAATATAAATATAAAAATAATAAGCAGATACAGTAATAGCAAAATGAAACCCCAATTGTAAGGGTAATGATAGATATAATATAGATATGCAGTAAAATATAAAAACGGGAAGTAAAGAAGGCCAACAAGAAAAAATATCTTAATTTCTGGAGGTAAACAAATTGGGATGGTCACTTAGGTCACAAATAAGGAAAATGAAGTTTAAGTACTGTATAAATATAAAAATAATAAGCATACCAGATACAGTAATAGCATCTAGTAGATTAAAATGAAACACATTTTGTAAGGGTAATGATAGATACAATATAGATATGCAGTAAAATATATAAATAGTCCTTCAAGAACATAAATTAGTAACAAGGTAGAAATGACCGATTAGTGGATCTGCATTATACAATTTAATATAACTATATCAAAGAATACATACAGGTAATATAGTGCAAGAAGAAAAATAAATACAAAATAAATGGAATTGAGTATATTAGGCCTTAGGCCTAATATTAAAAAAAATTATAAATTACATGCGTTTAAGGGTAGACGAGGTATTGTTGGTCGAAGCAATCTAAAAATCGCTTTTCATTATCTAGATCAATATATTATTGAAAGTCAACACCTTGATGTTTTGCAAAGTTCTACAAATCGTATACTTTGCAAACTTGCTTAATTTATTGTTGTTAATGAGCTATGTACGTTTTACAAAAGTGTTGTTGTTTCAGCCCTCTTTACAACGTAACTCAAGAACCGCAGCACCTATTATAAAAGTATATCTGTGATATTTTAATTCTTCTATACGCTCACTATGAATTGAGCAATGCAGTTTTTGCCAAAGCTCACAACCATTCATAAGATACTGTGAACTACCAAATCACAACAGTTTAAAATAATTAATAACCTTAAAGAGATTCTTTTGGGGGGTTGTCAATTAATACGAGTTATATTATTGAATTCGTGCATTCGCACAACTCCAGCGATGGTTTAGGACGTTTGTAGTGCAAGTATCGGGTAAAGCGCGAGAGGCTTGGTTAAAAAGAATGATAAAAACAAAAATTGTCTGGTACAATTGTACAATTTGAGAACCCTTAAATGCTTATTACAGTGTGTAGCAAATACCCTCGCTGATAATATGGAACATAGGCATATCAAAATATTGTAGTTGGCATGTATTTAAAGAAATTCTTTCGGGTGGTTGTCAATTTAATACCAGTTATACTCCATCGATGGTTAGGACGTTTGGAGTGCAAGAACGAGAGGCCTAGTTAAAAAGAATGAAAAAAAAAAAAAAAAAAAAAATGACTTGTGCAAATGTAAAATCTGAGAACCCTTATGCTTATTACAGGGTTAGCAAAAGCTAGCAAATACCTTAGGTACTGGCTAATAGTGCGGAACATAGGCAGACCACATGGCATATATTCGTACAGGCAAGAAATATATTTTTGAGTATAGGCCTACACTAAAAAGCCGAACTATTATGTATATAGGCATTCATGTTTGTAGGTGGTATTTATAAAGTATGCGGACACATCAAATATGGTTAAGAGGTATATGTATGTAGGCAACGGGCAAGGAATACATGATTATACAAAATAGATGAGAAAGTAGGGGGAGCAGTTATATGAGGAAGCCACTAATTGCATAGTGCGTTGTGATGTTAGCCACCATTTTCATTATAGTTAAACAGCTAATGTAGTAAGAGAACAAAACAAGCCTACGTTGAAAGGGCAAAGGTCACGTTCGCGAATTCACATGCATACAATGAGCTACAATGTCAAACAATTTTATAACAAATAGGCGTTTTAAAAATAAAAACAAAGGAGTAGGCCTATAGTTATAATTTACAGACGTCTATAAAAGAAACATGGCAGAACAGACACCAACAGACAAATCATATCTGCATATCATAAAACAGTAGTATAAGACATACAGTGTATAGCATCAGTTGTCTCTTGCTGTGTATTTTTGTTTCATTTCAGAAATTCATAGTGTTGATGTTGTGGAATTAGCATAGGCCACTTGTGAACATTACGAACATGAACAATATCGTGTGGGACATGGCAAAATGTGTAGGGACATCATGCATGGTATAAAGTTCAGTCTACAACAAGCGACAATTGGCGGTACTTCACAAGGCGAAGTTCCTGAGCTCATGGAAATTAAAAACAAATTCACGCAGGAACGTGTGGACATGCATGAACACATGGATATATATCGATTCGTTATCTAAATCAATATGTCATGGAAAAATAAAACGTTGATGTTTTGCAAAGTTAATTCTACAAATCATATACCGTGAAAACGTCAGCTTGAAAACGTGTTGGATTATTGTATTGTTGTTAAGGAGTTGGTACCTCCACACTTCTTACAAAAGTGTTGTTGTTTCAGCGTTTGTTACAACATAATTCAAGAACCACATGACCTATGTGTATCTGTGATATTTAAATTCTTCTACACACTTGCTATGAAAGGATGAAGGCAATTTCGGCAAAAGCTCACCACCAATTGCAAGCTAGGTGCTGTGAACTTCCAAATCGCAAGGACCGGATGTGCGAACGTTTCTCACATGTGCAGGAATTATTACGTGTTTAGGTGAACGATGTTGTAAACCAGAGAAAACCGTTAAAATCGATGCACAGTCGATTACAATATTAATAGTCGCATCACCGCATCATCAACATATTTGTCAGGGGTGTGACAGCATGGAATTGGCATTTGATGAAAGTAGGGGGGTGATCTCGAACCAAAGTTTTAAAATACTTGTGAAAATCATTGTAGTGACTTGGTGTGACTGAGAAAATGGCCTTTATTTCATTCAATTCGGACATTTTACCCCCTGGACATGGCTTCTGAAGTTTTCCTGTTTTTGCCCATTTTAGTACATTGTAATGTACAGTATATAGGCTGCATGTTAGCTAATTAAAGTTTATGGGTGGCTTCAAAACTCAGCCGCTGGTTGACCGGCAGTATAGTGGCGGTTGAACCGCATTCCATATTGTTTAGAACAATGCAAACCGGATCTAACCGGGTAGAACCGGGCGGAACTGGCGAGCAACCGGCAGATGTGTTTTGAAGCTCTCCCGATATAAAGTATGTGATTTAACTTATGATAATTGTTTTCAGTGCTCTCAGACTAATGAATAATAAGAATCACTGATGTTTCTGATGGAATATTCAGAAATATTTTCATGGTAGGGGTTGGTTGGATTCTGAATTTTAATCTCTTAAAATTATAAAGATTAGTTGAAATGCGACGGGAAAACATTTTGACTCCCTAATCCAACCCCTTCCACAAGAGTATTATTAAACATTTCCTAATTGAATTAAATCAGTGTAGGTAATCAGTGGCGAAATATGTCATGATTAAAAAGAATGTAAACAAAAATGTCCAACGGGGGGGGTGGATGCAACTTGTACATCAGCCTGGGGGGCCCTATATGAGGTCGGGAAACCAATGAAATATCCATGACAAGAGGCCATGAAAATCTGTACAATTGTTGAACAGTGACCTGGGACGGGCAATTTTACCTTGAAGATTTACATGGAAATTGTTCAGTTATTTTCAGCCATTTTATTGAATATTATCTTTTACTTTCCCCATGTTCCATATGAAGGTTCTACCGACCTTCAGCATTGGATCCCTTATAAATGTGCTCGCAACTAATTATTACCCATAATTTAATACTATACTGACTACTAAAATTAATGGAACTTTGACCTCTTAGGGTCATTTCATTTCTATTTTGTTGATTGGAAGAAATTTTGGCCACATATGTGAAGTCTAAATTGTTTCCTATTTTCGTCAAAATGTAGTGAATTTGATTTTGCCAGGTGTCAATCTAGACTGAAATGGAATCATTTGCATAATTTACTTGATTACAGCAAATGTCATCCATAAACAAATCATACATCCGCCACTTATTCATATTTGCCTAAATTCTTCAAGCATAGTAAAAAAAACCCATCTTTTGAAGGCCATCACAAGAAAGTCATGAATATGCAATTAAAGCAGACCCCTATTGCCAACTTTGGAACTTGTATATTTGTACCCCAATGTTTTCAGAGTATAGCACCCAGTTTTAGTTCTTGGGCACGAAATATTGCAATTAAGATTGTTTGTTGACATAAAATACCCAATTATAATCTATACATTTTACACCTACACAAATTTGGGCATATTGTTTATGGTAGAAACTTGATCCAAGACGCCGAAATTAAGAGTATATTCCTTATAAGGGGTGGTGCAATAATCATGTGTACCCCAGGGTGGTCAATTCCCAAAATGGTCTGCCAAAAATCGTTTGCCCACCCCACCCCGGTGGCTGTGCCAAAAACCTTTACCCCCCCCCCCCCCCATTCGACGTGCCAAAAAACCTTTGCCCAACCACCTTTTGACAAAACAAAAGATTCTTTGCCCCCCTCTTACACATACATGATTTTGGGGAACCCAAGTTTAAAACCTTAGATTGTCTTATCATATAATGCCAGAACAGTGATTTTGCATATTTGAACATTTTCCTACACCTTTTAGAGCATGCATGATATAGAAATGGTGCCCAAAAGATCTGTGCCAAAATCGCTTGCCCCTCCCCCTCTTTCTTCAACCTGCCACAAAATGCTTTTTGGCCTGCCAAAAAATCATTGCCCTCCCCACACAAACACACACAATTGACCCTGGGGTACACATAAATATTGCACCACCCTTTATTCCGTGTGGTGGAAAAAAAGCATTGTGTACCACCTTCCATGCGTTTAATTGGTGCAACCCACAAATATGACATCTAAATTGTATATTATGACGTCATTGTGATGTCAAGTGGGGGTGTTGGATCTTTCCGTTTTTGATATCAAAAGAATGAAAATACTTTCCGATATACATTGATACCATTTTGTAAAAGATTTAATAACAAGTGATGTTACAAAAATAAAATGGAAATAATTATTGTATTGGCCCTATATGGCCTGTGCTAAAACATGCAAAAAAGCTCGATATCTTCAGACCCCATGTCCAGGGGGTAAAATAACCGAATCGGATGAAACAAAAGGCATTTTCCCACTAACACAATGCCACTACAACTATTTCCACAAGTTTTGAAAAAATACCTCACAAAGTGGTTCAGAGATCACCCCCCTAATGAAAGCTCAGATGAAAGCTCAGATGAAAACAAAAACAATGCAAGTAGTTTGTAGTCACAAAACAAAGTCAAGCAAACTTTATTTGGAAACGGCATGATCATCACTAGAGCTAAACAATGACCAAAAAGGACAATGAACTACAAGTATACAGTACAGGATTAAGCAGTCTAAGATACATTTAATTTGGTTTCCTTGGGGACACAAATTGAAATTTAATTCCTGAAATGCATAATAAAGCAAGTTGGTAACATATATTGATATAACACTCTTGCTATGAACCTCACAGTTGGCAAAGGCGAAATGATAAAACAAGTTCATAAAAGAAAAATTGTATATATATCCTGTATGAAAATCCTTTGTAAATATTGAAACGATACACGCTGCAATTGGAAGGTTTTCCTGCTTTTATCCCACGAAGGTTTTGATTAGGTTTTTCTACGTTCCAATTGCATCTATTCGGTATCAGTGACAGTATGAAATCCAAATGATTGATATGGGAATTTGTGTTTGATATGTATGATTCAAAATATATGTGTTCATTTTATTCAACATTTATTTGAAAACCGTTACATGTAAGAAATAAAATATACGGTAAAGCATTTAGCCACTTCAATGCTTAAAATCAGTTCTCGAGGTGCTAATCGCTTTAAAACCCAGAAGTAATTTGGGCAATTATGTTGGCCAATCGTGTGCCACTCTAAAATCACAATCATCAACTCAGCTCCACAAGCGAAATAATTCTTTATCCTATAAAGCCGAGTAGCGCCAGCTAACTTCATGCTACATGTTCCATGTTGCATCCAGGAGCATTGAATCATTGAAATTGAAAAAAAGGGGCGGAGTGTTAAGCAAGTTCCTTTTGAAATAAAGGAACTTGTTTGGCAGTTATTTTTCGGCTTTCAATGATATTCTGCATTAATTATATGCATTTATGACAAATCATGGCAAATGACATGGTCATTATTTGAAATCGAATATATTTTCAATAGTAACTACATGTAACCTTTAATACATGTGTGTAAGTATGGAATTGGGTGTTATAAAATACACACGATAAGAATTCCAAATGGGATGGCCTTTCAATTTTTAAATTGAAATTAAAATGCGCGTGATTGTTTTGTCTGCGTTTTGGGATCTTTTGGGCTCAATTACAGCGCTGATTATGTTTGTCACGGCTTTTAGGCTTTTACTCCATAGGATATTGGTGCCAATTAGCGCAGATTATGTTCATGTTGCGTCAGGTTGGGTACTTTCCATGGAGTTGGAAATATGGTGCCAAGTAGTGCGGATTATGTATGTGATACATTATGTAAGAATCAAATATTCTATATATGAATGATAATAACGTCATAAAGAAATATTGTGCCTTTAAATATGCGCAGATTATGGTATTGTCTGGTGTAGGGGCATTTTTCTTTGGTATGAGATACTTAAGAAATCCCATAGCGGATATTCTTTATAAATAAACCAAATGATCTCTCGGTTGGTATAGAACATGACCACCACAAAAGTGTTGTCTCCCATGTTTGTTGTTTTTGAGTTCATTGACAATAGCGTTTAATTAAGCGAAGTCGAATTAAAACCAAATTGTCAATGGGGAGAAAATTTTTGGCCAGGCGTATAAATGGGTTTTTTTTACCCTTGTGTATAATATGGATTAAGCCGTTGATCCACTTGGAGGTATGCACATCAGTGATTTCAGATATGCGTTCACCTAGGTTAAAACAGGTGCAGGGTTATTGAATGCATTCATAATGGTTTTGTTAAAGGTTTTTGTTGTTGCTATGATACAACCAATCACTTGGCATAATTGTAGCTGGCAAATGCAAATGGGTTTTTGACTCACATCATGTTTTATCATCGAGAGATCAACGTCTACTGAAAAACCCACCCTCCACGCCCAATAAATGTATATGTTAAGTGAAAGTAAAGTAACAGTGAGTCATGTATAAGTTTACATGTTTTAGCGGAAAGTAAGTAAGAATAATCAATTGGTTTTAAGTTTTACGTAACTTTGAAAACATGTTTAATGCTAAATTATGCGGTTTAAATTAACACGATCATTAAATGTTTTATCAGAGCGTTAAACGTTTTCAAGGTAATCATTTGAAACAGAAATATCATAATAAATGTCAAATGTTCACTTCCAATTCATGCATAACAATATAAGAATTGAAGTAATATAATCAAGCCTTGCAGGCTTAATTGAAGTTCATTTAATGGCTTAACATGATTAATAAAACAGGTTATCATAACAAGTGGGGACACGGATAAGATAATAACTCGCAAGTCAGCAAGTGATTATAATTGTGAATTCAAGTTTAAGTCTAAAAGCTTTCAATTGTATATACAGAAATATCACAATGAATGTCAAATGTTCACAATATGAGGTAACTTCGAATTCAGGCATAACATAAGAATTGAAGTAAATATTATCAAGCCTTTGCAGGCTTAATTGAAATTAATTAAATGGCTTATGTTTAATAAAACATGTTTATCATAACAAGTGGGAATACAGATAAGATAATAACTTGCAAGTCAGCAAGTGATTATAATTTTGTATTCAAGTTCAAGTCTAAAAGCTTTCAATTGTATATACTTGAGCCTTAAACACTGCATAGAGCGGTCGTGTTAAACTAAGATGTCTCCCAGCGCAAAACACTGGAGAAAAATGGTTCACAAAGGAAATGAGAACCAGCTGTATAGAAATAAAGTAATAAGTCAACAAGTTCAAAATAAGTTTGATATGACTTTGAATTCATAGCAAATTCTAAAGTCTGAAAATATGTAAGCTAAATAATTCCACAAAAAAAAAATCTTTCTGTTGGTGTCAAGTAGGCACTTTATCATAAAATCAAAAAGTAGCCAAAGTTAAAGAAAAAGCACTTTACCACTGTCTACCTTGTTTACTGAATAAGCAAAAAACAAAACAAGTCAAAAATGGTTGTTGAAGTTAAAGACATAAGCCTGGTACATGTATGTCAACAGTTTCCTAGTCATTGTGGTAAATAAATACATGAAATGATTGAAGCAAAACTTTTCATGTCTATAAAAGAAGACGCATACGTGCAGTTATTTTTCGGCTTTCAATGATATTCTGCATTAATTATATGCATTTATGACAAATCATGGCAAATGACATGGTCATTATTTGAAATCGAATATATTTTCAATAGTAACTACATGTAACCTTTAATACATGTGTGTAAGTATGGAATTGGGTGTTATAAAATACACACGATAAGAATTCCAAATGGGATGGCCTTTCAATTTTTAAATTGAAATTAAAATGCGCGTGATTGTTTTGTCTGCGTTTTGGGATCTTTTTGGGCTCAATTACAGCGCTGATTATGTTTGTCACGGCTTTTAGGCTTTTACTCCATAGGATATTGGTGCCAATTAGCGCAGATTATGTTCATGTTGCGTCAGGTTGGGTACTTTCCATGGAGTTGGAAATATGGTGCCAAGTAGTGCGGATTATGTATGTGATACATTATGTAAGAATCAAATATTCTATATATGAATGATAATAACGTCATAAAGAAATATTGTGCCTTTAAATATGCGCAGATTATGGTATTGTCTGGTGTAGGGGCATTTTTCTTTGGTATGAGATACTTAAGAAATCCCATAGCGGATATTCTTTATAAATAAACCAAATGATCTCTCGGTTGGTATAGAACATGACCACCACAAAAAGTGTTGTCTCCCATGTTTGTTGTTTTTGAGTTCATTGACAATGTCCTTCTAATATCAAATAATTTTAATTTTTTTGAAATTCGCGATATAATACACATTTTTTGCTATCCGATTCCTTAAAAAGTGAAGGCAAGAATGTGTTCAATGACATTTCAGTACGTATCTTTAGATTTATAAAGTTTACTTCGAGTACTGTTAAATATCAAAAAAGTTTAATAATTTGCCATAAAATTTGTATTATATCGCGAAAACACAAATCACAAGCGTCAAGCCGTCTAATTTAGAAGAAGAAAACTCATTATTTAATATGTCTGTATTATGAATCAACCATGTAAAATAACATTATCTATAACCAGCATGCATGCATGCATGACCATGATATAACATTAAAAACAATACAAAAAATGAAAATGGTACATTAGTCATTGTTTTACAGGATTAACCTTGGTCATGAAATCAATACAGTAATAGGTTAATCCACCATTATATCAATGTAATTTGGAGGCAGTCATTATCATGATTATTATTTGGTCTAAGAGTAATAAATTAGTTAAACGCATTATTTGTCCTCGGGTATTGTGATTAGATTTAATGGTAAAAGCGCAACCCATGCAATGTCAATGTTTTCTATTATATTAATACTCTTCATGCTAGCCATCATAAAAAAGTCAACATTTTGAGCTATTTTCTCAAAATATCAAATGCTATCTGAACCAATACTAGGCTTGTTTGTACTCATTTTAATGCATTTTCCATTCTGAATCCAAATATGGTCATGAAAATTAACAATTCTTAAATATTTGAATTTTGATTTTTTTTTTTAAACTCAATGTCTGCAGTCGACACCCACGTGGAGAGAGTTAAGTGCACTGCAAAGATTGTGTTTTAGTAAAAGGAAAGCATCAGTGAAAGGTCAGCTGAAGGGAGCCTGCAGAATGAAAGGATTAACAACTGGTTCACCCACTTTAAAGATCTCCTATAGGTAGCCCTCCAGAAATAGATGGAGAAGATGAGGATATTGTACCGGTGGCCAAGGATCTAAACATCAATGTGGCATCATTTAGTCAGCAGGAATATGCAAAGGCAAAGACTGCACTGGTAGAAGGGAAGAGTGGCGGAGAGGATGGTCACCAGAGGTACTGAAAAGATGGGATCTGGATGGCATAGTTCTGGAGTTTTGCAACAATGCACTGATTAAAGGAAGCAAGCCTGACCAGTGGTCTATCCTCAACATAGTACCAATTCCTAAGTCAGGAGATCTTAGTCAAGCAGGGAACTATCGAGGGATAAGCTTAAGCTCAGTTGTTGCCAAGATATTCAACAAAATGATTCTCAACAGGATCAGGCCTGAAGTAGACAAAGTTCTTAGGACCAGTAAGCCACATACTGGCCCTAAGGATGATCATTGAAGGAGTGAAGGCTAAAAACCTGCCTGCAATAATAACCTTCATAGACTTCAGGAAAGCCTTTGATACCATTCATATATAGAGGAAAGATGCTGCAAATTCTCAAACCCTAATCAACTTGTGGACGGAAAATACCAAGGCAAAAGTAGTTTTACCATATGGAGAAACTGAACTGTTTGATATACTAACTTGCTGGTGTACTGCAAGGAAACACCCTTGCCTCATACCTCTTTGTGGTGGCATTGGACTATGCATTGAGGGAGGCAGTTGAAGGCAAAGAAGAGCAGATTTGATTCCAGCTGGAGAAGAGAAGAAGCAGACGAATCGGACCAGATTTAGACTTTGCAGACGACATAGCCCTACTGTCAGAGGAAATCCACCAAGCACAAGAGCTACTGCAAAGGGTTGAATCATCTGTTGGAAAAGTTGGCCTCAAAATGAACACTTCATAAGTTCATGTCTTTCAACCATAATCACCAGATATCTATCCAGACAAACAATGGCACCAAACTAGAAGAGGTGAGCGACTTCAAGTATCTGGGTGCATGGATGGCTAGCTCGGAAAAAGATGTTAAAACACGCAAAGCAGCTGCATGGAGAGCAGCATGTAACAGCCTCAACAAAATCTGGAGGTCAACTCTCCCAAAGAAATTCAAGATCCGTTTATTTGCTGCTACCGTCGAATCTGTTCTAACCTATGGATGTGAAGCGTGGACTATGTCTCCCAACTTGATGGTTGCTACACAAGAATGCTTAGAACAGTATACAACATCAATTGGAAGCAGCACATCACGAACAAAGAACTGTATGGTGACCTACCGAAACTTTCACAGAAGATCAGAGAGAGGAGGACACGTTTCGCTGGGCACGCGTACAGAAGCAAAAATGAACCTGTAGCTAAGCTGATCCATTGGACACCAAAACATGGCAACAGAAAACCTGGTAGACCCCCTCTAACATATGTGGATGTATTGAAACAGGACACTGGACTGGATGTTATGGATTTGGGAACGGCCATGCAGGACAGAAGGGTTTGGCGTGCTGTTGTAAGCAAGTAAGCAAACGTGTTTTACATAAATGTCTTGAACAATGATATATATAATAATAATATTTAAATATTGAAAATGAAATATTTTCCATCAGCCTGAAAACTATATCAAGGACATGGGGGGGGCATTGAGTGGGCAAAGTGAATTTCTGGGGGGAAATCAACAAATTCTGTGTAAAATTGCCTCACAAAGTTGAAAGTTTCGTAATTTTGGGTTTTAAGACTGAAAGGCCTTAAAAGTGAGAGAGGTGGGGGGGTCAAACAGGAACAAAGGGAAACAAAAATATTGCCCCTAGTGGCAGCCAAGTACATACAAGATCACAATAAGATAGTAAAATAGTTTCAACCAGTGTTGCACATGGGGTAAGCCAACTTGGGAAGGTTTTAGGTTTGTTTCTTACATTATTATCAATATCAGTGCAGAATAACCCAGAATAACCTGGTGTTTTGAAAAAGGGAAGGAGGAGGGGCTTTCTTTTTTTACGAAACTGTTCTAAATACCCATATTTAACGCCTTATTTTGTGTATTCGGCGTTGTGAATGATATCCAAAAATGAGGAGGAGGCCCTTTTTAGTTTGTTGTTTTGGAAGGTAGGTCCCTCCTGTGATCACAAAACTCTCCTGAAATGTGTCTTGTATATTTGGAAGGCTGTATACAAAATTTCAACTTTTCAAACATCTTTGAGAAGAAGTTATAAATAGAAATTTAAATAATTAAATAAATTTGGTGGTGGTGGTGGTGGTGGTGGTGGTGGTAATGGTGGTAGTAGTAGTGGTGGTGGTGGTGGTGGTGGTGGTGGTGGTAATGGTGGTAGTAGTAGTGGTGGTGGTGGTGGTGGTGGTGGTGGTGGTAATGGTGGTAGTAGTAGTGGTGGTGGTGGTGGTGGTGGTGGTGGTGGTAATGGTGGTAGTAGTAGTGGTGGTGGTGGTGGTGGTGGTGGTGGTGGTAATGGTGGTAGTAGTAGTGGTGGTGGTGGTGGTGGTGGTGGTGGTGGTAATGGTGGTAGTAGTAGTGGTGGTGGTGGTGGTGGTGGTGGTATGCTACTGCTGAAAACGTTGTTGGTATTCCCCTAGTACTTCCATGGTGTTTGTTCTATTGCTATTGTCGTATAACCAAATTTTGGAAAGCGATATGGTTCCACTTTGTCATTCTAATCCATTTTTATTGAATATATTTAAAATTCACCTGTTGCGCCCAATGATAATGCATTCTTAATGTCGACATACTGACCATCTATCATTCATGACAATGTTATCAGAAACCAATCATTTTTTTTTGGTTTAATTCACTTGAGGAAATGAAGCACTGGTGCATTTGTCTTTGTTATTTGATCATTAATATCATTAATGTTTGTTCGGTGATATTAATGAAACGCTTTCCAATTGCTGATCCATTGGTTCTCTTTTAAAAAGTAAATAAAGATTCAATCACTTTAAAAATTACAATATAACATTTTGACTGATCACAGAATCATGTGTTATTTGAGGCACATACCGAGTTGGTAGACATGGGTATTGTTACTGTATAGAGCAACCTGTCATTCGCTCATAGAGTGTGTGATGTATGGCTTTGCAATTTGATTGTCAGCGTTAATGATATTTTTAATAGAGTCATACCACATAATATTAATTAAAATATTAAAATAATTATATCGTTTTTTATTTGTTTAAATACACTGCAAAAACAGTGTTTAGAAAGTGAAGGCAAGAATGTGTTTAGAAACGTTATGTTTGGAATATGGATGTCAGATGTTTAGAAATTGAACACCATCACTGACCAATGTTCAGAAATTTGACACATGATGTTAAGCTTCTGAATGTGTTTACAAAGTGAAGGCAAAATTGTGTTTAGAAAAGTGTTTAATTTCTAAACACTGTTTTTGCAGTATATATACAATTCTCCAGACCTGATTAATTTTATTGTCAGTTTTGTGCATTTTGTTGAAGCAGCGGATTTCCTTTACTTAATGCTTTGCGTGCTAGCCATGTGCTTCATCGGAAAAAAGTTGAAATTTTGAAATATTTTCTCAAAATATCAAGAGCTATCTTAAGAACCACTGAACCAATACTAGGCTTGTTTGTACGCATTTTAATGTATTTTTCATGCTGATTCCAAATATGGTCATAAAAATTTACATTACTGAAATTTTTGAATTTTTAAATTTTTTTGAAACTGGTCGTCCGCAGTCGACACCCGCGTGAAGAGAGTTAACATTTGTCTGGCGGGTTATGACTTGTTTTATCATATGTCTTGGACATTTGTAAATGGTACCACACGCAGTAAACAAATTTTTTTTATAGTGATGCGTGAGAAGTGTTAATGGGGTGTGTTTATGGGTAGTGGGGTGGGCATGGGGGTGTGTGGGATGGGGTGTGTGGGTGAGTAGGCCTAGGTGGTGTGCGGAAGGTGTAACCACAAACATGTATGTTTGGGCGTATTGCTCATATTTTAAAGGTGTTTTTGATGAGGAAGTCCGTTGCACGGAAAGACTACATTAGCTGACCTTCTTTCTCTGTCTCTGTCTTTCTCTGCAACATTCAACCCCAGTGCATTAAGGGACTATGAAGTTACAGTGAAGTTATTGGTGGCTATTGTTTAGCGGAATCTTTTACGATATTCTATTGTCGTGCCGAGGGCGAGATGTTTACACATGTTGCCCTTCAAATTACAAAAAACATCAAAATACTCCAATATTTTCTATAGTTATGTCAAATTATGAAAATATTCTTTAATTTGTCGAACATAATTTCTGCGTATCGTTGAGAATAATTTACAAAGTATTTTAGAGACAGTTTAAGGGATCTGGAATGAGCGTTTTGAGCGTTTCGACAGTATTTTTTGTGGGACATGAGAGCACATCAGACATATCGAATTGCATTCTGAATACGAAGAATGTCTTTCTGATATCAAATAATTTTCATTTTTGAAATTCACGATATAATACAATTTTTATGACAAATTATTAAAATTTGATATTTTTTACATTTTTGATATATAACAGTCCTCGAAGTAAATTTTATAAATCTAATGATATATTCTTAAAGTGTATGTAGGCCTAGCTGGGAGGAAAAGCCGACGGTCAATTGAAAATTTTGACCTTTCATATTGAAGATATGGATTTTTTCCCAAAAAGACCTAATTTTTTTGGGTGTTTTGGGGAAAAAATCCACATCTTCAATATGAAAGGTCAAAATTTTCAATTGATCATCGGCTTTTCATCCCACCTACATACACTTTAAGTATAAATCATCAGATTTATCAAGTTTACTTCGAGTACTGTTAAATATCAAAAATATCAATTTTCAATAATTTGCCATAAAATGTGTATTACATTGCGAATTTCAAAAAATCAAAATTATTTGATATCAGAAGGACATTCTTCGTATTCGAATTCGATATGTCTGATGTGCTCTAATGTCCCACAATTAATACTGTCCAAACGTTCATACCCCATCCCTTAAACCCATACACCCCCTATAGAAAACATGACCTTAATTTAGAATGTTTGATATCTCACACCCCTTGAAGATTAAGACTGTGTCTTCCGCAGAGGGTGTATGGATTTCAACTGGAATAGCCCAACGCTAAAGCGAGCTTCAGACTCCGAGTATTGTACGTACAATATTGTATGTACAATATGTACGTTATTTAATCTATTGCCATTCTATTTCCAGTAATGTTTAAGTTCTAACGAATGTTTGATAACAAAAAATCGATAATATGTTACATACAATATCTAGAAGAAACATATTATCGATTTTACGTCATCAAACATTCGTTAGAACTTAAACATTACTGGAAATAGAATGGCAATAGATTAAATAACGTACATATTGTACATACAATATTGTACGTACAATAAAAAGTCTGTATACTGCTTTATAACATAATGTTATTTGTTTCTATGCAAGATGTAGTTCAAACAGCGACCATCAAAATACACATTATTTGGGGGTACCGTACTTTTATACCACTTTATCAATCAAACTAGGTCCCATGTGCATCAGGTTATGTCGTCAAATTGAACATAAATTGCACTGCATTCATGTTATTTTACTTTCATATAATTCTGAATAGCAACGTTGATTTCAATTGACAAATCATGGTCATATTGAGAAATAGTATGGTGAATACTGATAAAGCGGGATGCATAATTCATGTTATATTGTAGTAACAATACAGTTAACACTTTATGGTTCCTTAGCTATAATAAATCTTAACCCTCTCCACGCGAGTGTCGACTGCAGACAACAAGTTTTAATTTTTTTTTAATTCAAAAATTTCAGAATTGTACATTTTTATGACCATATTTGGAATCAGTGTGAAAAATGCATTAAAATGAGTACAAACAAGCCTAGTAGTGGTTCAGTGGTTCTTGTGATAGCTCTTGATATTTTGAGTAAATATCTCAAAACTCAAAGACTTTTTATGTTAAAGATATGGCTAGCACACTGAACATTAAATCATGGTCACTCGTAAATTGACAAACAAATCGCATCAAAATAGACAGATATCCGTCTCTATTGACGTTGAATATTAAAAAATAAATAAAAGTGAATGTACTTTTTGAGCAGTTATTGGAAATTGTCAGATAGTGACTTGTTGTGTTTAATAACGTTGGTTTGAATGGCCGGCTTGATATGGAATGAGCATGATTGACATATGACATGTTATAAACTATGATACACTGTCAATATTGTGTCTCGCCAGACAACTCTCCAATACATCATGTGCCTGGTAGTAAGGCGTGGCTCAAGGAAAACATGCCTCTGTATTAGACATGTCCAACTCACGGACATGTAGTCATGTCCACATGCAAGACATTTCCCCGACATGGGTACAAGTACCGAATAGGGCGCAACTTGCTAGACATGATATTTCAAAGACAATATTAAAACTTTTTTTTGCTTCAGAGAGGAGCCACCTGTGTGTTTAAGCGGTCGCTTTATGCGGAGACACACATGGGTCCTGCTTTGACCAGGATCAAACAAACAAAAGTTTAAGTTAAGCTACACAGCATGTTGCACATAAATGATAAATGGAAAGAAAAGAGAGAAACAGATTTGAAGATAAAGATAAAGGAAACAATGGGCATTACAAACGACTTACTGAAGAATTTGTCGCCATTGACGTATGTCTTAGATTATGTCTGCAGACAAGACATACGGTATGTTTCTGCATTTTTTATTTTCTATTCTATGGCTGAATGCAGCGTAATGTGCTATTCCAGTTGAAATCCATATACCCCCTGTGGAAGACATGACCTTAATCTACCACACAAGGAGTGTAGATTTCAAATAGATCTCCCCATTCATGTAACCCGTTTTGAACTTCCCTGTGCGAGGGAGAGTAAGGTCATGTTTGATTGTCTTCCATCCGTAGGAGGTATATGGATTTCAATTGGAATGCCCCAATATTATTAGACTATATAGACCGATTACTGCAAAGACATTTTAGAGTGTATATACAGGGTTGATCCGCAAATAAATTCCTGGATCTGACTCTTATGTTATAAATAAACATCAATATCATGTGTCAGTATCATGGTATAAGGATATACCAGGTTGTTACTTCTTTAGAAATGTCTGTGTTGAGGATTTGTAGTTTACGTCCGGTGATTTATACACTGTAAAAATATTTTACTTAACACTGAGTAAAAAGGTCACAGCTCAACAGTTGAGTAAAGATTTACTCAACATTGAGCTCATATAGGTCACAACTCAACGAAGGAGTAAAAAATTACTCAATGTTGAGTAATTTTTTACTTTACTCAACAGTTGAGTTGTGACCTATAATGAGCTCAATGTTGAGTAATTTTTTACTCAACTGTTGAGCTGTGACCTTTTTACTCAGTGTTGAGTAAAATAATTTTTACAGTGTATATTCTTTTATTTCATGGCATTTTGCATAACCATGACAACTGTGGTGGCTTTGGGTTATTCAAGTTGAAATCCATACCAGGCGGCATAGGACACGCAACACGGACGTACGAGGCTGGCGAAGATACAGGGCTGACAGCCCCATTCACAATACACGGTTAGCGATTATAAATGGACAATTAACATACTTGCAGTGGGGTACTTTGTAGAACCCCAACGGTTTTAGAGTAAGATAATTTTGCTTTGACACCACATAACAAATTTAGAATTGTTTGTGAAGATTTCATGATTATGTGTTAATCCAATGGCGACGTCAAAAATAGCGATATCGCATCCACCATCATCTGATCCATACACCTCCTATGGAAGACGCCACCTTAATCTTCCAAACAGGGAGTGTGAATTTCAAATGGGGTTACCTAAATGGATTACACCATTTGAAATATACACCCCCTGTGTGCGAGATTAAGGTTATGTTTTCCATAAGGGGTGTATGGATTTTAACTGCAATAGACAATTTCAACGGATCACAGTTAAATGTACTGACAGTGGTTTATTCCAGAAAAAAAATATAGTACGCGCAGTCTAGAAGGGTTCCGATTTCCTCAAAAATTTCTTCAAATTTGCCCCCTTTCAAATTTACAGACCTATACTGCTGAGGTTTAAAATCAGCGTACTAATTCATGCACAGTTCTTCTATAGACGTAAGCAATGCACTACTTCATCAATACACAGATCTACGGTAGACGTAAGCAACGCACTACTTCATCAATGCACAGATCTTCAGTAGATGTAAGCAATGCACTACTTCATCAATACACATATCTACAGTGGATGTAAGCAATGTTACTACTTCATCAATACACAGATCTACAGTAGATGTAAGCAATGCACTACTTCATCAATACACAGATCTACAGTAGATGTAAGCAATGTTACTACTTCATCAATACACAGATCTACAGTAGATGTAAGCAATGCACTACTTCATCAATACGCCGATCTACATTAGACGTAAACAATGCACTACTTCATCAATACACAGATCTATAGTAGACGTAAGCAATGCACTACTTCATCAATACGCCGATCTACAGTAGACGTAAGCAATGCACTACTTCATCAATACACAGATCTATAGTAGACGTAAGCAATGCACTAGGCCTACTTCATCAATACGCCGATCTACAGTAGACGTAAGCAATGCACTACTTCATCAATACACAATCTACAGTAGACGTAATAATGCACTACTTCATCAATGCAAATTTCAAGAGCAAATTTGGAATTTATGGATATTTCCACTGTTTAATAATCTAATGCGGCCCACACACGTTCAATTTTATTGGGCAATATCAAAGACCCTATTATACAATGTCTACCATTGTGTGCTGGGCACTCACTCGATAATAGTGCACAGTGATAGATTTAGTATCCAGGATCTTTGATATTGCAAAATAAAATTGAACGTGTATGGGCCGCATAAGAAATTCTTTGGATTCGTTGTAGATGGTCACATGTGACAATGATTTGCTAACAAGACTGCCCTCAGTTTGGTGATTCTTTTGCTTTTTCATCTCAATCGGTTGAGTTAGAATGATAACATGCATGATGGCGCTACCACGTAGTGACAAAAATTTAATATCGACAAATGCATTGATGATGGCACTGCAACGTGGTTTGAGAGAGAAATCAGGGGGTGTTTGACACGATTTGGCGAACAAACTATTTTAAAGAACATGTGATATTTGAAAGATGCAAACATAATACGACTGGGACAAAGTGCGCGGAAAAAATTTAATTTCAAACTATTTTAGCCCAAAATGAAGGTGACTTTTGACTTTGAAAGGACAGTGCGCGCGAAAAGCACATCTATTTTGGCCCAAAACATGGTACTTTTTTGCCTAAAAAGGAAGTTGCACAGAACAATATTGCTCTAATTTGTCAAGATTTCTATTAGAGGGGAGGTCCCCCATGGAAACATTTAAGGGGGGATGCCCCCTTCCACCGGCTATGTTGTTCGTCGTGTAATATTTAATGCATTAATATTTCAAAGAATCCGCAAATCTTTGTTTTTGACTTCTTTGTTTGTTTCTGCTCAATTAAATTAAAACAATAGGCCTATTATAAAAAAAAGAACCAAAAAGCTCTAAATCCCAATAAATACGCTGAGGAATGCCCATGAAAGGTTCATACTCACAAACTATGAGTAAACATGAAAAATAAAACCAGCATTTTTTATTGTTTAGACATTTGCAGTAAATTCCCTGTTCAAATGATGAAATTAATGGATATCATACCAATATGCAAACCTGGTGAAATAAATTACATGCAATAAATCAATCAATCCATACAGACCATCTGATTGAGTATAGTGCGCATAGTGTCAAGAGATATATCTAGACCAATTTTGCTACATTTCGGTCAAAATTAACGTTTAAAAATGCTCTTATTTGAACCGTTTATCATAATTGCCCTAATTTTCAGACCGTTTAACACATGTTCTCAATTTTGATTTAGTTATTTTGCTTTAGCGTTTCTGAAATCAAGTAATATTGGTTAATAAACATCTTAAAAATAAAAGCTGTATCCAAGATTAGGGTCCCTAGATATCCTCTTAATCAATAACGGGCGCTCCAAAATTAAACTCAATATTTTCTGAATATTATGCGTCATAAATTCCTCCGTCAACCCGTAATTGATATACATAAAATAACAGTATGTTCATATTTGGCATTATACCCACTTCTTAAAAACGAGAGTTACTAAGCATGTAGAACTAACCTCGAAGAGATTAAATTAAAAAAAAATGGGAAAATAAAAATGTTTGGATACGCTTATACTCATAGTATTTTTGATATTCGGCAATCAAATTTTATTTATGATTTTGGAAATAGCTCACGATATGGATGGATGTGAAAGAGAGTTCTCTGGTGCTTTCCACAA
The DNA here is from genome assembly GCF_039555335.1 of Amphiura filiformis. Lineage (NCBI taxonomy): Eukaryota > Metazoa > Echinodermata > Ophiuroidea > Amphilepidida > Amphiuridae > Amphiura > Amphiura filiformis. The sequence goes on from NC_092640.1 coordinate 21,089,147, forward strand.
TCTTAGACCTATATTTTATATTTCCCTTTCATGTCGATATTTGAATCCCCTTTGATAATAAAGTGAGTTATATTTCAGACACATTTGAGCTACACCGGCGCCAAAAAAAAATCATCTTTCAACCATCAATCTCAATTTTATTGCAGAAAAGTGGAGATGAGGTTGCTGACCGGACCATCATCCTAAAATAATCCGCAAACAGCGGGTAAATAAAAAAAATATATCCTTTGTTAAACTCCCTTGCACCTCAAAAAATAAGCAAGTAAACAAACATAAAAACAAACAAGCACATCACATCCCAGGGCGCTATGGGTTTGAGATTTTCTTTTGCTACATTAGTGCAGGAAAGTTGAAAAAGATCTTCTCTGATTAGTGGAACCAATGTTTTTGGCATATCCTTAAGGGATGGGGTATGAACGTTTGGACAGTATTTATTGTGGGACATTAGAGCACATCAGACATATCGAATTGCATTCTGAATACGAAGAATGTCCTTCTGATATCAAATAATTTTGATTTTTTTTAAATTCGTAATGTAATACACATTTTATGGCAAATGATTAAAAATTGATATTTTTGATATTTAACAGTACTCGAAGTAAACTTTATAATCTGATGATTTATACTTAAAGTGTATGTAGGTGGGATGAAAAGCCGACGATCAATTGAAAATTCTGACCTTTCGTATTGAAGATATGGATTTTTCCCCCCAAAACACACACAAAAAAAAAAGGTCTTGGGGAAAAAATCCATATCTTCAATATGAAAGGTCAAAATTTTCAATTGATCGTCGGCTTTTCCTCTCAGCCACATACACTTTAAGAATATATATCATTAGATTTATAAAATTTACTTCGAGGACTGTTATATATCAAAAATGTGAAAAATATCATATTTTAATAATTTGTCATAAAATTTGTATTGTATCGTGAATTTCAAAAAATTAAAATTATTTGATATCAGAAAGACATTCTTCGTATTCAGAATGCAATTCGATATGTCTGATGTGCTCTCATGTCATACATACATACATACAATCGGCTTTTATATAGCGCCATTTCAAATGATCACAAAAATACTCTCGAAACGCTCTAAACTCCCATTCCAGACCCCTTAAATCTGAAAGGGTAAAATTTGTATTGCTTCCGTTTTTTCTATGTCTCCTGTGGTTCCCACGAGGGGTCGAAGGTCACAGTGGGGCTAAAACTTAAAAATAATCCCATGATGCTCAAATTGTTCCTCTCATCACAATATAAAAAAAGGAAATTGTCATATTTTCTACAGTGCTTTATAGTTCAGGAGTTATAAGGTCGAATAGGTCAAATGTCAAAACTTTCATACACAGAGGTCAAAATGTAAAAATAGTCCGATTTCATCGAAACTGGTGTCAAATTACTCCCCTGAACATAAGAAATCTAAACATATACTTAATTCACATTTTTGGTGCAATTTATGTTGCCATGTCCCCCTTCGGAGTTAATGCAGTAAAAATCTAATAGAAATGTACATGCATAACCGTTGACCCATGATTTCATCCGTTTCCGAGGTTATACATTTCTCAAACAAATTTTATTCCTATTTCGTTTGTCGAGAGGAGTAATTTAAGACATCGTAAACATGTTTTAGTCTTGAACACTTTAAGTGAAGTAAATTGCTAAATATGTTCTTGATCTAAGTTTACAATTATGTCTTTACTCTGTGCTTACTTTTGTGTTTAGGAGTATAAATAAATGTACAGTATTATTCTAATGAAGATTACAATGTGTGATGTCGGGTGCATGTTAAACACATATGCTATCTACGGAAGATAGCAGTGTGTGGCGTCCGGTGCATGTTAAGCACATATGGTATGCTATCTACGGAAGATAGCAGTAGGGGCCTATGTAGTGTCGAGTGCATGTTAAAATTATATGCTATCTACTGAAGTTAGCATTGTGTGGTGTCGGGTGCATGTTAAACACATATGCTATCTACTGAAGATAGCGATGTGTGGTGTCGGGTGCATGTTGAAAACATAATATGCTATCTACGGAAGATAGCAATGTGTGGTATCCGGTGCATGTTAAACACATATGCTATCTACTGAAGATAGCGTTTTTATAGAGGGTGGGGGAGTTTCTTCGAAACCTGAAGAATCTCGTCAGTAGATTGTCTCCACTTTCTACTGCGTTTTATGGTATTGATTGGTTTTATTGGGCTATTGAATGCTTTGTATGGAGTTTCTTCAAAACCTGAAGAATCTCGTCAGTAGATTGTCTCCACTTTCTACTGCGTTTTATGGTATTGGTTGGTTTTATTGTGCTATTGATTGCTTTGAATGGAGTTTCTTCAAAACCTGAAGAATCTCGTCAGTAGATTGTCTCCACTTTCTACTGCGTTTTATGGTATTGGTTGGTTTTATTGTGCTATTGATTGCTTTGAATGGAGTTTCTTCAAAACCTGAAGAATCTCGTCAGTAGATTGTCTCCACTTTCTACTGCGTTTTTATAGAGGGTGGTGGAGTTTCTTCAAAACCTGAAGAATCTCGTCAGTAGATTGTCTCCACTTTCTACTGCGTTTTTATAGAGGGTGGGGAGTTTCTTCGAAACCTGAAGAATCTCGTCAGTAGATTGTCTCCACTTTCTACTGCGTTATATGGTATTGATTGGTTTTATTGGGCTATTGAATGCTTTGTACGGAGTTTCTTCAAAACCTGAAGAATCTCGTCAGTAGATTGTCTCCACTTTCTACTGCGTTTTATGGTATTGTGGTTGGTTTTATTGTGCTATTGATTGCTTTGAATGGAGTTTCTTCAAAACCTGAAGAATCTCGTCAGTTATAGATTGTCTCCACTTTCTACTGCGTTTTATGGTATTGAATGGTTTTATTGGGCTATTGAAAGCTTTGTATGGAGTTTCTTCAAAACCTGAAGAATCTCGTCAGTAGATTGTCTCCACTTTCTACTGCATTTTATGGTATTTGTTTGTTTTATTGGGCTATTGATTGCTTTGTATGGAGTTTCTTCAAAACCTGAAGAATCTTGTCAGTAGATTGTCTCCACTTTCTACTGCGTTTTATGGCATTGAATGGGTTTATTGGGCTATTGAAAGCTTTGTAAGGAGTTTCTTCAAAACCTGAAGAATCTCGTAAGTAGATTGTCTCCACTTTCTACTGCGTTTTTATAGAGGGTGGTGGAGTTTCTTCAAAACCTGAAGAATCTCGTCAGTAGATTGTCTCCACTTTCTACTGCGTTTTTATTGAGGGTGGTGGAGTTTCTTCAAAACCTGAAGAATCTCGTCAGTAGATTGTCTCCACTTTCTACTGCGTTTTATAGTGGGTTGCCTTCATGCTTTCCTCCCTTTCTACTGCGTTTTTATACCAGGGTTATAAATGCTTTGTTGCTTATTTGGAGTATCTTTATTTACTTGGTTGTAAATAACGGTGGATTTAATATATTATATATCAGTAAATGGTTTAAGCATTGATGCCAGATCTTGCTGAATACAAAATGTTCGTTTGCTAGTGTTGGCATTGTTTATTCTTTTGGAGATTTCTAATTATTTAATTGCGGTTAAAAATGCTGTTTTCCAATCCAATCCTCTGTTTGATCTAAAGATGTATCTGTTTAAGATATGCTTAAGATTTGCTTAAGATGAAATTGGTTAAATGTGATTCAGAAGTCAACTTTTGTTTGTCCAGCCTGTATGGTTGGCTTGTACACATTTTTCCAATAATTTGTGTGTTTATTGATTTATATGAAGATAATCAATAATTCCAAATGCTTGCTGCAATTAATTATCTCAATGTATATAATTTGTTTAATTGATATGAAATCTGTTATTATCTCAATATAGTCTTAATTTCTATGAGATTGTGAAATTATTATAAATAAGCTTATGTGTATTAAATGGTCCTCATGATCGTGGGGCAATGCGGAGTCTATTCTTTGCGTTGTTGTGCTTTCCTGCTGTCTCGAGACAATTCTTCATTCTTTTCAACAAAGAAAAGTTTATACAAAGAACCATTTTCTTGGCTAAATAAATATTTTTGGTTTTAAAAGGAACCCCATTGAAAACCAACGGGGTTCATTTTAGAACTTAAAAAAAGTTCTTTCTTTAGCCAAGAAAGTGCATGTTAAACATATACACTATCTACTGGAGATAGCAATGTGTGGTATCGGAGCATGTTAAACATATATGCTATTTACTGAAGATAGCAGTGTGTGGCGTCATCGAGTGCATGTCAAACACATATATAATCTCCTGAAGATAGCAATGTGTTGTGTCGGGTGCATGTTAAACACATACGCTATCTACTGGAGATAGTAATATGTGATATCGGAGCATGTTAAACACATATGCATGCTATCTACTGAAGATAGCAATGTTTGATATCAGATTCTTGCTAGGTGCTATCTACTTAAGATAGCAATGTGTAATATCAGATGCATGTAAATGCATATGATATCTACTAAAGATAGCAATGCGTGCTATCAGCTGCTTGATATACGCAGATGCTACCGTATCTACTGAAATAGCAATGTGTGATATCAGATTCTTGCTAGGTGCTATCTACTTAAGATAGCAATGTGTGATATCAGATGCATGTAAATACATATGATATCTACTAAAGATAGTAATGCGTGCTATCAGCTGCTTGATATACGCAGATGCTATCTACTGATGATAGCAATGTGTGGTATCAGATTCTTGCTAGGTGATATCTACTTAAGATAGCAATGTGTGATATCAGATGCATGTAGATACATAAGCGCCTTGAGTTCTTTTGATGTAATTGCGCTATATAAGAAATAAATATTATTATTATTAATATTATTATATGATATCTACTAAAGATAGCAATGCGTGCTATCAGCTGCTTGATATACGCAGATGCTATCTACTGAAGATAGCAATGTTTGATATCAGATTCTTGCTAGGTGCTATCTACTGAAGATAGCAATGTGTGATATCAGATGCATGTAAATACATATGATATCTACTAAAGATAGCAATGCGTGCTATCAGCTGCTTGATATACGCAGATGCTATCTACTGAAGATAGCAATGTGTGGTATCAGATTCTTGCTAGGTGCTATCTACTTAAGATAGCAATGTTTGATATCAGATGAATGTAAATACATATGATATCTACTAAAGATAGCAATGCGTGTTATCACTGCTTGATATACGCATATGCTATCTACTGAAGATAGCAATGTTTGATATCAGATTCTTGCTAGGTGCTATCTACTTAAGATAGCAATGTGTGATATCAGATGAATGTAAATACATATGATATCTACTAAAGTTAGCAATGCATGCTATCAGCTGCTTGATATACGCATATGCTATCTACTGAAGATAGCAATGTTTGATATCAGATTCTTGCTAGGTGCTATCTACTTAAGATAGCAATGTGTGATATCAGATGAATGTAAATACATATGATATCTACTAACGATAGCAATGCGTGCTATCAGCTGCTTGATATACGCATATGCTATAGAAGATAGCAATGTTTGATATCAGATTCTTGCTAGGTGCTATCTACTTAAGATAGCAATGTGTGATATCAGATGAATGTAAATACATATTATATCTACTAAAGATAACAATGCGTGCTATCAGCTGCTTGATATACGCAGATGCTATCTACTGAAGATAGCAATGTTTGATATCAGATTCTTGCTATATAGGTGCTATCTACTTAAGATAGCAATGTGTGATATCAGATGAATGTAAATACATATGATATCTACTAAAGTTAGCAATGCATGCTATCAGCTGCTTGATATACGCATATGCTATCTACTGAAGATAGCAATGTTTGATATCAGATTCTTGCTATATAGGTGCTATCTACTTAAGATAGCAATGTGTGATATCAGATGAATGTAAATACATATGATATCTACTAAAGTTAGCAATGCATGCTATCAGCTGCTTGATATACGCAGATGCTATCTACTGAAGATAGCAATGTTTGATATCAGATTCTTGCTATATAGGTGCTATCTACTTAAGATAGCAATGTGTGATATCAGATGAATGTAAATACATATGATATCTACTAAAGATAACAATGCGTGCTATCAGCTGCTTGATATACGCAGATGCTATCTCCTGAAGATAGCAATGTTTGATATCAGATTCTTGCTATATAGGTGCTATCTACTTAAGATAGCAATGTGTGATATCAGATGAATGTAAATACATATGATATCTACTAAAGATAACAATGCGTGCTATCAGCTGCTTGATATACGCAGATGCTATCTACTGAAGATAGCAATGTTTGATATCAGATTCTTGCTATATAGGTGCTATCTACTTAAGATAGCAATGTGTGATATCAGATGAATGTAAATACATATGATATCTACTAAAGATAACAATGCGTGCTATCAGCTGCTTGATATACGCAGATGCTATCTACTGAAGATAGCAATGTTTGATATCAGATTCTTGCTATATAGGTGCTATCTACTTAAGATAGCAATGTGTGATATCAGATGAATGTAAATACATATGATATTTACTAAAGATAGCAATGCGTGCTATCAGCTGCTTGATATACGCAGATGCTATCTACTGAAGATAGCAATGTTTGATATCAGATGAATGTAAATACATATGATATCTACTGAAGATAGCAATGAGTGATATCAGATTCTTACTAGGTGCTATCTACTGAAGATAGCAATGTTTGATATCAGATGAATGTAAATACATATGATATCTACTAAAGATAGCAATGCGTGCTATCAGCTGCTTGATATACGCAGATGCTATCTACTGAAGATAGCAATGTGTGATATCAGATTCTTGCTAGGTGCTATCTACTGAAGATAGCAATGTGTGATATCAGATGCATGTAAATACATATGATACTTACTAAAGATAGCAATGCGTGCTATCAGCTGCTTGATATACGCAGATGCTATCTACTGAAGATAGCAATGTGTGATATCAGATTCTTCCTAGGTGCTATCTACTGAAGATAGCAATGTGAGATATCAGACGCGTGTAAATACATATGATAATTATCTACTAAAGATAGCAATGCGTGCTATCAGATGCTTGATATATGCAGATGCTATCTACTGAAGATAGCAATGTGTGATATCAGATTCTTGCTAGGTACTATCTACTTAAGATAGCAATGTGTGATATCAGACGCATGTAAATACATATGATATCTACTAAAGATAGCAATACGTGCTATCAGCTGCTTGATATACGCATATGCTATCTACTGAAGATAGCAATGTTTGATATCAGATTCTTGCTAGGTACTATCTACTTAAGATAGCAATGTGTGATATCAGACGCATGTAAATACATATGATATCTACTAAAGATAGCAATACGTGCTATCAGCTGCTTGATATACGCAGATGCTATCTACTGAAGATAGCAATGTGTGATATCAGATTCTTGCTAGGTGCTATCTACTGAAGATAGCAAGGTGTGATATAAGATGCATGTAAATACATATGATATCTACTAAAGATAGCAATGCGTGCTATCAGCTGCTTGATATACGCAGATACTATCTACTGAAGATAGCAATGTGTGATATCAGATTCTTGCTAGGTGCTATCTACTGAAGATAGCAATGTGTGATATCAGACGCATGTAAATACATATGATATCTACTAAAGATAGCAATGCGTGGTAAATTGTAATAACTGCTTGTCATTCGCAGATGCTATCTACTGAAGACAGCACTGTGTTGATATTAGATTCTTGCTAGATGATATACCATTATATATCAACACTGTTTGATACACATTAAGCAAATGAAACCCATCAATTTTCACACGCGACCAATCTTTGGTCTTCAATTAGATCAGTTTGTAATGATGAACAGTGTACTTCCTCCAGCAAGACATGGTACAAACTTGTTAGGGCATGTTGTTTGTTTTAAATAATAGAACAAGATCCAAATATCTTTATGGAAATAAAGATCTAACAATAAACCAGCAAACAGTTACCTTTCAGCAGCTCATGCAACATAAAGCTTGTTTTTATTTTATCTAATAAATTGTCGCAGTAGGCATAAGTCCATTATTACAGTAGTTAAAAGGAGTCATAAGCGAATGTAGATACTGAATGCAATCTGCTTATACACATATTTTATTTACCATAAAACATTTAACGACTATAGATAAAGAAGAGAAATAAAACATGTCTATCTTTCGTATAAACCGCAGTATTTTCATCGTGTGTCGTAATTATGTAAGGAATAATTTATAGTTATTCATGTATAACAATCCGCTGACTATAGATATATTATATAAATTTATGATTTATTGTTTTGTATTTTTTGTCTCCATATTTATCTACTGATTAGTTGTATTACGTATTATTGACAAAACAAAACAAAGCAAAACAAAACAAAAATATCAATAATTATAATGGCTGGTATTAACAAGGGGAAACTAATTAGGTACAGACTTAAGGGAGGTATAATGAGCGTGAACCTGGTTTGGATGCAGAGGGAGTGTGCCTGTAACAGACACAGCCACCAGAAAAGGACCAGCTCAGATCGCGCGCCAAATAAGTTTGCAGTCCAGAAATTTCATTTTTTTCTCAGCCTTGCAAAAAATAGGCAGAGGTGGGAATCGAACCCGGGACCTCCTTGTTGTAAAACCTACTGCGTTACCCCTGAGCCAACTGACAATTAGCTATGAGAAGTTTGATAGTAATCCTTGATATTGCTGAATAGAATAAATCAATACTGATAGGTCTATTTATCTAATGTACGATGCTATTCAAATTGGCCTATAAACTAGGAATATAATGTGAAATGACTATCAATCGATCAATTAATCAAGTTGTCAAGTTATCAACAATCAATAATAAACCGACGTAGGCCTATCGTGGAATATTACTATTAAACTAGGCCTACTAACTAATATACCAAATAAATAAAATAAATAAATAAGTCAGTAAATAAATAAAATAGGCATAGGCCAAAATAAATAAATAAATACATAATGCAGAATGCAGTTAGTATTTTAGTTGCAAAATTCCAAACATTCTATTCACACATTCTATTATAATTTTCTGCTATACACGCAAAGGACCTGTGCCTTTAATATGTCCGCGCCTAATCAATAATGAGTCTTTCACCATGCTCACACACCATGTTAAACTATTGTATCCCTGTATAGTATTATCTACTGACCAAGTCCTAACAAGTCAATGAAATGGATGCTATAACGTACCCAATCAAGCGAAGATATCAAGGTCATATCAGGGCGTTATACAAAGAATGGTCAAAGGTCAACGTTTCCAAAGAAGTATAGTAATAGATGTAGACACAAGCTTTCGTGCGGGAAACATAAACACATAGTCGTCAGTCGTGTGGTTTTTATGAGATTTGATACGGCGCTGAAGTCTATGGCTGTCCCAAAATCAGTACCAGACCCGGTTATCAGACGGCAATGTGTGTGTTGTTACAAGGAATACAAACTCATTTTATTAATAAGTGAACCACATAGAGGAATACGACATCTATCGTGAGCCGATCTGCATTCTGTTGCCTGCAAAAGCCGACGATCAGGTAATAATTCTAAAAGCAGCGTGACTAGATATTTGCGTTAATTTCATGATACGTGTAAATCGCATTGAAAACGCCAAATTGCAGTCATAAAATATATAATATTAGTAAATCACCCACTCGAATGTTAACGTAGGTATGTGGAAAAGAACTGCAATAACAATAACAAACTATGTGCCCAAAGAGTTGTCTTTGGCATGTCGCTTTTTTGAAATATCACAAAAATATCAAATTTTGGAAAAACGCCCCAAAATTTAAAACAAACACGAACCTTCCAAAATAAATATATATTAGCACTCGGCGGCCCAGTCACTACCTGCCGCTGTGATTTGGGGTAACTCATTGCTTCCCCTCTCCAGATACCGGTACTTCAAGGTCGCTCATACCCCAGCCCTTAATTCAAATACACATAGGAGCTTTTTATCTTTTTTCTTTACGCAACCACTTCGTAACCAAATTGAACGCCAAGTTGGTAAAGATATAAAAAAAACACAAAATGGTAGAAGAATCCTCAAATTATTCTAAAGGTCCTTTTGAATATATAGTTATTTATTACTTATAGTTAACTATTACTTATATAGTTAACTATTACTTATAGTTACCTATTACTTACAGTTAACTATTACTTATAGTTAACTATTACTTATATAGTTAACTATTACTTAAGTTACCTATTACTTACAGTTAACTATTACTTATAGTTAACTATTACTTATAGTTAACTAACTAGTTCTTACACTAAACTATTACTTATAGTTAACTATTACTTATAGTTAACTGGCTTATTTCAAACTAACCATAAAAATGTAACAATAACTTTTGATCTGTAGGTGACTATGACAGCAGTTTCCCTTTGAAATATCAACCAGTGAGACTAAATTATATTTTCGTTACGAAATTGTATAAAATAATACCGCAGTTCCTGAGACCTATTCCGATTTGACATTTATCAAAGAATATATAAGCTTATGTGATTTTCTCAAGTCACAAATAGGGTCCTGATCATTAAAGTCGGAGACGGATGAGGAAATCGAAAGGTCAACGTCTGTGAAGTATAAGATAACAAGATGCGGGCTTGAAAAGCAAGAAACATTGCATTATAAAAATAGCTTTGTACATAAAATCAGTGCTTTAAAATGCTCTTACGTACCCCCCACCCCCATCTGACACACACGCACCCCTCCCCATCCATTTTATCCCTCACATGCATCACGTGGCCTTTACAACTCATTCTTACCTTTTGTTTTGGACCACAATGCAATATACATACGAGTGAGAGTACACCCCAGTAAACACAAAAACGTTTTAAAGAAGTTATATTTTGGCTTTTGGTTTAGGTAAAAACGTTTTAATAATATTAAAATGTCGGGTTATATAAAGGTCATGAAAACGTTTTAAAACGTTTTGTAAGAAAACACCCAGCAAACACAAAAACGTTTTTAAAACGTTTTAAATAAGTTATATTTTGGCTTTTGGTTTAGGTAAAAACGTTTTAATAATATTAAAATGTCGGGTTATATAAAGGTCATGAAAACGTTTTAAAACGTTTTGTATGAAAACCCACTACAACAATATTTTTACAATGTGTTCAAAATGCTATTGTAAACTATTTTTGCAAACATTTTTTTGCCAAAATATTTTGTCAACACTTAAATAACATTATGTGAAAATAATTGCACCCAGCAAACACAGAAATGTTTTAATAACATTTAAATGTTGGTTATATAAAGGTTATGATAACATTTTTAAAACGTTATTGGGCAAACATTTTTCGCAAAATGTTTTTTCAACCTCAAAATAAAATTCTGTTTAGAATGTTCTGTATCAAGTTTTCAAAAATGTTTTTGGAATGTTATTAAAACGTTTTGTGTTGCTGGGTAGTAGATTATCAAAAATGTTTTTTTAATGTTATGAAAACGTTTTGTACCCTTAATATAACCCGACATTTAAACGTTTTCTGACAACCTTTTATAACCTTTTGCGAATGATGTCGAAAACGTTTCGTGTTTGCTGGGACAATGCCAGACAAAAATTACTAATTATGTAGACTTTCCTTCCATTGGACCTCCTTGCAAAAATATACTTCTGCCGGAGGCAGGGGCGATCGCCCCCGGCAAAAAATGCCTATTTGGGCCCCGCCCCTAGCGCTAAAGGAGAGAGATAGGAAAAAAAAAGCGAGGGAGAGAGGGAGAGGAGGGGAAAAGAGAGGGGGAGAGAGGGAGAGGAGGGGAAAAGAGATGGGGAATCCATACGATATGCATTACCATGCGATTATTGTCAATAAGCCTGGAAAAATTGTCTATTTGGACCCCCGCCCCTAATGCAGGGAAAAAGAGAAAGGAGGGAAGAGAGAGAGGAAAAAGATGGGGAGAGAAGGGAAGAGAAAGAGGGAATCCATAGGCCTACGATATATAGTGCCATACGATTATTATCAATATACTCGACAAAATACTTGACTTCTGGAAGACAAAGAAATAGAAATCTTTTGAAATGCTAACTGCATAAAAACACCTATATATATTGACTAAAACAAATAAAACAATAAAATGGTCAACCCAAAAAGAAAAGTCGAAAAAGGTGGTCAAGAAGGCTATTTCCGACATGCTTCTTGTATTGCATGCCCCAACCGAAAATTTCAGTATCGACACAAAATTGGCCGATTAAGTCATTTACCATTGAGCTATTTCAAACTTAGGGCCGGATTTACCATTAGACCAGATGGGTATTACTTTTTAGACCTAAAATAGCCTAAGGTGTGTTTTCAAAGAATCTAACCACATATTCCTACACAAATAGACATTCCCTGACCCCCCACACACCTCATACACACATAGTCATGCAGGATAGGAGAGTACATAATACTTGGCACGCTTACTATAATGAAGACTTTCCTTTCTACTCCCCCCCCCCCCCATGAACCCCCATGCTGGAGAGTACAAGTATACAATAGATAGCAAAGCGTGGTAAATTGCATTAACTGCTTGCCATACGCAGATGCTATCTACTGAAGATAGCACTGGGTTGATATCAGATTCTTGCTAGATGCTATACTATATAAATTGACAAATATGGTTATTGAACTACGCAAGCAAAAATGCTCAAAGAATTCAACCACGCACTATCATACGTCCACTACCAACACACCCCCACTACCATCCCACTCCCCACTCCACATCCCCACCCCATACACACCTACATACACCCCGGAGAGTACATATATACATAGTACTTGACAAAATTATTTCTAATGTTGACTTTCCTTCCTTTGGGTCTCCTAGCAAAAATATGGTTATGGAATTTCGCAAGGAAAAATGCTCAAAGAATTCAACCACGCATAATTATACCCTCTCTCCTACCAATACTCTCCCACCACCACCCACTCCCCCACACCCACCCCACATGTAGGAGAGTATACAGTATTTGACCAAATTAGGCCTACTTATAGACGTTACTTCCTTTGAGCCTCCTTGAAAAAAAAATGCATATGAAACCACACAAGTAAAAATGCTTGACGAATTCAGCCACATACTCCTCCAACTCCACATATACAGAATATGCATCCCCTCTCCCCCACAACCTACATACAAAGTCATACAGCACAGTATACAATACGTGGCACACTTACTAATGTAGACTTTCCTACCCCTCCCCCCCCCCCTTCCCCCACACACCCCCATGCAGGAGAGTACAAAGTACTTTACAAAATTGTTTCTAATGTAGACTTTCTTTCTCCTTGCAAGAATGTTGGTTATGAAACCACACAAGTAATGTTCGAAGATTTCAACTATACACTATTACACCTACACTCCCACCCCACCCCTAATACACCCTCCACACACCCCATCTTTACCTATTCCAACTACCAACACCCCCACCCCTATACATGTGGGAGAGTATAATGGATTTATTAAGAATGTCTATCCCCTAGATTTCCAGTTATTTCCATGCAAAAATATGATTAAATATTATGATCAAATAATTACACCCTACAAACACCCACACACCCCACCCGATCCCACCCACCCCTGCACACACCGTTCGCATAACAATAAAACAGTAAGAATAATAAGTGCAAAACCATCGTGGAAGATGCACATCAATAGCAGTAAGAGGAAAGACCGGTACAATCATGACCATGACAATTTTATAAATCCATTCATTAAATTGGTCGGTGTTCGTCCTGGGGTGAGTGGAAGGGTTACATCCGAGGTTAGATTTCCACTGGCCACCAAAGTTAATTTCTTCACCATGCTTTTGGCTAAGATTTCATATAAATGGAAATAAGCATAGTCATTTTTCAGTTCACCAGATCTAGAGCAGAGTATTGACCAGTGCTCATGTAGCGTCCCTCCTACCGTTTCGCCTAAAGACTGTCCGTAGAATGGACCTCCAAAACGTGTCAAGATATTATTTTATCATCCTCATATTGTGATTTCATCAACACGTACATCTTTAATATCTTTAAAACAAAACTGAATCACTGTGAGGTTTATTTATATAGTATTTCACAGTTAATAAGCATGTAATATCAGCTTACAGTTATTTAATATCTGAAGTGTTGGATCGAAATATTCACCGAGCGAGTCCATTCGGAGCGAGTCCAGGTCAGTGTCTGGAATTGCATTGTGCTTCAAGGCAAACATACAATACGTTAGAACAGGTTAAAACTGTGCGCCGCTCACTTAATTACTTCTACCTCGACAATACGTTTACTTTTAATAACAGTATTGTGTCCTTACAAATATACTTTTATTGTCTGTTTCTTTGCAATCACGGTTCTCACAGATATAAATATCTGTGTATGTAATTTAACAGCTAATCTGTTTATTTTAATCAGAAAATTTGTCAAAGCGTATTCATAACAATACCTGTTTGACAAATCAGAAAATTAAAGCGCCACTTTTTCATCAACCACCACGTGATACGTCATCGACAGTGACTCCTTTTATTGGGTATTTTCTTCTGCGTCCAAATTGGATTTACAACAGCATTGTTGGTGCTTTTCACGCACGCCAGATCGACATTAATATTCTCGCGGCCTATTACACTTTTGCCGGTACTGCAGGCTTTAGGGATAAATTACCTTAGCAAGGAGAAGCGTGGTGCTGAATTTGATAAGTGTTCGTCGTCGCATTTGCTGAGTCAAAAACCAAATCACACCACTGGGGGATCTAGCTCAGTTAGTGCTCTCTCGGGATAGTACACGAACATGAAAACTTGGCACTCGAGACGATTTAAGGATGTTTACAAAAACGGACACTGAGGAGATGTAACATTTTAATTTATGCCAATCTTGATACTCCTCAATTGATGTAGAAATTGTTGGAATACTTTTATCTATCACGTCATCAACAATAACTTGGATTAAGACTTCACTGCGTATTTTTGCAGAAACGGAATTTGAGATGTATAATAAACACAATAGGTGGGCAATGCTGATAGTGGCAGTGCTTTCAGCAATACGTACTTCACGAGCATCGCTCATCACGGCAACCGCTCCTCTGGCAGAAGTAGAAGAAGGGGCAATACTATCCCTCCACTGCCGAGTACGAGACATTCAACCAGGTTTAGAGATAACATTATTCAGAACTTTAGTGGACAAAACAGACAGGTTATCTGTAAATGAAGTTGTGACATTAAACGAGGATGGTAAGGAAGAACGTATTTTCCTGGCGGTTCGACAACTGGATGATGGTAGCGTCGTTCATTTTCTATCGATAACAAAAGTAACTCGTTCTGATAGTGGTATCTATGCCTGTTCCTTGTATGACACACAGACAGGTCGTCCACGTGAGATTTCATACGATCCAGTGCAAATAGGAGTGATGTATTTTCCATCAGAAGAGGACCCCAAGTGTTCTTACACGTCATCAGGTACTCCTGATTCTGGTTTTGAGATTGTGTTAAACTGCAGCTCTGAGAGAGCCAATCCTGAAGTATCGTTATCGTGGAGCAGTGGTGCTTCAGATAAGCTTAAAGGTGGAACGATAGAAACGTACGGTAATAGGGTACACGCAATAGTTAAACTGAGACCGTCTTCGGGGACTGTGTATTTATGTACTGTCACGAGTGAAGCATTCCCAGATCGATCTCGTACCTGTCATATTGGACCCTTAAGTGTATCTCAGAATACTTTACATAATATCAACAACCCCTTTACGTTACCACCACCTGTTAAGCGGCCAGTAACCCCTACAACGAGTCTTATTAAGCCACTTGATAAAACTATTACTGATTGCAGTGAAATATGTGGATCTGATTCACAGTCTTCAATGTGGATGATCACAACAGCGGCCATTGGCTCCGTTGCTGTATTCTTTATGATCTTAGTGTTACTAATGCTTTGTAAATATTACAAACTTAACACTTCAAATGATACATTTTATGTTTCACACCATACTAAAGACCCAATGGTGGTACCAACTGAACAAATGTATTCAGAACTGGAATACAAACGTAATCAGAACATGGTTTATATGGCGTTAGCAAAAAGAGACAAATTTGCTGTATATCAACATTCAGATATTCCTGTTGAAGACGATGATAATATTGAAAACTTTCGACTGCCACAGATATCATGATTGTAGATAAAGGATGATAAGCACATCCAGACTCCTTCTATAGTGGACCGTGAATACAACATAGCGTGCATCTATATGGTACCTTCGTGTACCCATCAGGTACCAATGGTACTATCCATATCACTTTACATCTTGAATGTTGATAGTACCAAGATTATGTACTTTGAGGTGACGAATTATTGGTATAGAATATAGCTATATCATGTACCACACGTAAAGTCCAGCACCGTGTGATAAAGACTATAAACCGGTACGTACGGTACCCCATCATACAGACAGAATCTGGTCGTGTATCATTAACACTGTATATTATTACTAAATGTGGATAATAAAATGACTTTATCGAATCCAGTTCTTGATTACTCTTTGTAATACAGCGTTGACAGCTACATAAAAAACCTCACAATGTTCATCAATAATGGAGCCCTATATTACAAAAATGACACAGCTTTAAAATGGGTCAAACGACTGTGCTTAAAGACTAAATTTAGGTCTGCTAACGGTTTTCTTTCATTTTAGTGGAGCCATAGTAAAATTTTGCTTGTTTTGTCATTATTTGCCACTCGATGTGTCGCTCATTAAGAATATCGGTCGAGTGGTTTAGATGGGCTGTTCCGTTTAAAATCCACACTCCCTGTGGAAGATAAATCTGCTATCCTAATCCCAGCTGAAATATATGGTTAATCCATGTGGATTATTTTGGTGCATTTGCTAGAAAATGTGCAAAATGATTATAATCAGTAGAATTTAAAACCAAGTTGGCCTTTATTTGGGATTTTTTTAAATTCCAAAATCTTCCGCGGCTTTACCATAGCTCTTGGATGAGAAGGATTGAATCAGGAATAGCTGGAATAGGTAATATATTGTTGAATTCGGTTGTAAAATCTTCCACAAAGGGGCGTGTTTTTTAAACGGCATAGCCTAATACGTCTGCCGGAGTCAATACACAGTCCTTAATCATCACTACACATTTGGTGTGTAATTATTTATAAGAAGTGTCGAATTAAATTACTGTAGCCAGTAAAACTCATTTGCGTAACGCTTCTATTCTTTTATTCAATATATAAAAAAGAGCAGTTTTACATATAAAGCAGACATGATGGAGTATGTTATACATATTGCGCTTTTATTTGTTAAATTCTTTACGGCTTGATTATTCTAATAACAACCTTTTAGCAAATGTAATTGTAATTCAAACGTTAACATAATACTTTGCGCGATTATACAAATCGGTCTTCTATCATGACTAGTTTTGTATGCTGACTATGTTGTCATAATCTAGTTACCGTGTTTTTATTACCTTAAATGCCACATTTTATATTCTAGTTTTTAAAAGAAATTGTCTCATATGTTAAAGTTGTTAATTACATTTTGAATGAAGTGTACATGACGACAGTGTTTGCACAAGAAAAGTCTTTAATTAAAACGCATTTTATTGTTGATAAAGATACATAAATTTGTGTTGCAATGCTTGATGGATGTCTCGTTTCAACTGCATATAATAGTGAAGTGATATACAATTAATAATGAAGTCAATATTTCCATGATTATGATGTAGATCTTTAATCGAGTAGTTTAAGGATTCGGATAGCAACGTTTACACAGGTTTCTGAATACGAGGAATGTCCTTCTAATATCAAATATTTTTTATTTTATTTTTTGAAATAGCTCTCTCCTTTTTTATCTCTTCCTCTCCTTTACACATATCCCTCCCACCATGCACGAGCACCACACCCTCACGCATGACAACCGCCCCCACCCCCACCACACACACACACCGTCATCTGACATTTCTACAAGCGCAACCAGGGTCTAGAAAGACAACATTACAGTCTGTCTTGCTTGCGTGTTACACATACTCTATCGGGTCTTAAAGATGAATGTCTGATCTCATATTTAAAATGATAGTCATGAAAAAGGTTTTATTATACTTTTAACTATAATGTTACAGATTTTGTTAAGGTTGGTCTGAACCATGGCATGTTTTAAAAATCTTCAGTAGATAGCATCTGCGAATGACAAGCAGTTATTACAATTTATACCACACGTTGCTATCTTTAGTAGATATCATATGTATTTACATGCATTTGATATCTCACATTGCTATCTTCAGTAGATAGCACATAGCAAGAATCTGATATCACACATTGCTATCTTCAGTAGATAGCATCTGCGTATACCAAGCAGCTGATAGCACACATTGCTATTTTAAGTAGATAGTACCCAGCAAGAATTCCAGTTTTCTTCAATTCTATATTCATTTGCCTGTGTACTTAAAGTTTGAACGGAAATATTTTAGATTTTTAATTTTTTTACCAAATTTCTATCATTTTTATTTTCTCCAACATTGAGCATTTGTAAATTAATCTGATGTCACCACTGGATTCGTAAGGTAATTTCCATTCCAAATATGTATACTTTTATACACTTTAGATAAACAGTTTAGAAGTTAAAAGGCTAAAATGTTTTCCATAATTCCATGGTTCAGACCAACCTCAAGCCAACATTATAGCATTAATCCTATCTTCTTATCTATTGTCTTCTCTTCCTCTATACTTCGCATTCTCTTTTGTTATCTTCTCCTTTCCCTCTTCTCCCTATTCTTCCTCGTCACCATCTTCTCTCTCTACTTCCTCCTCTTTTCTTCTTCTTCTTCGTCTTCGCCTTCCTCCAATTCATCTTTTCTTTCCTTTCCTTCTTCCTCTTCTTCTTCGTCATCATGAGCTTCCTCCTCCTATTCTTCTTCCTTTTCCTCTTCGTCTTCTTCTTCCTTCCTTCTTCTTCTTCCTTTTTTTCTTCTTCTTCCTTCCTCCTCCTCCTCCTCCTCCTTCTTCTTCTTATTTTCATCTTCTTCTTCGTCTTTGCCCTCCTCCAATTCATCTTTTCTTTCCTTTCATTCTTCTTCCTCCTCCTCTTCTTCTTCGCCTTCTTCTTACTTCTTCTTCCTCTTTTTCTTCTTCTTCCTCTTTTTCTTCTTCTTCTTCTTCTTCTTCTTCTTCTTCTTCTTCTTCTTTTCTTCCCCTTCTTCGTCTTCGTCTTCCTCCAATTCATCTTCTTCTTCCTCTTCTTCCTATTCTTCATCATCATCATCTTCCTCCTCCTCTTCTCCTCATTTTCCTCCTCCTCCTCCTCTTCTTCTTCTTCTTCTCCTCCTTCTTCTCCTCATTCTTCTTCTTAATTACTCCTCTTCTTTTGCTTCTTCTTCTGCGTCTTTTATACACATTTGCTATCTACAGAAGATAGCAAATTATGTTTGATATTTGCTATAAGGTATATTTGTTATACACAGATGCTATCTACTGAAGATAACAATGTATGCACCATTAAAAAGGTACTATACATGTATATAATCATTGCACTATATATTTAAAAAGGTATAATCGAATTTGAGTATATGCCCAGATTCTTACTAGAACTCTATTCAAATGACTAGAAATCATGTCAAATTTGACTAAATCCGTGTCAAATTTGACCCAAATAGTATAGTGTTAATTTTGACAGGGATTGGGTTCTGGTCAAAATGGACTAGAAATCTAGCGAGATCTTATTTTACCAGGAGTTTAGTCATAGACCTTTTTCAAGAGTGTGATACGAGCTGCTTGTTATATGCAAGTGTTTTCTACTGAAGATAGCAATACGTAAAACTGATGTCAGCCTCTCCTTTTACACAAAGTGCTATCTACTGAAGATAGCATTATGTAATATAATGATATATCAGTTACTGCTTTTACACAGAGTGCAATTTACTGAAGATAAGAATATGCGGGTTCATCACACATACTATTTTCTCTTACATCGTCTCCCTCTTCTAGTTTTTCTTAATTGATATTCTCAATATTTTTTTTAAAAGGTATCAATATTATTCAAGAAAAATATTGACAAAGATCTCAAATTATCATTTCATCCATTTAGGACCGCTGTCGTGATCAAACGTTTACTGCTCATCCAAAACAGTTACAACATATTATAACCGTTCGGTCAAAACTAACCAAACATCGTAAGTGCGAGATATGAAAAATCGCATGTTTGATAAGCACTTATCTGTCTGCCTTCGCTTGGACATTGGTTTGCGTAAGATTCATAAAGGGAAAGATCAACTTCACTTCTGAATGAGTAAAAGCTACTTAGACTTTTCATCATAAGACTCTTAAAATCTTTTAAATAAAACATTTATGCGTTAATGGCGGCATTGATACGTCATTATAGTCGTACAATTGGTTACTTTTCCAATGAAAGGTACACTAAACATTACAAATTTTCAATAATTTATTCAGGCCTTCCAAAGACCTCCACTCCTCGGGTACTTATCTTGCTATTAAATTTTGAAATCGTCTCTTGATGATAAGACGATTAAACATGCGAACGTCTTACAAGTAGCTCTTGTGTCTTCGTCTCGTCTTGTCTTATAATCAGATGTAAATGGCTGTGTCTCGATCTCTTTTTGTCTCTGTATACCTTCATTATTCTCTCTACTTTCCCACATGGGCTATTCCTGTTGAAATCCACACTACCCTGTGGAAGAATTTGGAAATATCTTCTACAGCGGGAGTATGTTTTTCAAATATAATTGATCAGGGTTAATCATTTTGAAACCCATACTCGTCCTGTATTACGGCTTTACCAATATCTTCCACAACTGGAGTAAGTATTTCAAATGGAAGTTCCCCAAATGTTGATTCTATTTGAAACTCATACTCCCTCTGTAGAAGCTAAATCTTCCACAGGGGTAGTGTGGATTTGAAATGGAATAGCCCATTTCCTGTCTCTATTTAACTTTGTCATTCAAGGTTTTTCTGTCTGTCTGTCTGTCTTTCTGTCTGTCTGTCTGCTTGTCTCTCTCTTTAATCTATGTGTATCTTCCTCTTTTGTTTTGTTTTTCTTCTTACCAGAATATCCCCTTGCATAGAGCCTGTCATTATTAAGGAAACTCGTATACCAGTAATATGGCCAGTTCAGTTTGATAATGCATTTTGATGGGATGTGACACGTCACTACTAGAAAATAAAATAGTGAGTTTGGACCTTTTTATGGGAACTCTTGCATGCTAATGAAGAAAACCCGATGAAACTGTTCCAAGGATATGTTTCATATACTGCTTAATGCTATATAATATTGCTCTTAATAAACAAGCTGATATCTGTATTGGGCCATTTAAGTTGAAATCCATACACCCCCTATAAAAACATAACCTTAATCTTCCACACACAGGGAGTGTGAATTTCAAATGGGGTTAACAAAATGGATTTTGCTATACGTCTCTATATAGGCCCATGGATTGACAGCATATGAGAAATGCATTTGTTATGTTATGATATAAAGGCTTAGACTTAAATAATGTATTTTACAACCAACACAAGACTCTATATTTGGAAACAACATGTCATTAAAGGGCACATCGAATAAAAAAACGTTGTTATTCAAAACAACGCCATATTGCAGCGTTTGTTAATCAAACGACCCTGGTTAAACTATCTTCTTCATCGCCATCATCATCATCATCATCATCATGATCATCTCAAAACTCATTTGGAAACAAGTCATTCTTACAAACTGACCAAGGATCAACTATTGTAATTACACACTATGCATAATTCAGTCCACGTTGGATCTGATACCGCTAAATCTCATTAAGGGGCATTAAGCTAAAGCCGAAGTGCGACACTCGTTATTCTTATCCCGTGAGTACGGCATCATTGCCCACTACCTCCAGAAGCAAATTTGACGCCTGGGCTGGACTCACTCAATGAATACAGATAAGGTTAACCAATACCGCGCTGATGGCGAATATCACTCCAAAACCTATTTTTTAATATAAAATTTCAAAATTTTCAGACTTTTATATTTACATGGCCATATTTGGAATCTACATGAAAAATGCATTCAAATGAGTCCAAACACGCCTAGTATTGGTTCAGTGGTTCTTGAGACAGCAGTACCATTTTTTATAAAATTTTGAACATTGATGACATTTTTTATGATGAACCAAATCCTAATGCATCTTTGTAGAAGGCATTACTACGCCTCATCGGATTGTTCCCGGATTTCAAATTTGTAGGCGCATTACCGTCATGAAAATTGTCTCTGAATACAAAATCAAAAGTGGATTAATGTAAGAACTTTGTCGGTGAGGTTATTTGTATGCAACAAGTATAACATTGTGTCATATCGTATCGCTTCTTCGAAGGGTAAGCTATATATCTGAAGCAGCAAATTACGCATGGTGTCAAAACCAATATGGTTAATGCTGTTTGTCAGATTATTAATGCTTTGGATGACGTGGTGTAAATATTTAAACGAATTTGAATTTAAAGAACCACTGAACCAATTTGAGGATTTTCCTTAATAATGTTATTTCATTTTGTTGTTGTTGTTGCTGTTGTTGTTTTTGTTGATATTGTTGTTGTTGTTGTTGTTGTTGGTGGTGGTGGTTCTAAAATGGGCTATTCCATTTAAAACCCACACTCCTCCTGTGGAAGATTTTGGAAATATCTTCCACAGGGGGAGTATGAATTTCAAATGGATTGAACACATTAGGCAGCTCCATATTTAAATTTCATATATCCTATGGGAAATATTCAAGCTGAATCTTCCCGAGAGGGGTTTTGAGTTTAAAATGGAGCTGCCTATCGTGTTCATTCCATTTGAATTACACTCCCCTGTGGAAGATATTTCCAAAATCTTCCACAGGGGAGTGTGGATTTTAAATGGAATGGCCCAATGCTTTCAAGAACCTTATTTGTCCTCTAAATGTTCTTTAAATTGAATACCCTCTTAGGTTCGTTAAAAGTGTCATTAAAGACCCATTCAGTGATCCCAGCGCAAGTGTGAAAAAAATTCAAAGTGTTTATAAATTGCTTAAAAGTGAAGGATACGTCAAATTGTCATTTGGTATTTTGAAATGACAAATTTGGCAAAAACGAAGAAAACAGCAGTCCTTACGAAATTGATGCCCCATTCAAATACATGTAGCTCATTTAGATACTGTCATGCAGTATCTAAATAACAGATTCGTGTAAAATGTCTTATTTTGTCTTAAATACCCGGCTTTCGGCTGAACCACTCGCAGGCTATGTTAGCACATCTATGACAATGACAAAGCTACCAAATTCTGAATTTTGATGATTTTCACGATCGTCCTGATGAGCAAATCACTGAATGGGCCTTTAACCCTCTGTAGAACCATGTTTGCCTTTAAAGAACCATTTTGGTTCGTTATAGAACCATCGAAGGCGCCAAAGAGAGGGCAGATGTTTGAACTTTTTTCTAAGAAAGTATCTATTGTTCATAATCCATGCATTATAAGCTATGTCCGCACATTGTGAGCATTGATGTACTGAAATATGTCATAAAAAGAAGATGCTAGGATCACGAAATACTCCTTTAAAGTGTTTAATGCAAACCTTTATCTTTCTAAGCACCAACCTGTCTTCGAATTTGAAACCCTGCTTTTGCAGCGATTTGCAAGACATTATTGCCAAAAAACTTGACAAGACATCAATTTTACAGTGCACTGCACTTTATAAAATTGTGAACAATGATGTTGACCACGGACTGCATAAAAGATGGACGAGGTTTAGTTGAATATAATATCATAGCTTATTCTGTAAAGTACTAGAATGTCATCTGTCATATTTGGTCAGTCAGGTGGTTTTTGTCCAGATTATCATGGTACACGCGAGGCTTTACAAGTATTAAAATAATAATCGCCCAAACAAAAGATGATAAAACTCATATATGAAATAAAATCCGCTTGTTTTTTGGTATAATTGTTCAACAGGTGGGAGATTAATATTATTTCATAAGTCGCTGTGTAATAGTAGTAAAAATCATAATTTTGTATTATTGAATAAATAATGATGTAATAGAATTATTGCACCGCACTTGTGTTTTTATTTGCAATTGCTCATCATCAGCCACAAACATCGCTTTCTTTTAACGATTTCTGACGCGCCTTTTGGTCTCGTCCTAACCAATCCAAACAAAATGAAGTCCATATATACAAAACTATATAGACAAGACGAAAAGAGACAAGAGGAGACATGACACGACAAGTAAGAACAAACAAACAAACAAATAAACAAACAAAATAAAGCAAAGCAAAGAATAGCAGAGGAAAGCAAAACAAAGAAAAGCAAGACAAGGCAAAGTAAAGCAGAGTATAGCAAAAGAAAGCAAAGCAGAGCAAAATAAAGCAAAATAAAGCAAAGCAAAGCAAAGTAAAGTAAAGCAAAACAATGCAAAGCAAATAAAGCCCCAAAATAAAGAAAATAATAAACGAACCTTCAAAATTGGCAAAAGATTTTTAAAATGGACCTATAATATGCCCCTCCCAAAAATAATCAACTGACTGTTGCACGCCAACAAAGACAAGTATATATCAAAGTAAATATTTTTGTAGCTTACATGCTTTTGAAGATAGAAGCCAAAAGGAGGTACATCACTGATGATTTAAATTCACTTCATTTTGGAAAGCTTACTATCAACGGATTTCGTTAAAATTTTGGATATGTGTTGCTAACACATTAGGGAAATAATGTTGATATGTAAAATGGGAATAAGTGGTCCCTGATTTCTTTTATGACTTCATGAACTTGGTGCTCCACAACTATCAAAAAACGAACCGGTTAAAATGCTTCTATTTTCAATGTCGAGCTATATTTTGTATTTTGAACTTGCGACACTATGTCACTGAAACTTAATTAAGCCATAGGTAACAGGTTACCACAACCACACTACAGCAATGTTGAAAAAGATTGTATTTTTGTCACCTACACCACCATATTAGGTAGTTTTCCGTAAGCTTCATTTTTGTGATTTTGGTAACTATTTTATATTTATTTGCCCAATCCATCTCAACTAGGCAATCTAAATTGTACTCACCATTTACATCCCAAGGTATTTTAGTATATCCACCTCACACATTTCCATTATATATCCAGTAACAGACAAAATATCAAAATTGATGCCTCATTATGACATGTATGATATCACAGACTATCACATGTATTCCAAATTGATGCCTGAATTTGACCTGAACCAATTGACCTATAACCTGACCTTTGATGACCTTATAGCCTTTCACACATTATAGAAGATACATACATGGTGTAGTATTAAATTGTCTATGTGGAAGAGATTAGGCCTATTTAATTTATTCAGTGTTATAATCAGTGAGTACATTTCTATAGATAGTATAACAAAGGATTTAATGTATTCTATTCATGTATTCTACTTGGACATGTTCAATAGAATAAATTATGGTTTGTTATGAAACACACATCTCAGTTACCAGGATACAGTAAACAAAAAAAAATATATATAGGGCTAAAATGATTTTCTAAAATTGTTTAAAACCACTTTGTATGTAGAGATATTTTATAAGTTCAGGACATGAGATGATGAACATATTTATATACGTCATTAATTTACAAGAAAAAAAAGAAGATGGGTACTGATGAAAATCAGGGTATTATATCGCCTTAACATTGTTCGTTACTTTGAGAATCGTTTAAGGTGGTTGCACGCCATCTGAATTGGTTAATATTGAAACTCGCGTGCCCACAGCAGGCTAAATTTAGTATAAATCCATACTGCAGTTACTGTCCGTTTTCCTATACACAATACACAGTGCTCTTTCCCATTGACGCGTGACCTCTACAAATAGCCCTACGTTAAAAGTATGGGGATATGACTAGTTAACGTCGCTGTGTGAAAAATAACCGGCCAATATTAAAAGTACTCTTCTAAAGTTCTAGAAAATATAGTTTTTAACATGTCCTAAATTTTTAGCTAATTTAGATGTTTGGAAATATTCGTACTTTGGTGTTTTAGTTAATGTTATAGGTAATAGTACATTGCCTAGTTAACGTCGCTGTGTGAAAAATAACCGGCCAATATTAAAAGTACTCTTCTACAATTCTAGACAATATAGTTTTGTAACATGTCCTAAATTTTTAGCTAATTTAGATGTTTGGAAATATTCGTACTTTGGTGTTTTAGGAAGGATATGTAAACGACAGATAACACCAAAAATATGAAGAAATTATTTCCAACCCGTGTTAAGTCAACAATCATTATGTTGCTCATTTTCAAGAATGCTGGTTTACAAAAAGCAGGCAATTGTCTCATTTCGTGAACAAAGCTACACATACCATTGTTTCCTTTCGTTTCCTTTATAATCGGTTACCCAACTGAAGCTATAATACCAGCTTTATTGCGATATCGCACATGAAAACAGACACTTGTGCACAACCAGAGAAGATCCGATTTAATCAGTTGAGCTGTTTCAATGAGTGTTATCTTGGTTTAATAGCTTTTAATGGGGTTAAGTCCTGCAAAGGTCGAGATGAATTCTACTGTAGACATGACTGCATCATGCCAAGTGTTTTGGCCATTTGTTACTACACTTTCTACACACTTCTAAGTGTTAAACTCTAAAGCGAGATAGTATCGGAGGTGTTCCAACTCATCTGAACACTGCAGCCACCTTCCACGCCCACGTTCACCCCCACCGCACACGCATTTAGGTCCTAAATCTAAATTTAATGCCTAGAATTTTAATTGTTTTATTTACAAAAAATGCAATTGAATTAATTTTCATGAGTTGTCCGTAACCTGGAAAACGCACCGTAGCGTTATAGGAAGTTATAGCATTATTGTTGGTGACAGCAACAAATCAGAAATTAAGTGTTTCCTTTCCGAAATGGCCATAAAACTCAACATCTTATTTTCTGTTCTGAACCACCGCTGTCGTTGAAAATGACAGTGCGCCCTCCATTTCTCCGAGGCTCTAATGGCCATGATGGAGTGGCGTATACCAAATTAAACGAAGAAATGATGGCTCACGTTGGAAATAATGTAAACTGTGAAATATTGGATGACATTTACTAACTTAACACTTCATTTACGAACAAGCTACCAAAACAAAAATGTAATAGCCCCTATGTATATTTTACCGCTCCACATTCACAATCTGCATGATGCATGTCCCGCCCAATTTTTCTTTTGTTGAAAAAAAAAAGATCGATTTTTATTTTTTCTGAAAAACAAAATGTAAAGATGCTAATTTTTTGGCAAAAAATATCAATTATTTCGGAAAGGAAATTGGACCTGAAAAACTATTTCTTCTAAATATAATAAATTTGATTATTTCTTAACAAATTGACACCAAATATGACTAAAAACAATATTGCTGTTTGGAATTAAAAGGGCATTTCGTGATCCACAGCCTCATTTCCCCCACTTTTCTCAAAAAAGTTGAGATTTTTATACCACTGGATACGTCTTGCTACATAATGTTTATGTACCAAAAATTTCTTGCAGATTAATTCGTTTAGCAAAAATATCGCCAAATTTGAATTTCGTTCTGGTATACCAGAACAAAATTACAACAGTGACCTATGGAGCTGTGTAATACACATTTATATGATGCATAACTCGCAAACGCAAAATCGGAATCAACTGAAATTTTGGGAATAAACCTTTTTCGTGGATATCTACTGAAAAATGTCATAAAAAGAAGGATGCTAGGATCACGAAATCCTCCTTTAAAATATGACCTTTTTTTTAAAAGATTTTACTGACCGAAGTTACCCCGCTAACCTAAGTTACCCCCATTTTACGGTACTGACGAACCAAGAGAACTATTTCACTTCATTACAAACATCATGTTTGTGCTATTCTAGTTGAAAGTCTTACACCCCTATGGAAGACATCAGAGCTGGGAAGACATGACCTTAATAATCTCACACAAGGAGTGTGAATTTCAAATGGGGTTACCTGATTGGATAACTCCATTTGAAATTTGCACCCTTGTGTGGGAGATTTATCAGATTTTATAATCACACAACCCCTTGAAGACAAGACCTTAAAAGGGGGTGTATGGATTTCAACTGGAATAATCCATTGCACAGAATAACACGACGAGGGAATCAATTGAGCAGGTGCAGGGTGATAAGTTGTTCATTAATGAAATTGCCTGTAACGACAAGTGAACAGTATTGTCTGCCTGGCCAGAGATGTTCGAATAAAACAAACATGTCTGGATGATTTAAAGCCATAATGTGTGATTTGCTCCACAGCGGCACCCTCAATTTTGGTTGAATTTCTACTTTTTGTATGATTGTAATGCTCAATAGCGTACTAAAATACCATGTGAAAGACTAAGCCTGAAGTGCTTTAATTACAGTAAAATTTAACTTTTTATAATAACGTTCACCGATCGAGAGATGGCTTAACACATCGCGTGCGTTTGTATTATTGAATCATTTAATCAATGACGTACAAACTGTGTGCATATCGCTATTCGTCTTACGTCTTGACGTATAAACTGTGTGTATATTCGTCTTACGTTTTGTTTGTTCATCTTAGCTGTGTGAAGCTACGCCAATATTCAAGATGATAATACGATCGGCGAGTTAATACACGCATCAGAGGCGCTGGAATGAAATAGCAATTTTCTTCGTTTTACCTCATTTTCTTGGCTCGAAATTAAAAGGGGACAATTTGATCAGTGAAAACTAACATTTAAATAGGAATCTATTCTTTATGTATATCACTCATTATGGCTTTAAAGACTGCTTCAAGCACAAGCATATAACACACCTACCATGTCCTTCATTAACCCATACGCGAATACCCCACCTTTATGGAAATCACACATTTATGAAAAATGTCATGTACCAAGTTTTCCCCATATGTATCAAATTTATCTCCATAAGGTTGTATCTGAAGCTATAATTAGTTCAACAGGGCAATGGGATCACGCACCTTTAAAAGATCATTTGCTGGAATATTTTCTTGGAGGAATTCAGCAAAAAGGAGCGCTACCATTGGCTTGAATTTCAGCCAAAATGAGCGCTGTCATTGTCTGGAATTTTTCCGAGCAGAAATTCGGGCCAAAAGGAGCGCTATCATTGGGTGGAATTTCTCCCAGGATAATTAATTTCGCCTAGGATAAATTATCAATTTCTCCTTGGAGAAACTCCGTCAAAAGGAGCGCTGTCATTAGTTGGAATTTACCCTAGAGAAAATAATTTTCCTTGTGAAATTTCAGCCAAAAGGAGCGCTATCATTGGCTGGAATTTCTCCAAGGAGGAAATGATTACTTTCTG
Organism: Amphiura filiformis; assembly: GCF_039555335.1. NCBI lineage: Eukaryota > Metazoa > Echinodermata > Ophiuroidea > Amphilepidida > Amphiuridae > Amphiura > Amphiura filiformis. The sequence goes on from NC_092640.1 coordinate 21,118,389, forward strand.
CATGGATAAATTAAACAGTTATGACCGGACGGCCAGAATTTTTTCTCTAGAAATTATTAATTTCTCCTAGGAGAATTTTATCCAATCAGATTTAATCTTTTAGAAATTAGATCTATAAGGAGCGCTGTCCTTGGCTGGTATTTATCCTAGGAGAAATTCTGGTAGTTATGACTCGTATCGCCAATAATATTGTGCAGGGTGGTCCAAAAACAACTTTATCCAATTTCAAAGTTTCATATCTCAAAATTGAAAATGCGTTGTTTTTTTGTGTGAGTATCATTTTTTATTCACGCAAGTTCGAAATTGCACCACAGATGACAAATCCCATAGGCTTACGTGTGGACAAACATTATTTTGATCCTTTACCTTAAAACTGCCGCCACATTTGTAATTTACATTCTTTTTCAAACAATTTGTCACCAAATACTTTTAGAAAGATGTTCTTTCAGGATATGCAACAAAAACTTGAAATATATAGATTTTTTAACTCTAAGAAATCACCCTTTGAAATTGGGTAAAGTTGTTTTTGGACCACACTGTATGTGTGTTTATTAATGATGCATGGGAGTTTTCGTATGATCCACGACGAATCACGCGCACTTTCAAATCAATCAATATTAACAGTTTATTATCCCCAATTTCTTACCCGCCAGGCGGGCGGGCACTTTTGAAAATTGATCTGCCTGACAGCAAAGTTATCAGCCCCTGGCGTTCGAGCGGGTGTTAAAGAATAGGAAAACCCCTACAATCGGGGACTTTTTGGTGATTTTTTACGAAAATCCGGGGACTTCGCCCCAAATGGGGACGTCCCCAATTGTAATAACAGCCGTATGGGGTCCCTCTATGGCTGAAAAGGCCAAAAATGGCATTATCACAACTGGTGACTTCCTTCAAGTAGGGGTAGGTCCCCGATTGTACACACTTCAAAAGCCCCAGATGTGTGGAATTTCGCACAAAAAGTCCCCAGTTGGAATTTTTTTTAATGTGTGTCCCCAGTTGGTCACTCAAGCGGGAGGGGGTGTACGTCCTTGTGTGCCACTCTATCTCCCCCTTCCCCCTTCTCTCTCATCAAGATATATCTCTATATAGTAGTTTTTAGGTGTGGGGTGTGTGTGTGGGGGGGGGTGTCTCTATCTTTTCAGTGGTATTTATTTGGTCATCCTGTCCTCATATACTGCAACAGTAACCATTAGAGAATGAATTTGGAGAAAACCTTCTGATAATTACAAACACTCGCTGAGCAGCAAGACCTTCCCTCTAAACTTTTAATCCGATAAGCTGATTATCTATTTGTTTTCATGAATTGAAAGACATTCTTGATGTATTACTGAGCTCAATCATCTGAAATTACTGGAGCGTGAGCCACCCAGGCTGGTGGCTCAGCATAGTATTTTATTAACAGAAGGTTTTCTCCAAATTCGTTTCCTAATGAGTAATTTGCAATTACATTAACATCATCCACAACAGTTCAACCAGAATAACACAAATAAAACCACGTGATACAAATTACATGCAAACAGATGTTTATTCAAAATATGAACAACGACATTCGCCCTACATTATCATCACCAGTCTGGTCGTCTGGTCCGCAACACAAATACGTTCCTGCCGCATTGCCGGCTAGCCAGGGCCGTAGCACTCGTATTCAATCCTTGTATAAAAACTGAAGTCACTTCGCGGCAGTTTAATGGTATACGAGGTATTGTTGGTCGAAGCAGCCAAAAAATCGATTTTCATTATCTGAATCAATATATTATTGAAAAATAACACTTTGGTGTTTTGCAAAAGTTCATTCTACAAATCATATACTTTGAAAACTTGCTTAATTTATTGTTGTTAATGAGTTATGTACGTTTTACAAAAGTGTTGTTGTTTCAGCCCTCTTTACAACATAACTCAAGAACCACAGGACCTACAAAAGTATATCTGTGATGTTTGAATTCTTCTACACGCTCGCTATGAATAGAGCAATGCAATTTTTGCTAAAGCTCACTACCGTACCATTCGCAAGATGCTGTGAACTACTTTTTTCTGCTGCTTCGACCAACAATACATCGTATACCCTTAATTGACTCCTTTTGTGGAAATTTTAGCTAAATCTCCCACAGGGGGAGTGTGGATTTCAAACAGAATATCCCATTGAATATCGATCGTATCGTGCAAGTGTGATGAGAGTTTGAAATAAGGAACCATATTAATGTTTAAGATAATACATTATTTCATATTAAAATCGGTATACTGCTAGAATCCAGTGACCGCTCCACAGTGTCATCGCCCCGATATCTTCATGGCATAAATCGCCATGGTAGGTTGAATCCACCGCCACGCATGGCCATTTTGTTCCGACCTGTTTAATAGTTTTGAGATGCATAATGGGCCGAAGGACATCTGACTAAGGCTACTGACAATTGCAAGGTGACTGACCTCGCTGCGTGTGAGTCGAGCATGGTACGCCATAGGTCATATGCTTTTAGACTACCCACGATTGGCCTATACACTGCGCTATATAATTCGGCACATATAAAATTATTGTCAGTTTTTGAGTTCAAGACGCAAGCTTCTTTTTCAAGACGCAAGCTAGCGACTATCATATCTGTTCAACGCATATATTCAACTGCAAGGAACCACATCTGGTTTCTTTAGACGAAATCATTTACGGGAGATATTCATCATTTTCTACCCCGGTATCCAAAGATTTTTGTCTGAATATCAAAATCGTGCATAGCACATTCACGTGTATTGATCTCGGGTATTGATTTTAGTATATCTGGTGTACCAAGTAATTATTAGCCAGGCGATGTCGGTGTGCGCTCCACTCTGAAAAGGGGGCTCTATAGTTAGCGTGGTGGTATATCGAAAGGAGACACTTTTGGACAGGATTGCAAATGGAGAAATAGCAAAAAATCTGCCCGGGGGGTAATTTTTTTCACAAGTTGGGTTTGTTGCAAATTTGTGATGTTAATAATGTTGAAAATATAGTCTGATAGTCTCAGACCGGAATATAACTGGTATCATGTATTTTTCCAGACATTTTTTAATGTCATTCCTACTTTGTCAATAATTTTTTTAAAGGCCGATATCTCAATTTCCAATTTTATAATACCACAACTTACGAACTTAATATCTTCGCTTAGGAATGTCCGATTTCATTGGGGAAAACGGCGTTGTGAGCAAAATATCTCTATATCTAAGATATGTAAAAACTCAAAATTGATAACCTGCCCAAAAGTGTCTCTTTTTGATATACCACATCACATATATATACATGTTCTTTTAAACTAGCTACATACCCTATTCTTAAACACTTGAGAATGTTCCTGCAATCTTATTGGTTCTTACCCGTGTGATATGACACGATATCACACGGGTCAGCGCGTGTGCATCGACGCGAAACGCGTACTCGCTATTTGAACCAATCGGAGGCGCATAACAACAACGGGACTGATCGATTTTAAGCCCTAGGTATAATTCCTTGCAGAATGTAGGATTTAATTTGATTAAAATTTGTAATACTTTTGATATTTTTTATTTGAATTGAAGTGTTTAAGAATGAGAATAAAGGTATTGTTTTTTAGCCGTTGTCGTGCATCTATCGTCTCATATAACACGGGCGACATCATTATTTTTGGCGTACAACAACTCGGCTTCGCCTCGTTGTTTTACTTAAAATAATGATGTCGCCCGTGTTATATGAGACGATAGATGCACTCCAGCGATTAAAAACAATACCTTTATTCTCTAATTATAGAACCGCTAACCCAGTGACCGCTCCACCCCTTTATTCCGGGAAGGTGGAGCGGTCCCTGGATTTAGCAGTTAGTGATATTACGCAGGTTTTTAGTTATTGCCACGGTAAAAAGGAACTATAGTAGGACTATATCGAGGACTTAAAGCCAGAATCACCATGTCCATTTTTTTCTCAATTACATATTACTCATTTCGGCAACAAATGTACGGTTAATTATGCCCTCCATAATAAATGCAAGTGACTTTGGGGTATATGCACGGTCACTTGAACAGTTAGTTAGACGCAAGTGACCATGCACATACCCCAAAGTCACTTACATTTTCTTATGGAGGGCATAATTAACCGTCCATTTGTTACCGAAATAAGTAACATGTAATTGAGAACACAAATGGACATAGGTGGTTCTGGCTTTAAGCCCTCGATATATAAATCAATCATAATCGAATTATTTTTGCGCCAATATATATAGTGTCAGAAAATACACTATATAGTACTAGTATGGCCTATTGCATCAGCTGCCATCATTGCCATCAGCTGCAAAATCAATCGATTTCAGATTTGTGGTTTGGCGTAAAAACGTACATCAAAAATTTGTGCTATCATTAACAGTTATTAACCTTATTTAATTAAATACAGTTTAATATTGAGATAAATCAAAACAAATAACGCATATACAACGACTTTGAATGACACACCGTGCACATGGTGCAGATCCGGCTGAAGCGACGCCGCGGTGCAATTGATATGAAATGAAGTAATAAATGCAAAGTAGAAAGTGAAATGTTCCCAATTGTTTGAACATCAAAGTAACAAGCGGTCTATGTTTGCTGAAATCTGTGTATAGGTTATTAAATTCCCACGACTTACACAAAAAAGCTAATGGCTTTTTTAAAGCCATTAAAAGTCCAGCGGTAAATGTTCTGCGTTTTAAGCTTACGTGCAAAAGACCTTTCTGCTTCATAACGAATTTTGCCACATGTTTTGGTTTGATATTTCCCATAATGATTTAAAATCTAATTATGCCTATAAGTTACCAAATTAATTTTTTAATGTAACTATTTATTTACTTAATTATTTAAGTTTCAGTTTTATGATTGCATATTTGTTTGAATTTGTACTGTGGTTTTTATGTATTTAAATTGAGAACTATAATTAAACGAATCAAGCCAACAAAATAAAAGTATTAAACAGCAAAGAACAAGCAAACAAACAAACGACACGAACCAACCAATCAATCATCTAAACAAGCAGAATAAGGTATACAATCATACGGTTTGTATCCCGTTAAATTATATCGTAAGATGTACATTTTTTGTAAACCTTTAAACCTTTGCTGTTCGCTTACCAGTACCTGGTGTACCGTGCTTGAAGACTCGCCTTATATGCTGTATTATGAATTCGGTAAAGTATTTTCCGATCTTTTAAATGACCCCAAACGTTGAAATCCATACACCCCCTGTGGAAGAAATGACCTTAATTGTTTCCTATCAAATCACTGTATTAATATTTAAAAGTACAATGTATTCATTTTTTTAGTTAACCCATGAGAACTACCTGCCGATTGGCCCAAAAGAAGTTTTCATTATCAATTGGCCCAATCAGCAACATTGTTGGAAAAATTTCACCACACAAAAAAGTTGGGGTTAATTATTTGCAAAGCTCCAATTCTGATTAGTGATTAAAGTGAAAATATCATGTAACTGACCAATCAGAGGCAATGTTAGATCGGGAGATAGGCATGCTCAGGGGGTTAAATATCTAAAACTGGAAAAGTATGGCTCTTGCCATCCGATCAGCCACAAAAGCAAATCTAATGATAATACGTATAACAGTTTTAAGCATACATTTAACAATAAAAAATATAAACAAATCATCTCTAGAGAAAGAAGAGCAAAACAGATTAGTCTTCATAAATTGTCGCATGCAAAGTGTATTCTTATAAAAACAAATTCAAGTTCAAAATGTATTTTACGCGTTCTATATTTCCATTTCTTAACAACCCTTAACCCAATACATCGTATATGTGAGATTCGTAAAACAAACATTCAAACATGTTACCGTTTGTTTATTTGACGAAAATCTTGATCAAAATATGTCCGTAAAAGTAATGTAAAACATCAGCATTATTTGCAAGAAAGGTTGTTTCCACGGAAGATGAGATAGGATTTTGAGTACTGGAAGATTTGAAGTGGCCCATTAACGTTGCTAGAAGACGGACACTTAACCCACTGCCTGCGTTTGTTTCTGACGCTGTCCTAAAATTTGTATTTGACTAAAACTTAAATTTTAAAATTATACAGATATAATATATACATGTAAATACATTCAATGAGTGAAACAAACCATTTGATTAGAACATCTTGAAATACTCTCTAAAATTTTAGGAAAATTATCAAATTTGAGTACTTTTCAATGTTGATATATACCCGAGTTAACCATTAAAATATCGTGTAATCATTCTATACTTGAAGCTTATCACGGGAAGCCGGAGTAGTTTTTAAAATCGTCAGCTTTTAACCAAATTTAGTATACATTGCACCACTCCATACTTCTTTTCAATATTTTATTGCAACATTTAATACACAGATTATACCGGATAAATAATTGAAATGTATTTGCTTTCATTCATCCCTAATGGCGTAACCCATATCATGAGAGCATTAGCATATTCGACTTAAGACTCACAGCGGTCATCTTCAAAATTGAAATCACATTATTTTATTTTTTGTACAAATACCTCCTAAATGATAATGATAATTATTTCTGTTGTATTTATAACTTACTCATTGATTGATCGATTGGAAAATATCACCAGTGGATATCAGCTGCAAAAATACCATATCAGCAGTAAATGAGTACATCATCAATACCAATATCAGCAGTAGATATTTATTTTATCAAAACCAATATCAGTACAGTATTGATAGTTAGCTCAATGCCAGTATAAGCAGCAAATAGCTACTTCATCAATACCAACATCAAAAGTATAACTACTTCATCAATACCAATATCAGCAGTAGATAGCTACTTCATCAATCATCATCAGTCGGCTGCGGAGCAGGCGACTATACAAGCTTTCTCCAACTAATGCGATCTTGGGCAAGCGAAACAATTTTGTTTGGCTGCAGCATCCCTTCAGTATCTCCCAGGAGTTGCTGGACATACTGTAAGTACAGTGTGCGCGGCCGTCCCGGTTTCCTCTTCCCATGTGGTGGAATATAAAGCGCATATTCTTTCACAGGCTCGCCATCTTCAAGACGCAGTATACGCTTCATCAATACCAAAATCAATACAACATTAGCAGTAGATAGTTACTTTCTCAATGTCAATATCAGCAGTAGATAGTTCAACAATACCAACATCAGCATGTAGATAGTTACTTCATCAATGCTAATATCAGAAGTAAATAGCTATTTCATCAATACCAATATCAGCAGTAGATAATTACTTCAACAATATCAACATCAGCATGTAGATAGTTACTTCATCAATGCCAATATCAGCAGTAGATAGCTACTTCATCACTACCAACATTAGCATGTAGATAGTTACTTCATCAATGCCAATATCAGCAGTAGATAGCTACTTCATCAATACCAACATCAGCATGTAGATAGTTACTTCATCAATGCCAATATCAGCAGTAGATAGTTATTTCATTAATACCCACATCAGCATGTAGATAGTTACTTCATCAATGCCAATATCAGCAGTAGATAGCTACTTCATCACTACCGACATTAGCATGTAGGTAGTTACTTCATCAATGCCAATATCAGCAGTAGATAGTTATTTCATTAATACCCACATCAGCATGTAGATAGTTACTTCATCAATGCCAATATCAGCAGTAGATAGCTACTTCATCAATACCAACATTAGCATGTAGATAGTTACTTCATCAATGCCAATATCAGAAGTAGATAGCTATTTCATCAGTACTAACATTAGCATGTAGGTAGTTACTTCATCAATGCCAATATCAGAAGTAGATAGTTATTTCATTAATACCCACATCAGCATGTAGATAGTTACTTCATCAATGCCAATATCAGCAGTAGATAGCTACTTCATCAATACCAACATTAGCATGTAGATAGTTACTTCATCAATGCCAATATCAGCAGTAGATAGCTACTTCATCACTACCAACATTAGCATGTAGGTAGTTACTTCATCAATGCCAATATCAACAGCAGATATTTATTTCATTAATACCAACATCAGCATGTCGATAGTTATTCATCAATGCTAATATCAGAAGTAAATAGCTATTTCATCAATACCAATATCAGCAGTAGATGATACTTCAACAATACCAATATCAGCAGTAGATAGCTACTTCATCACTACCAACATTAGCATGTAGATAGTTACTTCATCAATGCCAATATCAGCAGTAGATAGCTATTTCATCAATACCAACATCAGCATGTAGATAGTTACTTCATCAATGCTAATATATGCAGTAGATAGCTATTTCATCAATACCAACATCAGCATGTAGATAGTTACTTCATCAATGCCAATATCAGCAGTAGATAGCTACTTCATCAATACCAACATCAGCATGTAGATAGCTACTTCATCAATGCCAATATCAGCAGTAGATAGTTACTTCATCAATGCTAATATATGCAGTAGATAGCTATTTCATCAATACCAACATCAGCATGTAGATAGTTACTTCATCAATGCCAATATCAGCAGTAGATAGCTACTTCATCAATACCAACATCAGCATGTAGATAGCTACTTCATCAATGCCAATATCAGCAGTAGATAGTTACTTCATCAATGCCAATATCAGCCGTAGATATTTATTTCATCACTACCGACATCAGCATGTAGATAGTTACTTCATCAATGCCAATATCAGCAGTAGATAGTTATTTCATTAATACCAACATCGGCATGTAGATAGTTACTTCGTCATAGCTAATATCAGCAGTAGATAGCTATTTCATCACTACCAACATCAGCAGTAGATAGCTACTTCATCACTACCAACATTAGCATGTAGATAGTTAATTCATCAATGCCAATATCAGTAGTAGATAGCTACTTCAACAATACCAACATCGGCATGTAGATAGTTACTTCACCAATGCCAATATCAGCAGTAGATAGCTACTTCATCAATACCAACATTAGCATGTAGATAGTTACTTCATCAATGCCAATATCAGCAGTAGATAGTTATTTCATTAATACCAACATCGGCATGTAGATAGTTACTTCGTCATAGCTAATATCAGCAGTAGATAGCTATTTCATCACTACCAACATCAGCAGTAGATAGCTACTTCATCACTACCAACATTAGCATGTAGATAGTTAATTCATCAATGCCAATATCAGTAGTAGATAGCTACTTCAACAATACCAACATCGGCATGTAGATAGTTACTTCACCAATGCCAATATCAGCAGTAGATAGCTACTTCATCAATACCAACATTAGCATGTAGGTAGTTACTTCATCAATGCCAATATCAGCAGTAGATAGTTAATTCAACAATACCAACATCAGCAGTAGATAGCTACTTATCAATGCACTGTCAATATCAGCAGTAGATAGTTACTTCATCCATACCAACACCAGTAATTAGATACCAGGGGTAGATAGTTACTTCATCAATGCTTATATCAGCTGTAGATAGTTACTTCATCAATACCTATATCAGAAGTAGGCTAGATAGTTACTCCAGCCTTCCTTTGACTATTATATTGAATTATCTATCTTACTATCTATCATTCTTTCTTTCTTTTTTGTTTCTTTCTTTTTATCGTCCTTTCTTTGTTCATCCTCATTATTTTGTATTTTCACCCAATCCTCTGATTTTGCGCTTACTAGCTTTCAAATAGGATGCTATTAGAAATGATAGTAAAATAATTTTCACGAATATAAAAGGTCTTCTTTGAGTTTAACAATACCACACAATACACCCGGATACAAAATTTGAGACGTGTTTAATAAGTACACGGCATATAACAAGAGAAAGTGCACTAACAGCTGGTATAGTACGCCGTGTGCTTGCGAGCATCTGAATCTGTCTACCACACGTTATTAAAATATTCAGCGATCCCATCAGTCACCGCGGCTGCATGGGATTTACCCGAGTTACAAAAACGTAGTGACTGCATCAGTTCAGTTTATCAATCGCTTCTACAGAGGCAGCATTGCTATAGCAGAGGCTGTGCATCATCATGTGTTAACTCCGAAGCAGAATCGAATTGGAATCTTTCTGTAATTAGGTGAAACATTTTGCACAGTTTTTGTAGAACTCGTGTTATGACCTTTGAATTGGCATAATTTTATGTCGACTTTTCGGCGGCATTGTAGAGGCACTCGTTTTCGTGCTGCAAAACATGGATTAGGAAAGCTTTCGTCAGTAATTATATATGGTCAACATTGAGGCGTAACTTTTACTATCAACTTTATCATCTTGTCTTCAACTTGATACAAAATGGAATTCAAACTGTTTGTTCTACCTATGATATTATGGAGTGTTGTAGATCATTATATACACTGTGCATCAGCGGACACAAAAATTGTAGCTTCAGCACCTTTAGAAGACGTTGAAGAAGGTAATATTCTCTCAGTGCATTGTCAAGTGTGGGAGTTACAAGAGGGACAGGAAGTTTCCCTATTTAGGACTATCGGCAATGGCAAAAAGACGGAGCGATTGTCTACGGGGAGTGTGATCACACAGGAGGGTGAAGAACGTTTGTTTTTAGCAGAGAGACAACTAAATGATGGTACGATTGTATTTTTCTTATCAATCATGGAAGTGACCAGAAATGACCAAGGTACTTATAAATGTCAAGTTAAAGACCTTCATTTAGACGAAACCGTTTCTGTATCATCTGTGTCAATTGATGTACTGTTCTTTCCCGAGGAACATCCTGTGTGTAGCCACAAACAAGCGTTGCAGATCATTGAAGGTAACGAGTTGCAGTTAAACTGTACTTCAGTCCAATCTAACCCAACAGTAACATTATCGTGGAGTCGTACTCAATACAAAGATGATGATCTTACTTCAATATCAGAAGTGAGTTCCAACGCAACTCATGTCACGTCAACTCTTCGCTTTAGACCGCGTTTAAGCGATTCAGGGGCTGTGTTTATCTGTAAGGCATCTAGTCCTGTTTTTCCTGATAAAACTCCTCTGACATGTCATTTTCAACAGATTCGTGTGTTTAAAAATCCTCATGGAAGCATTATACCAATCCCACGACCAACTTCGATTGACATTATAACAGATCAAAGCATACGACATTCAAAAGACTGTGCCGAGGTTTGCTCTACATCCACCATGGATTCGCCCATGTTTAAATGGATCATAAGCACAACTATCGCTGGCGTAGTCGCGCTAACATTTTTCATAATTATCATTATCTTTTTGTGGAAATATTACAATGTACAGAACACAACACGGAACTTGTACGTAACAGCCCGGCCTCAATTAGCCGATCAGGTGTACTCTGAACTCGAATGTAAACGAACTGATAATATGACTTATATGTCACTAACTAAAGAAGACACTAAACGATTAAACCACGAGTTTATGACAAAATATTGTCCAAATGTACAATATGAAGATAAATCATAAATTGTATTTATGTTTTTATACGTCATGCACAAAGTTCCATGTTTTAGTTACTAATTTGATTTTGCCGTATGATGTGTACCATAATAATGTTGTTATTTTAAATTAATGTAAATGCACTGCTCTTTATAGAGAGCTGTCATGTTTTTTTAAATTTTGAATGGCGTTAAAATTTGTCATTTACACTCTTGTAAATGTAACATTCTATAGACGTGGCGGTACTATTGTATATTTCTTTTTGATTTCATCTTTATATTAAAAAACACCGTTTTAGACATCAATTGACCACGTTAACAAAAGGCACAAAACATAAATTATTTTGTTTGTACAATGCCTATTGTAATATACCGCCGCAGTTGTTAAGTTAGCGGCATGGTATACTATTATGCTTTACACGTACTCGCCACAGGCTGTTTTCATAAAAACTACACTAAATAATATATACTCTTGCTTTTATATAGCTGTGTGATATCTATATATAAAAGTTATGAAAATAAATTCTCGCCACAACACGCAGAAGGAGAATTCCATATTAGCGTCTATAAACATGGTTGTCATGTATTTTGTATCTGTCTATTTACGAGCATTTCATAAGTCTCTGCTGCTATAAAACGTGCACGGGTTGACTTCTTCTAATTTAGAAGGATTTCAAATTTGCAGGTTTGATATAGCTTAAGGCTATATCCCGTCCAAATACAAATATAACCACGTCAAATCTGTTTCTCTCCATTTCGTTGCTTTATAGACTCAGTCATATCACCTGATCACCCTTAAGGCTAGCACCTGATACAATGTTTGCATTCAAATCTTCCCTCCCTGGCTATCAATCCGATGTGCGATGTTAACCCTTACAATACTCAGGCTACTTAAACTCCAAATCACCGCGTCTTAATAATTCGATCATTTATCTAACAACTAATTGTTATATCTCAACAAAAACAATTCCATAAATTTAATTCATACATAATCATAATGAAAAGCAAATATCTTAATTAAGTTCCAATTTTGTAAGTATCAATTTTGTTTAATTTGTCTCGTATCATCACCATGTTGTACGTGTTAATAAATACCGGAGTTAGCGTGTTCAATCTCGCCATAAAACCAATTTCGAATTGGTGTTCAGTGTGGTGTACACTACACTGCATCTAATATATAAGATGATACTCTTCGCTCCAGGCATCGCACTGCCCCAAGTTACAACAAATTTGTAATTATCTCTTCGCTGTGGCACAATAGAACGTGGGATCTTCATCATCACTACATCGTATTGGTGATAGGAAGTTTTCTTACCATCTAGATCATGTCAGGCAGAAAGTTATTTCATTTCTAAGTGAGTAATACGTGAGGTTTCAATAATAACATGTCATTCAATTCACTCAGAAATACAGAAACCCCGCTCAAAACTTGGAAAAGAGTTGATTTTACTTTTTTTGAATTGGATATTCTGCTATTTGAAACCTGTGTACAAATACAGATGAATAACGCATGAAAGCAGTGAACTGTTTGTTGAGTGAACTGTACTTTGCGGAACATCCATGAAAGATAATGTTCAGATCATATCACTTGTTTTTCTAAATACATGAATAATGTGTTATAGCATGGAAACCATCCATCACAATTCAATTTTTGCCAGATTTTGTGCATACGAATAGCCAGAATTTAAGCTGGTATTTACAAATGGCGATTAAAGGGCGTGGTCAAAATTTCTTAAGTTCTGTTTTCTCTCTTACATCGATGCCTACCATTAAAACAATAAATGTTGCCAAATTTTGAGTTGTATTGCTCCAGCGGCTTTGATTATATGAGAAGCAAAACATATAACAATGTCCCATCGGGTGGTACATACAGGGTGTATCAACAAAATGATTGGTACCCATCAGTTTCACTGATTATGGACACACTGCCACATCAAAATGCAACATAGGATCCGCATATTATTTGTTGATTAATATAATAAACAGTTATATAGCAATAAATTATGGTAATTTCTAGAGGATACAATGTTGCATTTGGAAGAAGCAGACTGTCCAATAAACATCAAAATTGATGGGTACCAATCATTTTGATACAGCCTGTACTGTGACCACCACAATTCACCACATTTTTGTTCACACCATCTAAGCAGCTCTAAACGAAACATATCTCGAGATCGGGCGTTAGATTTTATTGCGGTAAAGAAAATAGAAGCTTCATTCTAATGCTAAAATATCAGTTTTGATGATAAAACAAATTGAAGATGAGGCTGTAGATCGGGTCATACCCCTTTAACTTCAGTCTCTATAGTACTATGTGAAATGGGCTACAGTCGACGGTCGCTATAGCCAATGAGGTCGGCTATTTCATTTAGTAAATACCAATCGCTCGTCGCTCAGCGATGAAGTATAAATTCAGATTTAGTTCAATATATCAAACTATAAATCGATAATATACAAATAATTCAAAATATTTGAAAAATAATTTCAAATAAATAAGAGAAACACTTTAATGTTTTAGGGAAATCCTATCATCTTTGACGTTATTAATGACAAATACCCAATTTGATTCATGCAACCTAATTTGTATTATTAGATCGTATCACATAATTAGGCCTACATATAGAATGATAAGGAAACCCTATTCCAATTTCCAAGTCTTCAATGTTTTAGTGAAACTCTCTATCATGCATCCATGTCATCTTTTAAAGTTTCATAATAAATATTAGACTCAATTTGATACATCCAGTCGGCTTTTGTTATTTATAGTGTTCAATTTCAACATAACATCCTGATTCGATCAGATCGGATCGGATTATTTTTACCAAGAACATGAAAAATGTGAATAAAATCCTATTTGAAGTAAAACAGGCTAATCCGGATCAGATTGGATCACCACAAACATGAAACATGAGGGAAAATCCCTATTCACAGTGAAACAGGCTAATCCGGATTAAACGCGGGGGAGTATAGTCTCAATTCGAATTGCACAGTTCATTAATGTACATTCAACAATCATATCTCCAAATTTAACCTCAAGTTATGGAGTATGAGAATGTTTTTGTCCCCAACTCATTCCGAGGTCATTCTGCGAATGCTGAAATGTATGCTAGGTTAAATAACTGTGTCGCGACCTATGAGGATGTTCGACATCCCTGGAGAGACGACTGATCAAATTGGTCGTCATATTGAGAAATCATTCTGGAGTACCCATCCAAATATAAAATTCGGGTAACCAGTCTAAAGCTTTATACTTTCTATGCCGCGCTGGTCAACCCAAATTCAAAATCAAACACTTTTTATGTGTATATGATTTGTGACTAAAAATAAACTGACACTGAATTTGAACTTAAGGCAGCCATTCGATATAAGAACTTCAAATCTACAAAATCACGACACATTACCGCCATTTGTCTTTTTTTAACAAAAGGAAGACGTTGGCTGCCATATGTGTGATTTTACAAAATGTCTTAAATCGAATAGCTGCCTTTAAATTACAAAATACGCCTTAATACTTAATGAAACGATAAATGTATAGGAGAACGAGACCACTTAAGCATGTGTCATCTATTCTGCGTTGTCCTGGAGGAATATCCGGCTATTTCATGTATTTGATGACATTTTCCTGAAGCTAAACATTCATGATCTTATTGCTGAGTACTGGCCAAAATGACAGGCATAGTAATGCCATAAGTATATTTCACAATGTACGGCGGTGTACGTAAACTTTCTTGCTCCTTTTAAAGAAACATCCAACAGTGTCTCGTACATAGGACGCTATAGAGCAAAACAGTCATTGAAACCATGTTGAAACCTATCAAGCAAACAAGCAAAACATTTAAACAAAGTCGAGCACAGTATTTCGGCATTAGCAAGCTATGCAAACCAAAGCAAATTGATGGAAATGAACTAGTGGCATTGAAAGAAACCCACATTGTTTATAGTATTTTTGCATCATTTCCACACCAACATTAATGCAACATCATATTCCTATTAGAATCAACGCGTGTCTTTGGCACGATGCTAATGCGCGTTTTCCAGGTTACGGGCAACCGCCGAAAATGAATTCAATTTTTACAATTTTATATAATACGTGGATATAAGTGTATGGAACGTGGATATAAGTGTATGGAAACGTGTCTGGGGTGCGTGTGTGGAGGGGTCAGTGGTGCGGATTGTATGAACTTGTTATTCTTGAATAATATAGAAGTATTTTTTTATTTAAAATAACTATCCTGTTTTGCCAGATGAAACATAGGCCTATAGCTCAATTATAATCCTTTAGTCAAACTAACTGGGAATAAAAGTTACTATTCCATATTCAATCAAGTACCAGACTCTTACTTGACAAGAATAAAGTGACATGATCAAGGGGAATGAGTCACATGTCGACCCTGGTCGGAAATGAGTTTTACATGTTTCTAAAGAGCACAATCATATTCAGAGCTTTCAGAAACTGAAAACCCCATGTTGATACGACTTTTCTTTGTTAATTATATATACGTCAATTTATCAATCGCTGAAAACAATATAAAACAAAATAATTTTAACACTTTTTTTGCCAATATCTCAAAATCAATATTAGCGACATCCGGTTCATTTCCCTTGATCATGTCAAAATTACACCTGAATATATAACCTTAAATATCGCTCTAAATCTCAGTGTTTTGTCACTGTTTTAGTAATTATTCATAAAGGAGATTATAGGACTGACATTAGTGTCCGTATAATTCTTGTTTTGGGTTGGTTGTTGTAGCATACAAGAAACATCTCAAAAATGCACGTTTTTAGCTCTTAAAAAAACCCAAAATGAATTGATTTTCCCCCTATTACTAGGTCGATTTAAGGGATTAGTATTGAGCTATGTATCGCCTGAGGTGAATAATTTTTAAAAATATTAAAACAAATAATGACTATTCCAGGCAATATGTCATGTATGTGGATAAGTGTATGAAACGTGTAGGGGTGTGTCGGAATCCGTCATTTTGCTACCAGCATTGTTGATGTTATGTTAAAACTAATTTATTCAATTGGTACCAACGTGCGTTTTCCAGGTTACGGGTACTCACTGACAATTTGTGTTGCTATTTTTCATGCAATATTCTAGAGGTGGGTATATACACGTAGGTGTGTATATTATTTGTAGAAATATGCTCAAGCCAGCCTCAAAAGCCTATAACCATTCTGAGCTATGGAAATAAAAAGAAAGAAACATAAAGAACAAGGAAAACAAGGCCACTCCAAACAACTCATGCATGTGAACAAATTTTACTGTCATCCTTCATTTGGGTCCATTTACGGTTAAAATTATTAGAATGGGTGCAAGTAATAAACAGATACGCGATACGGCCAAACAATTATATAGGTTCACAATTAAATTCAGTATTAATTTGTTTCCCCACGTTGTAGCACGCCAGCAAATAGAGATAAATAAATACAATCATACAAGTCCATACAAGAGCGCATGCAACATCTGATAAAGAATGCTAGGTCAAGGTGAGTTTTTGTCCGAGTGCTTTGTCCCGAATAGATTTTATTTGAAAGGATTGTTTGTCCTATAACCCCGGGCCTATAACCCCGGGGTCCTAACACTGATTCCCAGCAAACACAAAACGTTTTCGACAATATTCGCAAAATGTTAGAAATGATTGTAAGAAAACTTATATAACGCGGTAATCGCGGTTCTATAAAGGGTATAGAGCGTTTTTATAACATTCAAAAGCATCTTGCCTACAAAAAACTACTACAATACATTCTAACATACAGTATAATTGGCAATATATTTTGCAAATATGTTTATACAAATATTTCACAATAACATTTTGACAACATTTTAAAATGTTGTTGTAGTGATTTTTTATATAAATTTTTTTAAAAGGTTTTCATGACCTTTATAAAGCCGACATTTAATGTTATTAAAATATTTTGATCAAAAGCAAAACACACATATCCCCCCACACACAAAAAACACGTTTATAACTTTTAAATAACGTTTTGTGTAATTTGCTGGGTGTCTATATGTAGTACAAATGATACAACAGGTTTTGTTCATAATAAAGAACAAATTCTAACAGTTTCAAAGCATATATAAACCTTCAGAGAAACAACATTAATTTAAAACGTTGTTGTTGTTGTTGTTGGGTTTTCTCCTCGTCACCTTAACAAACTTATCTTTGTGCAGTTCTTTACCGAATTCCTTTTCACTTTCAACTTTTCTCTTCTACTCTCATTCTCTTTTTATGGTCTGAGTCTCTTGCACTGATCTATTCTGTAGTTGAAACACATACACCCCCTATGGAAGACATGACCTTCATCTTCCACAAAGTGAGTGTGAATTTCAAATGGGTTACCTGAATGGGTGACTCCATTTGAAATCTACATCACCTGTGTGGAAGATTAAGATCATATACCATAGGGTGGTGTATGGCTTTCAAACGGAATAGTTCATTTTGCTTGTTATTTCTCCCCCTGTATATTTTGCATTGGCTACCGTACTCTTTGTTGTATCGTATTGCATCGTGTCTTGTAAGCTATGTTGTGTATTTGTTTTGTATTGTACTTGTCCTGTTTTTTAGTTTTTGTTTGTTTGTTTTTTGTTTTTGCTTTTTGTTTTGCTTTGTTGTTGGTTTTCTTTGCCATTATCAATTTTATGGATGACATCATTTGCTTTTATTCAAATTCTTTGATCTTGGATATTTTGTTTGTCATGCTCCAAATACTCCATGCATCAACTTTAAACTGGAGGTGTGATTGAGAGGAGTCGACGTTTGGCGTCACGACATTCAGCTAAAGCAGATATTAAGCTTTTGTGTTTCTCTGTTTCTTGCAACAAATTCTAATTTGTAAAGGGGACATGATTTGTTTTTTCCATGACTCCTATAACACTTGTTATTTTTTTATATTAATTTCTGCTGAATAAATTCGCATAACTCGTATTCCACTAAGGCTAGTTCTTCATATTGCATGATATATACAAATGGGATTTAATATCAACATATAAATTCCAAAAAATGATCCCTGGCATCTATATATGCTATATTATATTACGTATTACACAAAGATCTTGTAACCTATACCATGTTTAATCCTCCTACCGTACAGTATCCATATCATGAGATGGTATTACATTGTATTTTGAACTCAGGCGTGTATCATTTGATAATCTGATAACAAGCGAGGCGTCGGATTAATAATATATTTTTGTATACGTGAGTGTATTGTCCTTTTGTTTTTACTTAATGTGCATTATGATCAGCATTCCACTTTGTGTCATCTTCATATTATATTAAGACCAATATGTTGGGTTTTTTTTTTCCTGTATGCTACTAAATCGCAAAGCTGATGTGTCATTGTGATTTATAACAAATTAAGAAGAAAGTAATAGATATGCGTGAATATGTAATGGTTGTATACACGAGTCATACACACAATACACATCGGTACACTCACCCACCCCTCCAAACACCCCACCCCATACCCCCACTTACCCTACATCTCGCATTCCCCCATAACGCATGCAGATACACAATTCATTTTGTGTACCCGTGGAAAACGCACACTTGCAGCACTTTTGAGCAATCGTGATACTAGCGTGCGTTTTCCCAGTCACGGATTCCCGGCCACAAAAGAAATGAATATGTTATACTGTATAATATTCTATACAGTTCGTGGACTGGGGTGTATCGGGGGTGCGTATCATTTGATAATCTGATAATATGTAAGACGTGGGATATGTACTAATATTTGTAATTGATCAAATCGATGCTTGTGTAGAAGAAAATAATAGGTATGTGTGAATACTGCAAAAACTATTTTACTCAACACTGAGTAAAAAGGTCACAACTCAACAAATGAGTATCGAGTAAAACATTACTCAACATCGAGTAATTTTTTACTTATTTTGTTGAGTTGTGACCCTATATGAGCCTAATGTTGAGTAATTTTTACTCAACTGTTGAGCTTTGACCTTTTTACCTAGTGTTGAGTAAAATATTATTTAGAGTGTAGTGGTTGTATGCCGGCCATATGCACAATACATATCGAGCCACTCACCCCCCCACCCATCAAAACACGCACCCTCTTCCCTCGCCCCACCTTATAATTCATTTTCTGTGTGTACCCGTAAACTGGAAAACGCACACTAGCAGCAAATTTGAGCAATTGCGTACAGTGCTAGCGTGCGTTTTCCAAGCTACGGATGCCTGACCACAAAAAATTATTTTCTTACTTATTGTTATATTCCTTTCGATATGGTATGTGGACTGGTGTGGGGTAGGGGTGAGTGTGTGTATTTATATTTGTATTGTATCTGCGTTTTTTATTTGCGTGTGGATTTTCATGTGTTATTGGACATTTTGGGTGCAATGTTTTGAATTGTATATTTTAGACGTAGCAATACAATGCAAATAATTAAATGAAAAAGCAAGAACAATTCCAGACAGTCATACTACATTATGAGGTGATCCAATTAAGTTCATTAAAATAAAATCAAAATTTAGACATAAATAGTTGAACTCAACGGTTTTTTTTATATCTATATAGCAAACAGAAAGATAATGCAAAAATTATGATATTTTAACATGTGTTCTTGAACCCACAATGACGATAAATTATGTCCAAATTGGTTGATCGTTTAAACCATGTTAATGCTGGCAATCCTGTTTACTTTTGATGGGGATTTCATAATTGTATCCATATGCAGAAACCAATATTTCACTCTCTCTTCATGCTGATATGGATAGAGTTACCGGATTTCAAATTAGAATTTGAACCAATTAGGAAAAAGAATATAATTAATAAAATGCATTTTGAAAATGAAAAATATGAACATAAAAAATACATGCAAGGAAGACATACAAACCTGTTGAAAATTCGGTTATTCTGAGAAAGTTGATCAATGTTTCAGGAATATTTGCAGAAATCAAGCTATCGTTTTATCTTTAAATATTCAGCTAGCCAGCCTAAAATACAGCTATTTTATACTTCTGTCGGACAACTTCCTATTCCATCGTCTCTGAATTAACGCTCATATTGATGCATGATGCAATAGTCACCGACGATGAGCGACTGAATTTTGACCAATGAACTAAGTTATTCTTTCCAAAGCAATACAAAAACACCAAACCTCATTCGTCCACTCATCGCTGTCTCTATACCGACTAAAATATGAACTGGCTTTAACCACACCCTGCCAATATCTGATATCATGTCTTTGCATCATGTTTAAAACATGTTTGATTATAACGTCTAAAATTGATTGATCACTATGGTGTATAATTACCACAAGGGACCTAGTGACAAGACTGCAACAATCACTATAACAGGTGTTACCGGATTGCAGAATATATATCAACATGAATGCTTTTGTTATATTCAATTGCCAATATCTTCAATCCCTCCCGCGCTGCATATACTGCATAATTTAGTGGTCTATCAACGTCTATAACTATTTAGGAACACATGTTTTAGATGGATTAGAGAAGAGCGAATTGATAAACCACCTGTGTAGCGATGACAATGACTTCGGCCTGGATTGTTGTCAACAATAAACATGAACAGGGAAAGGAAATTGGACCTCACTAGGCACGATTAGCTCTTTATTTATTTAGTGTCTTTAGTTAACAAGCTATATAACAAAAAAGTCCATCAATTTGTAGGTAATACTTGAAAATTGTGCGTGCGAGACAGCTTCCGGACGCAGTGCATGACCAATCACGTAGAGCCCTTTTGCGTAAATATGCACTTACATTATTTCAGCTAAATTTTGTTGCGTAAGTTTGCTTTTTAATAAGGCTAGTTTGCTTTTGCTTAAGATTCTCCAAGGATTGGAAGTCCATGTCATGTCACTGACATTGTATAATTAAACCTTGAGTCATCGTGTCTTACGTGGACAAATGTATTCACATACTTTTCAAGGGTTTATGCGCTATGGAATTATTATGAATTTTAAGAGACCTCTGAGATTTTTTTGTACGAAGCTTTGACATTATAAAGTGCCTTTATCGTACTAGATGCATCAACATCAACGCATTGATACACGCGCACCAACATGCCATACCTAAGTCATCAACCCTCGGCATTCAATGCTGAAAACACTAGAAAAGACACTTGCGTTTCTGTCTCAGGAATGCAAAAATATACTATATCAATGTCTTGTTACAGGTAAACGGGGCTGTTAATGCAGACACAAGGTTTTAAAGAAGTATCAACATTTCTGACGCATATAAGCAGTATAAATCAGAGGACCAATTATTGAGTTGTGGCTAAAAGAAAAGGGTGTTTTTTATTGTCATTTTTTGAGGGTTGCAGCCCATTCTAGGGATATTAGTCCAACAAACCAACGTTATGAACCCTAACCCTAAACCCACATCCTAACCCTGAGCGCCCTAAGCCTTAAACTTAAACCTATATCCCTAATCTTATAGCACAGATCCTATAACCCTAGTACGAACCCAAACTACTTGTATTTACTTAAGGTGGTACTACACCCCCTGATAAGTTTTGTGACTAATTTTGCATTTTTCTCGAAAAATAACTACACACTGGTAACAAAAGTTATATTATGTATATTCATCGGCTGCCCACCTATCCTGGTAAACTGGCTTGCGAAAGAGAAGAACAAATAAAATTAGTCAGAAGAAAGTTGCAGAAAGAGTGACAGAGAGGAATGAGCTAGGGAGGCAGAGGAAGCTTGCATCCTCACTCTGGTAAAGAACCAGCCCTCTCCACATGGCAATAACAGATGGAAAAAGTGAAAGGTGGTGGTTTGCTATTTCCTTCCACCCTTAAACGGAGCACCCATTGGGATAGATAGAAACACCCATGGGAAACCCAGCACCAAAAGGTGCTGGTAAGGGTAACTTTAAGCTCCTCGGCAGTGCTAAGCACTGTCTCCCCTATGTATATTACAGGGGCAAGGAATCCAATTACTTCACTGAAATTTCAGTGATTCGAGACAAGTGGTTCATTATTATGTTAAGAAATAAGGTACATTCTAGGTGCCTCTTTTCTTATCATGAATAAAGTACCGCTTGTCTTGATTCACTGAAATTCCAGTGTAGTAACTGGATTCCTTGCCCCTATAATATACATAACTTTTGTTACCAGTGTCTTATTATTTTTTGAGAAAAATGCAAAAATAATCACAAATTTTTCAAGGAGTGTAGTACCACCTTAAACGAGTTTTGCATATATATCTTATATCGTTATAAAATTATATCAATCATGAATTTTCAGCTTAATTAATGTTGTCACCTATCAAATGAGTAGGACTTTAAAAATAGAAAAAGAAGGAAACTTATTTTGTAGGACGATTTTTTTAATGTGCCACATTTTGCAATTCTTCATTCCATGCCTACGGATGTTTATACTTAATCAACCGTTTTCTTCATATTTCAAAAAAAACTAATGAAAGTGTAAAATTCTAAAATATGTTGAAAATAAAATTGCTAAATACTTATAACCTGTCCGCAGCACTTGACGTTACACAGCGGGCTTATATCAGATGAAACACGAGAATATTAATGCTCTGCGTGCTAGCCATTCGCTTCAATGGAAAAAGTTCAAGTTTTGAAATATTTTCTCAAAATATCAAGAGCTATCTTAAGAACTACTGAATCAATACTAGGCATGTTTGTACTCATTTTAATGCATTTTTCATGCTGCTTTCAAATATGGTCATGAAAATTTACATTTCTGAAATTTTTGAATTTCTAATTTTTTTTAAAACTTGTCGTCTGCAGTCGACACCCTCGTGAAGAGAGTTAAGCGAGAACCGATCTAACTAAGAGCTGAGTCAATATTTACCAATGCTTCATTGGTCTTCTCGCCGTGTCATAAGATGCTCCATATTGCACTATTTTACACTGATTTAATTCCCTCAGACACGGTGTTTTAGCAATATCCAAAGTACAAATCGCGTGTAAAATTCGGCAAACTAGCGTTCAAATTTAATAAATATCAGCGTCGATGCAAGCACTGCACCTGATAAGCCCATCGGCACGTTTCGACCGTATACACATCGCATTCTAATCAACCGAGGCACTTGTACTTAAAGTAAGATACCGGCTAAACATGTTCGATAATCAGTTTTTAATTGTGTTACCTTTTTATTTTTTGTTTTATTTTTCTGAATACGTTGCTGTCTTTGAGATTGGTATAATGGTTTCATTTAGATGGTATATCAAAAGTACAACAGCGTGTGTTTTACTCTTAATTTATTTTTAGTCAAAAGTGTAGGAGTATTGTATGTAAAGAGCTGTATAATATGAGGTTACAGTACTATGGTGTAGACAAAATAAGTAAATAAGATTTATGTCCATTAATGTACCACAGACATGTTTTGTCTTGTATTCTGTGACATTTTAGAAAGAGGAATTGATTTTTAAGAACAGGAAATCGGACTGTCCTAGAACTTAATGTTTTCTATTTATAATGTATGGCAAACAAGGCGAAAACATCACGTTTAAAAGATTTCGAACCAAAAAGGGATGGCAACAGAACAAAAAGTTCCAAATTAAAGCCATATTATAACATTTGCTAAGGAGAACGCCCTCAATATTTTTCAAAATTCTTTTTTTACACGATTATATTGTACTTTATTAAACCAACATGTACCCTCAACAATCAAGAATCTAGGTGCTCTAGTTTTGTCAAAATCCGAGATTTTGGATAAAACACAGGAACCGTCGTTTTATTATTACGATGGAATTATTAGTCGAACGCATACAAGATGTTCATAACACAGTACGTACATGGCGTGCGGGACGGTGATCTACACAACAAAGGATCGTACCATAACACGACCGAAGGAGTGATACGCATTGGCGACATCGGCGCTGGTAGTAAATTCCATTTTTCTTTGCTTTGTCTTAGTTGTTCGGCTCAAAAATAAAATGGAATATGTCTGACAGTAAAAGCTAACATTTTATGGCAAAGAAATATTACTCAATTTTGTATGAAAATGTTATAATATGGCTTTAACAAACAGGTGTTTCATACGCCCGAAATGTTAAACCTTAACGTTATATTTCAAAATAATAATAGGGGGTAGCGAAGTGGTAAAACACTGGAACAGTAATCGGGAGGCTGGGTTCAATCCTCGCTGAATCCTGTTTATTTTCACTTTCTCAATTTATTATTATGTCTGTTTGCCCGAGCCTCAAAAGTGATTTTTGTCATTAGCATATGAAGACCTTGGCGCAAGAAGACCGTAAGTCCACTTGGCCCCTCAACATGTATACACTAAAGTTACGTATAGTTTCTTAGGGTTTTATAATGTTTAATACATGTTCCAGGGTGAAAACATCATGAAAGGTTGTGAAAGATCTGTTGAGGGGCCAAGTGCACTTACGGTCTTCTTTTTGTGTTTTGACGAAAGAGACGAGACAGTCACCCCACAAAAACATTACAATAGATTGGTCTTACAATAATACATGTTTGTACAGCCGCCTGTATCAGTAATATAGTTGCTTAAACTCCAAATAATGTTTTTGTGGAGGGTGTCTGCCTTCACATGCTTATAGAGGGGATTCTATACGGTATTTGTTTAATCCACTTTTTTATGTGTTTGCTGTGGTATTGTACATTGTTGGCTGCACTGCATATGTGCCACTGTTATACGAATTGCTTCTAATAAATTGACAAAGATGATGAGTTATAATTGATATTTCTATTGGTAAAAAACATCTAGGTAGTAGAACATGCAAATACGTAATCATATACTTTTTACATTATTCCATTTTAGAATTATGCGAGCATATTTTGCCGTCTTCCTTGCGCAATAAACAACACTGTTAAAATGAGTTTCTACACTTCAGAGGACTTAAGGGGCACTACACCCCTCGATAAATTTGTGTCTATTTTTGCAATTTTCTCAAAAACTAATAACACAGTGGTAACAAAAGTTATGTATATTACAGGGGCAAGGAATCCAATTACTGCACTGGAATTTCAGTGACCCAAGACAAGCGGTTCGTTATTTATGATAAGAAATAAGGTACCGCTAGGATGTACCTCTCTTCCTATCATTAATGACCAACTTATCTTGAGTCACTGAAATTCCAGTGTAGTAATTGGATTCCTTGCCCCAATAATATACATAACTTTTGTTACCAGTGTGTTATTATTGTTTGAGAAAAATGCAAAAATAGTCACAAATTTACCACAGGTGTGTAGTACCCCCTTAATAACCAGCATGTTTTGCTACTTTTATTGAGTGGCTACCCAAAAGATCTAGAGATCCTATAACATATTGCATTAATCAAGTTCAAATCAGTGCCCCAATTTACAGGCATAACCTGATTTCCTCTTGGTCCATATCATTCAGATTATGTATAAGATACAATTACACAGTATGCGTGCTTAAGGGATCTAAAATGAGCGTTTATTGCGTTTCGACAGTGTTTTTTGTAGGACATGAGAGCACCTCAGACCTATCGAATTGCATTCTGAATACGAAGCATGTCTTTCTGATATCGAATAATTTTCATTTTTTGAAAATCACAATATAATACAAATTTAATGACAAATTATAGAAATTTGATATTTTTCACATTTTTGATATATAACAATCCTCGAAGTAAATTACATAAATCTAATGATATATTCTTAAAGTGTATGTAGCAGGGAGGAAAAGCCGACGGTCAATTGAAAATTTTGACCTTTCATATTGAAGATATGGATTTTTTTCCCAAAAGACCCAATTTTTTTTTGGTGTTTTGGGGAAAAAATCCATATCTTCAATACGAAAGGTCAAAATTTTCAATTGATCGTCGGCTTTTCATCCCACCTACATACATTACTTTAAGTATAAATCATCAGATTTATAAAGTTTACTTCAAGTACTGTTAAATATCAAAATATCAATTTTAATGATTTGCCATAAAATGTGTATTAAATTGCGAATTTCAAAAATCAAAATTATTTGATATCAGAATGACATTCTTCGTATTCAGAATGCAATTCGATATGTCTGATGTGCTCTAATGTCCCAAAATAAATACTGTCCAAACGTTCATACCCCAGCCCTTAACCACAAGGCCCCAATATCAAACCATGTAATTATCCTTCCGATAGGTATCAGCCATTTTGGGTCTATCTTACAGATTTATGTCATCCATCCTTTTGGCTATACATAAGCTATATTTTGACACAAAAGGATTTGACTTGGAAAAATAACACCATGTCTCACAACAAGCTTGAAGTCACAAAGCATTTCTAATAACACGCCCTGAGCGATGATCTCGACAGCGATGATGGGATATGAATCAGAAAGAGACAAAAGCTGACACATCTGATGACACTGACATGACATCGCCTCAGAACAATATAGGTGTGTATATACTCCAGTCGCTGACAAATGAGCGACTGAAATCTGACCATTAAAGTGGATCGTTTAATGTTGTTTTAAAGAAGCAATTCACTTGATTGGTTAACCGTCACAACTAGCGAGTGGAGTATAAACTTTGCTTAAGGCAGTGTTTTCTTGTAGGAAAACGTCTTTAAAATGACGTAGCTCTTGTTTGTTTTAAAAATCTCAGTTCTTTATACAAGAAACAAAGTTAATTTCATTGGAAATTAAAACTTGATTAGAGGCTTTGATATGTTTGGAGGCTATCAATGTCAGCACGAATGCAAACTGTAGCCGTGACATTGCTGTTGTATCCTACAAGTGTAACCGTCTTTGTCTTTTTAGGTTATACATTTCTTTGGCCCTTCTGGGTTTTTTCTTCTTTTTATTTCTTATTATTTTTTACCAATAACTTTGAAATCGTATGCATTTAGATATGCATCCAAACACCATTTTTAAAGATATTTTTAACAGCTATAAAATTTCCATTAAAAATCTGGCAACTATTTAAAAAGGAATGAGCGTGTGATCCCAAGGACTCTATATAGAGATTATTAAAAGGGGCAATTTGTTTAGATGCGGTGATTCCTTCATAGTTTTCAAACGAATTAATTTTATTTCTTAATAATCCTTGACATTTTAATTAGAAATAGCAATTACTTGTCAAATCAATTACGATATTTAATCAAAAAAGATAATATTTGACAGCAGGTTATCGTGGCACTCATTATTGATGGGTGTGCATGTAGCAGTTAATGTCAATGGCTTAATGAGTTAGGTCTGAAAAACTAGTGATGAATTGTAATTTGCTTTTGTAGATGTAATCAAACATCAAAACATCACGTGTGATTAACTTTCTTTGGCTTCAGTATTCTGTGATTGATAATTACGTTCTAAGAAGACACCATTATTGGATTTGTCACACGGCGTCCATACAAATACTACAGTGGGTAACACTCAACATCAAGCAAAACATTAACTTCAGGTTAGCAACTATTTTAAACTGTTGCGATTTGGTAGTTCCCAGCATCTTGCGAATGGTAATGAGCTTTGGCAAAAATTGCATTGATCATTTCACAGCGAGCGTGTTATTCAAATATCACAGATTTGTAGGTCCTGTGGTTCTTGAGTTATGTTGTAAAGAGGGCTGAAACAATAACGCTTTTGTAAAACATACATAACTCATTAACAACAATAAATGAAGCAAGTTTTCAAAATTACGATTTGTAGAATGAACTTTTGCAAAACATCGAAGTGTCACTATTCAATAATATATTGATTTAGATAATGAAAATCGATTTCTTTTTTGATTGCTTCAACCAACAATAGTCTACCCTTAAGTTACTGCCACAACAGCAAAAACAACAATAACGGAGAAAGTGAAGAAGAATAAAGGGAAAAGGGAAAAGAAGAAGGAACTGATACACTCTAAATAAAATATAGTAAATATTACTCAATGTTGAGTACAATGGGAACAGAGCAACAAAATTAGCCAAATAAAACTCAATAATGATATAAAATTGGATCTATTGAGCCCCTATTTATTGGTCGAGCTATGAGTTTTAAAATATTGGACGAGACGTGTCGAATCCAATATTTTTAAAACTCATAGCGAGACCAATAAATATTGGGCGTAAACCATCCAATTTTATCATTATTATGTTTAGAATTCAATATTTTCACACACTTGGATTCATCAAAACATAATAATGATTACAATTTTTACTAAACATGAGTACACATTAATCATCATTGAGTTCAATTTACTCATTTTGTTGTTCTGTTTCCTTTTTACTCTGATTTGAGTAATTATTATTTGCAGTGTAGCATATGTGATGTGTAACAAGTATAGCTGAAACCACACATTGCTATCTTTATTTAATAGAATCTATGGCAAATAAGAGCCTATTTCCAAACATTGATATCTTCAGTAGATAGCATTGTGTTTATAACAAACAGTTGAATCCACACATTACTTCTAAGTATCTTCAAAAGATAAAATCCTTTTTTTCATGACAAAATGACAATCCGATGATATCAAACAATGCTATTTTCAGGAGATAGGACCTGTGTGTAACAAGCAACCAATACCAAAAATTGCTATCTGCAGTAGATAGCACCGTATATAACAATCAGCTGAAACCACACATTGCTATCTTCAGTAAATAACACTTGTATTATAACAAGAAGCTAATACCACACATTGCTACCTTCAGTAGATATAGATCTGTGTATAGCATGTATAACACATTGCTATCTTCAGTAAATAGCATTCTGCGTATAGGAAGCAGCTAATAATATCGCACATTGCTATCTTCAGAAGATAGCACTGTATATAACAGTCAGCTGAAACCACACGTTACTATATTTAGTATAGCGCCTATGGCAAATAAGAAGCGAATACCATGCACACATTGCTATCTTCAGTAGATAGCATCTGCGTATAACAAGAAAGAACTGATACCATGCACATTGCTGTTTTCAAGATAACATCGGCGGATAACAAGTATAGCTAATACAACACATTGCTATCTTCAGTAGATAGCATATGCGTATAACAGGTAGCTACTCCTAACCATATATTGCTATCTTCAGTAGATAACGCATGTATTACAGCAAAAGGCTGACATAACACATTGCTACAGTATAGCCTACAGATAGCACTCATGATGGAAAATAACAAGCTTATACCACACATTGATATCTTCAGTAGATATCACCTGTATAATATTAAGCAGCTAATATAATTGCTATCTTCAGTAAATAGCATTCTGCGTGTAACAAGCAGCTAATAATATCACACATTGCTATCTTCAGTAGATAGCACTGTACCGTAAAATGGGGTAACTTCGGTCAGCGGGGTAACTTTGGTCGGTCGAATATATTTTTTTTAATGGTCATATTTTCGTACAGCAATATTGTTTTTAGTCATATTTGGTGTCAATTTGTTAAGAAATATGTTTGGAAGAAATAGTAGTCGCTCATGTGTAATTTCCTTGAAATTTACGAAAAAAGCGGGATTTTTGGCCAAAAATCAGCATTTGTTTACATTTTTTTCAGAAAAAATAAAAATCGATATTTGTGAGCAAGGATGTGTGTTTGATTAATTTTGCAAGGTGTCAAATGTCACAAAAACAACAACTTGCCCATATTCAGCGATGATCAATTTTTTTGATTTTTTTTCCTTCATGGAATGTAATACTGTGACCAAAGTTGCCCCAAAGGCGGGGTAACTTTGGTCAGGTCATTTTTAACCCCTAGTGCACCCTTACAAAATTATTTAAAAATCTTTTTTAACTTCAAGGTGTAGAAGGGAACCCTAATGTCACAAAAAAGAGTTAATTAGAAATATAATTGGTTTTGTTTGGAAGCAGTGGTTTAAAAACTCTGAAAAGTGCCCAAAGTTACCCCATTTTACGTTATTATAACAGTCAGCCGAAACCGCCTATGGAAATAAGAAGCAAACACCATGCACACATTGCTATCTTCAGTAGATATAGCATCTGCGTATATAACAAGCAACAGTTACTAATACCAATAATTATTATCTTCGGTATTGATAGCACCTGTATAACAAGCAGCTGATACAGCACATATTTGATATCCTCAGTAATAGCATATTTTGGAACAATTACGCTAATAACATTCTGCATATAAGAAACAGCTAATAATACAACACATTGTTATCTTCAGTATAGATAAAAATCGCAAGTTACTATACCGTATTCAGTATATAGCGCCAATTAAAAATAAGAAGCCAATATTACACATTGCTGCTGATATAACATATCGGTATCTTCAGTAGATAGCATCTGTATAATAAGCAGCAGGTACCATACATTACTATCTTCAGTAGATAGCACCTATGATAATAAGAAGCTTATATCACACATTGCTATCTTCAGTAGATAGCATCTGTGTATATATAGCAAGCAGCTATTAAACACCACATATTGCTATCTTCAGTAGACAGCACTGTATATAACAGTTAACTAAAACCGCGCGTACTATATTCAGTAGATAGCATCTATGATAATAAGAAGCTAATGCCACATATTGCTATCTTCAGTAGATAGCATCTGTGTATAACAAACAGCTAACACCACATATTGCTATCTTCAGTAGATAGCACTATATAACAGTCAACTGAAACCGCGGGTTATTATCTTCAGTAGATAGCACATGAAGCTTAATACCACACATATTCAGTAGATAACACTTATATTATCAAGAACCTGATATAACACATTGTAATCTTCAATAAATATCATATTGTGGAAGAAAAAAAAGTCGCTGATGCAACACATCACACACACACTCATGACCCAAGAGAAAAGCACGTGCAGTTTGAAATGCTCCTATGAGTATAAAAACGTCTTGGAACGTGGACACGTTTGTATAATGCAAATAAACTACCGGTCATCGGATGGATACCTCGGCGCCAATATCTAAGTAGTATTTTATACGATGAAGTGGTCACTTAAACTAGGCACTCGAAAGGTATAGACTAAAATATGATTTATTCATAAAGCATCGTCACATTCAGACTCATTCTATTTTAAGTTATTTTCAACGTGGTCAAGGTATTTGCTTTCGATTGGACATTGGTGTTGAAATTTACTAATGCATTAGAACTGTTCGTTTTATGTCATACGGTATGCGACTTGAAAGCGCAAGTTATAGCGAGAAAAAAACAAATACTAATGCTAACGGTGTAGTAGTGCTATAAGAAAAGCGAAACCCCTTCTGGATAATTGGCACTGATGTACAATTTTGCATTGATATTATTTCCCTGGACGTGAGCATCGCAACTTGATCATGTGGATCATGTACGAATACGAAATATATATGGACAAATCATTGGAAAAAGCATACATGTGGTAGCGTACTCCTTTCTTTAAAAATATATCGACAATCCACATGACCTTCATCCCCCAAGCCCCATTTCTGGATTGTAAACTTCTCAATTCTGTATTCGCATGTCGGATTTTGCGTACCGCGTCTTGAGAGGACAGGTTACTTTGGAATGTTGCATGATGGGATAAGTTTAGATTGATTGCAATCCATGATGACACTGATTTGCATCACCTGAACTGTAGACTTAAGTTTTATTTCTTCCTACCATTCACTATTAACATGATTCAGGGGATCAACAGGGGTGTAGCCAGGTTGTTGTTTTTTGTTGTTGCGACGGTGGGATGTGCGAATGAATTCTTTTACATTAAAAAAATTCCCTTTTGGCTAATTTGAACGATTTAACATGACAAATTGATCTCTTTTTTAATTTGTCTTTAAAATTGGACCTTCTTAAGTACATTTTTTTTTAATGGGCCTCTTTATCAATTTGGGGCACCAACGCAACCACATGGCTACGCCCATAGCCCTGTGGATTACGATGCCGATATAATTATTGGCGCACTTCAGGAAATTCGCCGTTCTCCTCAGGCAATGTTTAGTTCATTATACGCATGTGATACAAAGTTGAAGATCACAATTTACACGCGACTGATGCACAAATCATATGAAATTGTAATAATTTCATGACTGCTGTTGTTGTTGTTTTTGCTCATTGTATTTTTCATCTCGTCGTTGTCGTTGGTTGTTATTGTTGTTGCCAATATTGTTGTTTTTGGTAAAGGCAAAATCTTCACCCACCTGTAAAGTGTTTTAGGATATTTTTCATCAACTGTAGCGCTATTTACCGTTTTTAGGCAGTGACATAGAGTGTAATTAATACTGGACTTTTTTTTAAAAGTCTAGTATATACTTGAGAAGGTAAAGATACGGATCCTAGTGTATAAGTTTAAATACCACTAATTATGTATTACACGGGTTTCAATGGGAAAATGGCTAATTTCGGGTGGAATTTTCTCATATTCAGAACTCTCACAGTTCAATGCCACTAATATCAGGTGAAACTATATGATTTAGATGACAAATGATCAAAAATTCAACATAGGTTGACCTGAGACTTTCTTGTTTTAACGCACTGAACCGTAAACACCTTAAAATGACAGTGCGCCCTCGAAGCTGAAAGTTACAAGATGGTAGGGCGAATATTTACTAAAAACCGAAGCCGTGCGTATGAATTTTGGTACTATTACAACAAAAATGTCATACAATGAGAGAAAATAAACCATTTTGAAGCATCAAAATCTAAAAAGTACTTTTTTGGCTATATAACTTGATCAATTTCAGCGATTTTAATGCCGTCTTTTCGAAACAAATAGTTACTCGCCGTATTTCAATGTATTGCCCAGGCCTATTAGTGGTATTGAACCATAAGTTGGGGGAGTATAAATTATTTCATTACGACCTATAACGAAGTTTAGTAGCACATCAGCTATGCTGTAACATCTTCTGACACTATACCTAATATTAAATACTCCCACAAGTTTAAACCACAACCATAATTCATGGAAAAAACTTTATAGAGTGCACCATGTACCCTTCAACTTCAAGTAATGATTTTGCCCTTTTAAGGGGGTACTACACCCCTCAATAAATTTGTGACTATTTTTGCATTTTTCTCAAAAACTAATAACACCCTGGTAACAAAAGTTATGTATATTATAGGGACAAGGAATCCTAATACTACACTGGAATTTCAGTGACCCAAGACAAGCGGTTCGACACTTGTGATAGAAAATGAGGTACCGCTAGGATGTACCTCATTTCCTATCATATTTACTGAACCGCTTGTCTTGATTCACTGAAATTTCAGTGTAGTAATTGGATTCCTTGCCCCAATAATATACATAACGTTTGTTACCAGTGTAGTATTAGTTTTTGAGAAAAATGCAAAAATAGTCACAAATTCACCACAGGGGTGTAGTACCCCGTTAATGGTAGAGTATGCATTGTTGGTCGAAGCAGTCAAAAAATTGACTTTCATTATCTAAATCAATATATTATTGAAATTTAACAGTCACCTTGATGTTTTGCAAAAGTTCATTCTACAAATCATATACTTTGAAAACATGCTTGATTTATTGTTGTTAATGAGTTATGTACGTTTTACAAAAGTATTGTTGTTTCAGCCCTCTTTGCAACATAACTCAAGAACCACCGGACCTACACAAGTATGTTTGTGATATTTGAATTCTTCTACACACTCGCTATGAAATAATCAATGCAATTTTTGCCAAAGCTCACTACCATTTGCAAGATGCTGTGAACTACCAAATCGCAAACGCTTCGACTACTCTTAAACTGATGATTTTACACAATTTCTCATTACACCTCAATTCACTTTAAAATATTCACGATATTGTCATTAATTTTGATAAAATGACGGGATACATACGCGTATCAGTATGCCGTTAGATTTGGGACGCCATAAACCCCGATATAGCAACACGCGTCAATGTCGATACATCTGTTTATTGTTTAAATCGTGTCAGTCACCCTTTGGCCTGGGTGTTTGCTTCTTGTTATACCGCCATCAATACTTCTTTCAGAATAAAAGCAGGACCTGACTAAAAACGTTTTTTAACTGAATACCAGTAACACGCATCACACAACGTACCACGCATGTCATGAAATATTCAGATAGTTATATAAAACCGGTAGTACGAGTAGCATGTTTTGAGAACATTAAATTGAAACCCAAGTACAAGACTGAGGCATATATGTCTTGGTAATTATCTGTCTGAATGAGTGTTAATGTTGCATGCACTTATGATTTTCACTTGGAGTTTATTCGGACGTGTTGTGAATACGGCGCCACGTATTTGGTAAAATTCAGTCCGTTACAACATAAATCATAAGCAAATCACATTAATATCGTAATCATGTATTACTTTTACCATTCATAGTGGTTTTCTAAAATGAAGAAAAAGGAAGAAAGAAGGGGAGAAATGAATAAAATGTTTAATGACCAACCTTTCTTCTCAGATCGTTGCTCTGAGTAATTTTGTCGAAATATAAAATACAGGTAAGTCATAACAGATATTTTACAAAATGGGTCCCGATTATTAAAATTATCTTTTTCACCACGGCAGTAACCTTGCTACCATATACATGTACGTATAATATAGGTTTTCCCAGAGTATTTCGCACTTGTGTCATTGATTTTCGTATAAAAGACATTTCAATTTCGTCCCGAAAAATCTTTGAGCCAGAAACTCCACTTCAATTTCACTATTGTGCCATTCGATTTCAATATATTGTAGCATTAAATTTCGTGTTTGTGTCATTGATTTTCGTCATGCAGTTCAAATTCGTCTGAAAATACGTAACGATCCCTTTCGCAAAAGCAAATTCGTCATTTATCATTGATATTCATTATCGTTTTATTTAATTTCGTCTCATAGGCCTATATACAATATGTATTAATTGTGTGTTCATTTTAGGGGGCTTATTTTTGATCTGCTTTTGTTTCAAACATTTTTATATAGTATCTTTTACTTATGCTTATAAGCTCATAATGTAGGCTTTAATTTCTTTTTAATTTTTGATCCAATAAATTGTTACAAAGATTAAACATGTTAAAGATTATTCTTGAAATAGATATAAGTCCAAAACATATTAAACTTTTTGTTGGGAGATTATTCTGGATTGCTGTTATTGTATGCAATTCTGTCGCTCTTTCTTTATTTGATATCATACATTAAAAGGGCTATATAGGCAATTCCATGGTAACTCGTGTGACACTTTTGGGCATCCTTTTACATACTTTATGCTCCAGCTTAAAAACTCATTTTTTTTTGTACCTATGGGACAGCTATGTAAAACGGTATCTCGTGTTACGAGCAGAGGATATGCTAAAAAGTTTTATTTTGATAGTGCCTTAAAACAACAACAGCAACAACAACAACAACAACAACAACAAGACAAACACTATGAAAGTAACTATATATAGGGCACTATGAAAGTAACTATATATAGGGCACTATGAAAGTAACTATATATAGGAAGACGACTTAATTTAAACAGCATGTTAATTTATTGTATCACTTGCAGTTTTAAAGTATATTTTTGATGTTTTGGGTCATGTGACATGTCCCTGTTTGCTTGGAAATTCACACAGTATATTCCTTCAGATGAATTGTAAATTTATATTTGTTTTGTTATTCTTTAACGTTACTCTTTTCTTTATAAATTTCTTATGATCTTTGTGTGTTTTCTTTCATTTTCTTATACAATTTTATGATCATAAGAATTCTAAGAATAAGATCTTCAACATAGACTAAAACGAACACTGTTCTTTTAAATAGTCACAATTTTACATCCATTTAACATCTGACGAATATAAATGACAAATGTCTTAAAATGAATCAGAAAAGACTAAATTGCTTTTACGATTCAGTAGCCATCACCCCACGAGACGAAATTGAACACAGATTTGACGAATATCAATGATACAAATGTGAAATATAATGATACAAATATGAAATTGGTTTTGAGTTTGTGCGACTTCGAATATTTTTAGGACGAATTTAAACTGTCCTTTTTATGAATATGAATGATATAAGTGCGAAATACTCTGGGAAAACCTATAGTAGCAGCCCACTTATCGTTGTCTTGGATTTAATTACCAATAATATTTTGTAGTTTAAAAAAGCTAAATTTTGCATCCCAAAGAACTACTCATTTATTTGAGTTAGACAAGTATGTATTGATGTATTAGTCACCCTACTGATATTGGTATTGAGGAAGTAGTCGCCTGCTGCTGATATGGGTATTGATGAAGTAGCTATACCTACTGCTGATGTGGGTATTGATGAAGTAGCTATCTACTGCTGATATGGGTATTGATGAAGTAGCTATCTACTGCTGATATGGGTATTGATGAAGTAGCTATCTACTGCTGATATGGGTATTGATGAAGTAGCTATCTACTGCTGATATGGGTATTGATGAAGTAGCTATCTACTGCTGATATGGGTATTGATGAAGTAGCTATCTACTGCTGATATGGGTATTGATGAAGTAGCTATCTACGGCTGATATGAGTACTGATGAAGTAACTATCTACTGCTGATATAGGTATTGATGAAGTAGCTACCTACTGCTGATATGGGTATTGATAAAGTAACTATCTACTGCTGATATAGGTATTGATGAAGTAGCTATCTACTGCTGATATAGGTATTGATGAAGTAGCTATCTACTGCTGATATGGGTATTGATGAAGTAACTATCTACTGCTGATATAGGTATTGATGAAGCAGCTATCTACTGCTGATATAGGTATTGATGAAGTAGCTATCTACTGCTGATATAGGTATTGATGAAGTAGCTACCTACTGCTGATATGGGTATTGATAAAGTAACTATCTACTGCTGATATAGGTATTGATGAAGTAGCTATCTACTGCTGATATAGGTATTGATGAAGTAGCTATCTACTGCTGATATGGGTATTGATGAAGTAACTATCTACTGCTGATATAGGTATTGATGAAGCAGCTATCTACTGCTGATATAAGTATTGATGAAGTAACTATCTACTGCTGATATAGGTATTGATGAAGTAACTATCTACTACTGATATTGGTATTGATGAACTATCTACTGCTGGTATTGGCATTGACGAAGTAACTATCTACTGCTGTTATAGATATTGATGAAGTAACTATCTACTGCTGATATGGGTATTGATAAAATAACTATCTACTGCTGTTATAGGTATTTGTGAAGTAACTATCTACTGCTGATATGGGTATTGATGAAATAACTATCTACTGCTGATATGGGTATTCATGAAATAACTATCTACTGCTGATATGGTTATTGATGAAGTAACTACCTACTGCTAATATGGGTATTGATGAAATAACTATCTACTGGTGATAATAGGTATTGATGAAATAACTATCTACTTCTGATGTTGGTATTGATGAATCAACTATCTACTGCTGTTATAGGTATTGATGAAGTAACTATCTATACTGCTGATATGGGTATTGATAAAGTAACTATCTACTGCTGTTATAGGTATTGATGAAGTAACTATCTACTTCTGATGTTGGTATTGATGAATCAACTATCTACTGCTGTTATAGGTATTGATGAAGTAACTACCTATTGCTGATATGGGTATTGATGAAATAACTATCTACTGCTGTTATTGGTATTGATGAAGTAACTTTCTACTGCTGATATCAGCATTAATGAAGTATCTTTCTACTGCTGATATCAGTATTGATGAATTAGATATCTAATGCTGTATAGTACTGATGAAGGTTATCATCTGCTGTTATGTGTATGGATGTAGCTATTTACTGATGGTGTATGTCTGATGAAGTGCTGCTGATGTAGAAATTGATGAAATAACTCTCTTCTGATCACGTAATATTCATCAAACCTGTTGGGTATTTACTCCTGATAGTTATGTTGATGAATTAAATAAATGCATAATTATATTATGCTGATATCGATATCGATATATTATGCTAATAATATGATTTACCTGCTATAATTATGCTGTTGTTGAACAAAAACTCTATAGACGAAGTCAGTGTCTAGTATTAATAAACTAGCTATCTGCTGTTGATAACAGTATTGATGAACCAGCTATCTGCTGCTGATAACAGTATTGATGAACTAGCTATCTGCTGCTGATAACAGTATTGTTGAACTAGATATCAACTGCTGATAACAGTATTTATGAACTAGATATCTACTGCTGATAACAATATTGATGAACTAGATATCTACTGCAGATAACAGTATTGATGAACTAGATATCTACTGCTGCTGCTGATAACAGTATTGATGAACTAGATATCTGCTGCTGATAACAGCATTGATGAACTAGATATCTACTGCTGATAACAGCATTGACGAACTAGATATCCACTGCAGATAACAGTATTGATGAACTAGCTATCTGCTGCTGATAACAGTATTGATGAACTAGATATCTACTGCTGATAACAGCATTGATGAACTAGATATCTACTGCAGATAACAGTATTGATGAACTAGATATCTACTGCTGATAACAGTATTGATGAACTAGCTATCTACTGCAGATAACAGTATTGATGAACTAGATATCTGCTGCTGATAACAGTATTGATGAACTAGCTATCTACTGCTGATAACAGTATTGATGAACTAGATATCTACTGCTGATAACAGCATTGATGAACTAGATATCTACTGCAGATAACAGTATTGATGAACTAGCTATCTGCTGCTGATAACAGTATTGATGAACTAGATATCTACTGCAGATAACAGTATTGATGAACTAGATATCTACTGCTGATAACAGCATTGATGAACTAGATATCTACTGCAGATAACAGTATTGATGAACTAGATATCTACTGCTGATAACAGCATTGATGAACTAGATATCTACTGCAGATAACAGTATTGATGAACTAGATATCTACTGCTGCTGCTGATAACAGTATTGATGAACTAGATATCTGCTGCTGATAACAGCATTGATGAACTAGATATCTACTGCTGATAACAGCATTGATGAACTAGATATCCACTGCAGATAACAGTATTGATGAACTAGCTATCTGCTGCTGATAACAGTATTGATGAACTAGATATCTACTGCAGATAACAGTATTGATGAACTAGCTATCTGCTGCTGATAACAGCATTGATGAACTAGATATCTACTGCTGATAACAGTATTGATGAACTAGATATCTGCTGCTGATAACAGCATTGATGAACTAGATA
Organism: Amphiura filiformis; assembly: GCF_039555335.1. NCBI lineage: Eukaryota > Metazoa > Echinodermata > Ophiuroidea > Amphilepidida > Amphiuridae > Amphiura > Amphiura filiformis. The sequence continues at coordinate 21,157,728 of NC_092640.1, forward strand.
TCTACTGCTGATAACAGCATTGATAAACTAGATATCTACTGCAGATAACAGTATTGATGAACTAGATATCTACTGCTGCTGCTGATAACAGTATTGATGAACTAGATGAAGTAACTTTCTACTGCTGATATCAGCATTAATGAAGTATCTTTCTACTGCTGATATCAGTATTGATGAATTAGATATCTAATGCTGTATAGTACTGATGAAGGTTATCATCTGCTGTTATGTGTATGGATGTAGCTATTTACTGCTGGTGTATGTCTGATGAAGTGCTGCTGATGTAGAAATTGATGAAATAACTCTCTTCTGATCACGTAATATTCATCAAACCTGTTGGGTATTTACTCCTGATAGTTATGTTGATGAATTAAATAAATGCATAATTATATTATGCTGATATCGATATCGATATATTATGCTAATATGATTTACCTGCTATAATTATGCTGTTGTTGAACAAAAACTCTATAGACGAAGTCAGTGTCTAGTATTAATAAACTAGCTATCTGCTGTTGATAACAGTATTGATGAACCAGCTATCTGCTGCTGATAACAGTATTGATGAACTAGCTATCTGCTGCTGATAACAGTATTGTTGAACTAGATATCAACTGCTGATAACAGTATTAATGAACTAGATATCTACTGCTGATAACAATATTGATGAACTAGATATCTACTGCAGATAACAGTATTGATGAACTAGATATCTACTGCTGCTGCTGATAACAGTATTGATGAACTAGATATCTGCTGCTGATAACAGCATTGATGAACTAGATATCTACTGCTGATAACAGCATTGACGAACTAGATATCCACTGCAGATAACAGTATTGATGAACTAGCTATCTGCTGCTGATAACAGTATTGATGAACTAGATATCTACTGCTGATAACAGCATTGATGAACTAGATATCTACTGCAGATAACAGTATTGATGAACTAGATATCTACTGCTGATAACAGTATTGATGAACTAGCTATCTACTGCAGATAACAGTATTGATGAACTAGATATCTGCTGCTGATAACAGTATTGATGAACTAGCTATCTACTGCTGATAACAGTATTGATGAACTAGATATCTACTGCTGATAACAGCATTGATGAACTAGATATCTACTGCAGATAACAGTATTGATGAACTAGCTATCTGCTGCTGATAACAGTATTGATGAACTAGATATCTACTGCAGATAACAGTATTGATGAACTAGATATCTACTGCTGATAACAGCATTGATGAACTAGATATCTACTGCAGATAACAGTATTGATGAACTAGATATCTACTGCTGATAACAGCATTGATGAACTAGATATCTACTGCAGATAACAGTATTGATGAACTAGATATCTACTGCTGCTGCTGATAACAGTATTGATGAACTAGATATCTGCTGCTGATAACAGCATTGATGAACTAGATATCTACTGCTGATAACAGCATTGATGAACTAGATATCCACTGCAGATAACAGTATTGATGAACTAGCTATCCGCTGCTGATAACAGTATTGATGAACTAGATATCTACTGCAGATAACAGTATTGTTGAACTAGCTATCTGCTGCTGATAACAGCATTGATGAACTAGATATCTACTGCTGATAACAGTATTGATGAACTAGATATCTGCTGCTGATAACAGCATTGATGAACTAGATATCTACTGCTGATAACAGCATTGATGAACTAGATATCTACTGCAGATAACAGTATTGATGAACTAGATATCTACTGCTGCTGCTGATAACAGTATTGATGAACTAGATATCTGCTGCTGATAACAGCATTGATGAACTAGATATCCACTGCAGATAACAGCATTGATGAACTAGATATCTACTGCTGATAACAGTATTGATGAACTAGATATCTACTGCAGATAACAGTATTGATGAACTAGCTATCTGCTGCTGATAACAGCATTGATGAACTAGATATCCACTGCAGATAACAGCATTGATGAACTAGATATCTACTGCTGATAACAGTATTGATGAACTAGATGTCTACTGCTGATAACAGCATTGATGAACTAGATATCTACTGCAGATAACAGTATTGATGAACTAGATATCTACTGCTGATAACAGTATTGATGGACTAGCTATCTACTGCTGATAACAGTATTGATGAACTAGATATCTACTGCTGATAACAGCATTGATGAACTAGCTATCTACTGCTGATAACAGCATTGATGAACTAGATATCCACTGCAGATAACAGCATTGATGAACTAGATATCTACTGCTGATAACAGTATTGATGAACTAGATATCTACTGCTGATAACAGCATTGATGAACTAGATATCTACTGCAGATAACAGTATTGATGAACTAGATATCTACTGCTGATAACAGTATTGATGGACTAGCTATCTACTGCTGATAACAGTATTGATGAACTAGATATCTACTGCTGATAACAGCATTGATGAACCAGCTATCTGCTGCTGATAACAGCATTGATGAACTATATCTACTGCAGATAACAGTATTGATGAACTAGATATCTACTGCTGATAACAGTATTGATGGACTAGATATCTACTGCTGATAACAGTATTGATGAACTAGCTATCTGCTGCTGATAACAGTATTGATGAACTAGCTATCTGCTGCTGATAACAGTATTGATGAACTAGATATCTACTGCTGATAACAGTATTCTATATGCTGATAACAGCATTGATGGACTAGCTATCTACTGCTGATAACAGCATTGATGAACCAGCTATCTGCTGCTGATAACAGTATTAATGAACTAGATATCTGCTGCTGATAACAGTATTGATGAACTAGCTATCTGCTGCTGATAACAGCATTGATGAACTAGATATCTACTGCTGATAACAGCATTGATGAACTAGATATCTACTGCAGATAACAGTATTGATGAACTAGCTATCTGCTGCTGATAACAGTATTGATGAACTAGCTATCTGCTGCTGATAACAGTATTAATGAACTAGATATCTGCTGCTGATAACAGTATTGTTGAACTAGATATCTACTGCTGATAACAGTATTGATGAACTAGCTATCTGCTGCTGATAACAGTATTGATGAACTAGCTATCTGCTGCTGATAACAGTATTGATGAACTAGATATCTACTGCTGATAACAGTATTCTATATGCTGATAACAGCATTGATGGACTAGCTATCTACTGCTGATAACAGCATTGATGAACCAGCTATCTGCTGCTGATAACAGTATTAATGAACTAGATATCTACTGCTGATAACAGTATTGATGAACTAGATATCTACTGCTGATAACAATATTGATGAACTAGCTATCTGCTGCTGATAACAGTATTGATGAACTAGATATCTACTGCTGGTAACAGTATTGATAAACTAGCTATCTACATGCTGATAACAGCATTGATGAACTAGCTATCTACTGCTGATAACAGCATTGATGAACCAGCTATCTGCTGCTGATAACAGTATTAATGAACTAGATATCTACTGCTGATAACAGTATTGATGAACTAGATATCTACTGCTGATAACAATATTGATGAACTAGCTATCTGCTGCTGATAACAGTATTGATGAACTAGCTATCTGCTGCTGATAACAGTATTGATGAACTAGATATCTACTGCTGATAACAGTATTGATGAACTAGATATCTACTGCTGATAACAATATTGATGAACTAGCTATCTGCTGCTGATAACAGTATTGATGAACTAGCTATCTACTGCTGATAACAGCATTGATGAACTAGATATCTACTGCTGATAACAGTATTGATGAACTAGATATCTACTGCTGATAACAGTATTGATGAACTAGATATCTACTGCTGATAACAGCATTGATGAACTAGATATCTACTGCTGATAACAGTATTGATGAACTAGATATCTGCTGCTGATAACAGCATTGATGAACTAGATATCTACTGCTGATAACAGTATTGATGAACTAGATATCTACTGCTGATAACATTTGATGAACTGAATATCTACTGATGATAACAGTATATTGATAAACTAGCTACCTACTGCTGATAACAGTACTGATAAACTAGCTAACTATCTACTGCTGATATCAGTATTGATAAACTAGCTATCTACTACTGATACCAGTATTGATAAACTAGCTATCTACTACTGATACCATCATTGATAAACTAGCTCTCTACTCTTGATACCAGTATCGATAAACTAGCTGATACCAGTATTGATAAACTATCTGCTACTGATACCAGTATTGATAAACTAGCTATCTACTCTTGATACCAGTATTGATAAACTAGCTATCTACTTCTGATACCAGTATTGATAAACTAGCTATCTACTTCTGATACCAGTATTGATAAACTAGCTATCTACTTCTGATACCAGTATTGATGAATTAGCTATCTACTCTTGATACCAGTATTGATAAACTAGCTATCTACTTCTGATACCAGTATTGATGAACTAGCTATTTACTACTGATACCAGTATTGATAAACTAGCTATTTACTACTGATATCATAGTATTGATGAATTAGCTATCTACTACTGATACCATCATTGATAAACTAGCTATCTACTACTGGTACCAGTATTGATAAACTAGCTATTTACTACTGATACCAGTATTGATAAACTAGCTATCTACTACTGATACCAGTATCGATAAACTAGCTATCTACTACTGATACCAGTATAAACTAGCTATCTATTACTGATACCAGTATTGCTTACATTTAAAATTGTTTGTGAGGATTTCATGATGTGTTAATTCAATGGCAACGTCCAAATTCAAGATATCGCATCCTCCCCTCCTGAACCAGATGTACCAAATTGGAATAGCGCCATCGTAATTAATTGCGTAAAGATCTTTCAACAAATCATTTCTGAGAAACTCAATATACTATTAAAAGGCAGCTTTTTGTGGTTGAATGAAATGCATTCGCCTGTTAAGCAGACTAGAAGAAATAATATGTGATGCGATCAAGCAAAATCAGTCGGAACTCGGAAATATTAAATTTTCAGTTTCTTACAAAATAGTAAAAAGCATTTACAAAGCTACATTTTGCAGGAAACTCCAATGAATTTGAAAAACCAGTTCCAAAGATATGAGCAATTACAGAGTTTCCAAAACAATAGGAAAGAAAGGGAAATATTACCTTTGTTTGGCTATATCTCAAAATCAATATTTGCGAGTTCCGACTGAGTTTGCTTGATCGCATCACATATGTTGACCGTCATTTTTGAAGTTTTTGGTGACTGCATGGACGCTGGAAACCTGTTGATGATTTGGGCTCTGATAAAAGTTTGTAGATTCCGACTAGAGTTACCTGGGAGTTTTTGGTGTTTTGGGAAAAAAATCCATATCTTCAATACGAAAGGTCAAAATTTTCAATTAATCGTCGGCTTTTCATCCCACCTACATTCACTTCAAATATAAATCATCCGATTTATAAAGTTTACTTCGAGTACTGTTAAATATCAAAAATATCAATTTTTAATGATTTGCCATAAAATGTGTATTACATTGCGAATTTCAAAAAATCAAAATTATTTGATATCAGAAGGATATTCTTCGTATTCAGAATGCAATTCGATATGTCTGATGTGCTCTAATGTCCCACAATAAATACTGTCCAAACGTTCATCCCCCATCCCTTAATGTTGACTTTATTTAGGTCCATCGGTCCACCTTTCACATACTAGCTTTATGTAGGCTAAACATGACGTCGCCAAAAGGAGCTTGACCAGGCCAGATTTGCTAATTGGTGGTGTGAGTTCATATGGTCAAAGATGTTTATATAATGATTACGCTATTTGATATTTGAGAGGGGGATAGGGGAGAGATGGGGAGAGTGTGTGTGTGAGAGAGAGAGAGAGAAGGAAATGGAGAAAGAAGAAAAAAAGGTTTGCAGAACCCTTCACTAAGTCCCTGTCAAACAAATGTATGCCTAACTACGATTTAACAAGCTATCTGATTGGCCTAATGTCCAAGGTTGTATATATATGACGTAAATGCGTTATTTTTTTTATAGCGGCAGATGATACATTTTCTCTGTGATGGCGCTATATAGCGGCATATCTAGGGCTGTTTGCAATCCTCTTTGCTAATTCCGGGTATATAATTTTTTTATAAATGTAGCTTTCTATATTTTAGCCATTGTATATCATATTATTTAGTTTTACATAAATTAATTATGTATGTCTCGTTAAGGGATCGGATAGCAACGTTAGCACAGTATTTTGTGGGACTTGAGAGCACATCAGACACATCAAATTGAATTCTGATATCAAATAATTTAGATATTTTGAAATTCGCGATATAACACAAATTTTATGGTAAATTATTAAAAATTGATATTGTTGACATTTAACAATCCTCAAAGTTAACTATAAAAATCTAATAAATAACATGAACTTAGAGTGTATGTAGCTGGGAAGAAAAGCCGTTCATCATTTTGGAAATTTTGACCTTTCGTGTTGAAGATAAACATTTTTTTCCAAAAATGTATATCTTCAATACAAAAGGTCAACATTTTCAAATGATGGGCGACTGTTAAATATAAAAAATATAAACATTTAATTTGCCATAAATTTGTATCATTTTTATTATCGTGAATTTCAAAAAAATCAAAATTATTTGATATCAGAAGGACATTCCTCGTATTTAGAATACAATTCGGTGTGTCTCGCAGGTCCCACAAAATGTGCAAATGTGCATCAGGCCTATAGAATATAACTGACATTTTCCAAATAATTGCAAATCATTTAGTATAATTATTGTAATGACAGTTTATAATAAAACAAAAGTAATGCAGGCCTAATTATACGTAATTATACGATAATTTCAACAAACTTGTCGCCATAACAACTGGACTTTCTAATGCATGTTCCTTCATGTGTTAATGGTTTTATACATTAAACTGTTGATATAATTATGATATATTTGATCATATCCATAGCATGGAATCCATTACATTAGAGTTTTATAATCTCCAAATTTGATAATGTAATACAAAAGCATTATTGGTAGTACATGCAAGCATACAAAGCATTTTCAGAATGTTATAACCTTTCTGAACAATATTTGCACATCAAAGACAGTACCAGTAACCATGGACAAAACGTCATTTTCGGATATTGTTTTTCAATCCTATATTTCAGTAATGGTGCAAGCTTCTGGGATATTTTAGTAAAATAACATAAAATACTAAATAAATTATAGTACAAAATAATTCTCATTAATACTCCACCTCACCCTTATACAATCCGTTCTAAAAAGGCCCGTGATAGTTTGACAAGACTTTTTGACAAGACGTTTTTGTTATATTAAAATGCGCCCCTGGTTTGGTCCCGCGGTGGGTGGGTGGGTTGGGCGGGGGGCTGAATGTAGCTATGATTCATTTATGGGGGTAGGGGTGAGAGAGTGGATGAGGGGCGAATTTTGACAAGTGGATTTTTTTTTCTTCAAAATGTAGACCTTGTTTGAACAAAAAGGCATAAAAAACCCTCTATTTTTCCGCTTGCTACGCTCGCAAATGGGACTTTTGGGAACAAAAAAGGGGACTTTTCGGTTTAGTGTTTCAGTTTTTTATTAGAAAAAAGAAAGAGTATAGGGGCAGAGGGAAAAAACAGAAACAGACATACAAAATATTGACAGAAAACGAGAAAGGAAAAATAGAACAAATTCATTCTCACGACAAAGATATATATAAATATCTTTGTCGCGAGAGGTCAACGACCCACTGTAAGTACATTTCCATGTGCACCCTTTTGTATATATGTACAGGCAATATGACATAAACACAATGAAACAAATATGTTTCATTATATCATTATCTTGAATTGTCAGCCATTGTCTGACGAACATTAATAAACTAAACACTTCATACAATTGGTGAAAAAAGTGCAATCATATAGAAAATTTAAAAATAAACGATAATATACAAATAATTTTGTTCTTTAAGAAAAAAAAGACATTTTTTCCTTGATTTCTGTTCAAGTCTATATGTTTTCAATTGCTCACGCACGAAGTCATTCACGTTTATGTGAATTGTTTTGTATTGATAGTGCAATATCATTGATAAAATATTGTACATAATAAAACATGCACGCCTGTCATTCTAATAATAGGTTTTCATTGCAGATTTTTTAGCGATAGACATGGTTTATCGAAATGCATTTTACATGCTGATTCTAAATATGGTCATGAAAATTTAAAATTCTGATTTTTTTCTTATTAAAAAAATCTGTCGTCGGCAGTCGACACCCGCGTGGAAAGATTTAAATTTTTTGTCAATTTCAGATAATTTTGACCCACCCTGTATTCCAATCACCCTATTTTGAATTACACAGGAGCATAGTTGACGCATAGATTACCAACCTTATCTATAACTTCTTCCTGGGTTATCAAAATTGATAATAATAGCCCATCAAAGTGGACAATAAACACATCCTTTGGTGGCGTCAAATTAGAAGCGTTATTTTGCAGGAACTAGGTCCAACCCTGAATAGCTGACATGGACTCTCATAAGAAAACACACTAAATTATGACTTCTCCTTTATATTAAATTATTGGCCACCACTGACCTAATAACTAGCTGCTCTTTTCACATGATAATTGAATCAAAGTGTGTTGTCATCATACAATTAGATGCTGACTTTGTATAAGGAAACAATGAAATATTTTATCATGCCTTTCTGGATAGCCAATGGTTATTTCTGATGATTAGAATTTGGACGAATACTGCGTAACATTGCCTTGGTATAATAGTCGGTTGGTATATAAAGATGTGAACAAAAGTACTTTTTACAAGCTTGAAAAGTTGAAATGGTGATTAATTTTGAACCAATATTTTCTTGCATCGTGGAGCAAAATGAAATTAAGCTGTATAATTGGGTCGTTCAATTTTTTGTGTTATAATATATATATCGCGATGACCTTACAATGTCCATAAGATATCGGACTTCCTCTCTTTATTCCCTTCCAGGCCCGTGTTTTTTTAATTATGTGTTCCATGTGCTGTGTACTTCTATGAGTTAGCGCTACTGCAGCCAGATGTCATTATTCAATTCAGCAGCAAACACGTAAAGTTCTTAAATTTTTATGTGTGTGGTTTTTATATTTGTATATATATTGGAGGGGGGTTATAAAATTTAAATATCGGGTTATATAGAGGTTATGAAACGTTGAAAAAAACATTTTAAAAACATAGTTGTCAAAATGTTATTGTAAAATGTTTTATTGCGAACATTTTTGCAAAATATTATAAAGTAGTGCATTGCTTACATCTACTGAAGATCTGTGTATTGATGAAGTGGTGCATTGGTTACATCTACTTTAGATATGTGTATTAATGAATTGGTGCATTGATTACACCTACTGCAGATAATGTGCATTGATGAAGTAGTACATTGCTTACATCTATACCGAAGATATGTGTATTGATGAAGTAGTGCATTACTTACGTCTACCGAAGGGTTGTGTCTTGACGAAGTAATGCAATGCTTACATCTACTGAAGGTCTGCGTATTAATGAAGTAGTAACATTGCTTACATGATCTACGAAGATCTGTGTATTGATGAAGTGGTGCATTGCTTACATCTACTGAAGATATGTGTATTGATGAATTAGTAGTACATTGCTTATACGTCTACCGAAGGTCTGTGTCTTGACGAAGTAGTGCATTGCTTACGTCTTCTGTAGAAATGTATATTGAAGATTATGTGTACTGATGAAGTAGTACATTGCTTAAGTACACTGTAGACATGTGTATTGATGAAGAAGTGCATTGTTAACGTCTTTTGTAGATATGTGCATTGATAAAGTAGTGCATTGCTTACATCTACTGAAGATATGTGTATTGATGAAGTAGTACATTGTTTACATCTACTGAAGATCTGTGTGTTGATGAAGTAGTACATATATTGCTTACATCTACTGAAGATATGTGTATTGATGAAGTAGTACATTGCTTACATCTACTGAAGATCTATGCATTGATGAAGTAGTGCATCGCTTACATCTTCTGAAGATCTGTGTATTGATGAAGTATTGCCTTGTTTTAATCTAGGCCCTACGGTAGATCTGCGCATTTATGAAATAATGCATTGTGTGCGTCTACCGTGGACAGGGTATATATACCTCTGTGTATTCATGAAGAACACATGTCGCTGGCACCTACTTCCAATGTCTGTATTGATGAAGCAGTGAGCGACTTCCATTTACAGTGGATTTGTGCATTGATGAAGTAGTACAACATTTGCCTCTTCAGAACATATAGCTTTGTCGGTGAAGTATTGACTCGATCAAGTCGATTACGTCTTTCAGTATTAGGATCTGCTGTTGATGAAGCAGAACTGTATTCTATATTGCATTTCAAAAATTGATGATAGGGTCGCGTCTTTTTGAGTTGATAAAGATTGGGATGTTTTATCCCACCGGAGATTTGCTATTAATAACACATGCATTTGGTAACTGTAGCTTTTGTTTTCATATACAACGTATATAAATGGTGACTACATTTTGACTGATCATTGTGTTCTTCATTTATTTGACCATAAAGTGCTGTATGTACATAGTTATTGTTGAATGTTTTTAATATTTAATTGTGTTCTGGGGATATTTCTTAAACAGAATCACCCAAGAGAATTTGTAAGACATAGTGCTTTGTTTAAATTGATGATGTTGCTTTCGTTTTATCTTCCTCGCGCACTGTTGAACAAAATAAATTTGCGCACACCGAATATAGCTTTGTTTTATCTCCAAATGATGCAGAAGAAAAAAGGAGACTGAGAGAGAGAGACAGGTAGCGAGCAAACTAGAGGGAGGAGAGAGAGCGTGTACGGTGTGGTGGAGAGAGAGAGCGCGATATAGAGAAGAAAATATTGAGCATGTTAAGAGAGAGATAGGTCAAGAGATCTATAGATTAAGAGAGAGAGAGATTGATAGAGAGAGAGAGAGAGGAGAGGGAGAGAGAGAAGAGAGACATGGAGAAGAATAGAAACTTGCTTTCTGCAGGCATATGATCTAAAAGCTTGTCCATCCTACTATAAAACTATAATGTGAGTAATACCCAAAAATAATCACTATTCCCCATTGTTTTTCACAAAGCCGTATTTGCTACCGGCTGAAAGCGCTCTATATTAAAGCTTTCAAGCGGGAGACGGGTCTATCGGTTCAAATACGCTTTAGCTTTTCAAATTGGCAAGCACTAGCTTAAAACCATATGACGAACACTAGGCATGTTTGTGCGCACTGAAATGTTTTTTTGGGGGAATATTACACAAATTTTAATGAAAAAATGATTTTGTTTAAAATTTGTTTAATCATGGCTTTTACCATTTTGCAATCGACATCGCGAAGACCGGGCTAAGTAACGGCCATAGAAGTAGTGCACTCCTCGCTAACCCTAGTAACTCAGCATGGGCGAATCAATGCATGCCTAGTAGGGGGATCACCAAAAGCAATATTGTAAAAATAATCCACTCTATGCGAACCTCAAAAGCAGACGACAAATTAAAAAATTATCAAAATTGATCAAAATTTAAAAAAAATGTAAACTCTAGCGATCATATCTTAAAATCTACACGAAAATGCTTTAAATATGTACAAATAACCTTAGAATTGGTGTAGCGGTTCTTGATAAATGAAGCACTAAATAGTATAGAAATTGTCAAATATGGCGACTCTGTACGGTAAACTCTATAGCCTCTTCCAAAGTATAGCAAATAGAAAAATAACCTGGCTCAATACACGTAGTCTGCTATGTTTCATCAGCTGCCTATTTGCCGCCCTTTTTCTCCTAATATTGACAGCTAACTTGATTTTATTATTCTATTTATTTTGGGAAATAATTTTTGGGGCGCTTTCAATTGATCAACTGAACCAGGGTATCTATAATGTGTGACGTACTAGTATATCAAACGGAATGAGCATATACTTTATTTTAAAGAAGCACGGTGCTACGTAGTAGGTTAATTAATGACTTCATGTGTTAAAATCAATTAACTCGTTACAAAATACATTAAATGGCAGCGTTATTAAATGTCTAAAACAACTTGCGTGTTAATGAATTGATTTATGGATGTGTCGAAAAGGCATCATTGATCGCCATAAAATGACACAAAGCGGAATGTTTTGTGAACGTGAAAAGGCAAATATAGCCCTGAATGTATTTTGGAAACAGCATGGATAAAAAAAAATAACATTTTTATTTTAATCAATAAAAACACTATATTGAATCAGCATTTTATGTTTAATTATGCATGCGTACATGAGTCAGGACAATATGTAACTTTATATGGCAATGTTTTAGGCCATGAAACATTATAAAACTAACGAATATAATTTTCCACATTGTATACAGGTAAAGTAATTAAAACAAAGCATGGAGGAAAGTAGAAGTTAAAGACACTATCAATGACTTGATACATCAGAAAAACTAAACAAATCATCGAAAATCATCATGAAAAATAAATATATTTTTACTCCTTTGCGAAGATTACTTAGTGCTTTTTAGTGCTTTAAATACCGTGTATGGTACCACCTTCCTGCCCGTATTGTTTTAGCATAAGTCATCAGCGGCAATAATTACATTTTAAAAATATTTCCCTTTCCGCCTATTTCTATAATTGAACACAATTATGAAATGAGTGGATGATTCGTATAAGAGATGTTTTGTTTTCTTTACAAAACGAAACATGCGTACTTGACTGGTACATGTACGGCGTATAATAACAATCAAAATGAAAATAATACAAACCAAATACTCTCCAAATTGTGTACAAGTGGGGCAGTTGAACGGTCCACAAAATGCATGCATTTTATTAAATATTTCCCTTCAAATAAAACAATGATTATTGTATTCATCCTAGGGTGAACGTGGCAGGCAAAACTTCATTTATCCCTATCAATGTTAAATACGTGCAACTCTAAAGCTGGATACATAGTTGTAGCATTGGCTAACAGCGATTCACCGCTGACCAACAGATGGATTATAGCTATTTTTTACGCCGAGAAACTGGGTCTATCCTCACTTCGCACTCTCTCATCATTCGTTCATGTGCCATTGGACCAATCCATGACCCTAAAAAACCATAGGTGGCGGAAATAGGGAGGAGGAGGGGCACACCCCCTTCAATATTTTCATGGGGGACGTCACCCTAAAATTCCTAAAAGAAGAAAAAATAAAGCAATAATTGCCCTGTGCTTTTAGGCCAAAAACACCGTATAACTTGGGCCAAAATAGGGTAAAATTGTAAAATTTTACACGCTAAAATCAACTTATTAGTCGTCAAATAAAACAATGGATTTTGTATTCAACTTGGGCTGCCGACATAGTCGAATGACATAGCCCGGAAAAAGTGACATCCCGTGGAGGAGCACTTAAATGTATATGGAATCCTAATTGCAAACAGTTGAAATTCCGTGTAACTAAAATCATGGACAAAAAACCCTGAAAATCCAATGGTAAGAATACACGGGAAATCATACAAGTCTTGCCAAAATCACACTAGATTCAGAATGTCTTATTTTCTGATTGAAAATAATCCTATGTGCTGGAAATTGCCAAGTGTGAAAGTTTTTTAAAATTGCCTTTCCATTGACCACAATTGGAATAACTTCTCCAAATCCAAATCACCAAATCCAAATATGGTATAAGTACATGCTAATCTCTTAAAGGAGTATGGTGATCCCAACATCCTCTTTTTATGACATTTTTCAGTAGATACCCACAAAAAAGCTTATTCCAAAAATGTCAGTTGATTTCGATTTTGCTTTTGCGAGTTATGCATGATTATGTGTATTGCACTGTTCCATATGCATGTGTTGTAATTTCGTTCTGGTGTACCAGAACGTAAAATTTCACGATATTTTTGCTAAACAAATTAATCTGCAAGAATTGTTTTGTACATAAACATTATGTAGCCAGAGGTTTCCAGTTTAAACAGCCCAATGGTTTATGTGAAAGTGACAATGAGCAGAAAAAATCGCTAACCGCTAGCATTTGAACTATAAATCCACTTATTTCTCTTACGTTTGAACTTTTTCGATGTACTGTATCTAGTGTTTCACTTGACAAGATTGCCTAGCAAATATCTCGATGAATTCTGTCAATATCGTCCATGTTTTCCTAGCCATCAATAGCCTCGCTACAGCATATATCTAACCATCGATTTGTTTGCCCAATAATACTTAATTGCAGCACGGCTCCATCCAAGAACTCAACTTGTTTTACTCATCTCTTCAAACAACAGATACTTTGAATCATTATTAAGTCCATTTCTTGCTAAATTATAGACCCTCACTGTATAAACATATTATAAATATTATTTGTCCTTTGCTCAAACTATCTCTATTATATTATCATGATATTTCATAAGTAAATATGGCACCAGGTGCGGGGCTTTAGGATATAATAGACACGCCGATGACCATCTTTAACCTCCTCTCCATCCACGACAATGGTGAGTCGGTAAATTGATAGTTTTCCTTAGCAACCTGATAAAATGAAACAAACAGAAGCCCGTCCATACAGGCTGGTATTATCAAAAATGATTTAATATTAAGCCGCTGCATACGGACTCAATCAAGTCTTCCACATCTACTGTGGTTACTACGGTTTCAACAATTTCAGAAACTAAATTATAATAAAATTAATTTTGAGTACAATATTTTGAAACAAGAATTAAGAATACAAAAATTTGTTTTTAAATTAATTGTCTATATTAAAGAAAAATAATATTTTAATCTTTGACTTGTCTGAGTATAGCGCAGTATACAGTCAAGCCCTTAAGCCTCGTGACATTAACTGCTGATGGACTATGCATTAACGATGATGGATGGAGTCTTAATGTTGATGTCCCATGAAAGGATGTTTCGCCTTACTATCTTATAACTCCCCAAGGTACTATATCAAATATTAAGTCGTAAGCACAGAAGGCAATATTCAACTAACTGTAATGGGCATTTCAAGGATAATATCCCTTAAACCATATATGATCCCTTTGGAATACTGTATTACCTTATGCCATAGTAACTCCAGGAACGTTATGTGAGCATTATACAGTTTCTGGTCATTTTCCAAAAGACAAATTATCGATTTTGAAATAGAGATGTTGGTCACATCATAGTGAACCAACGCAAATAATATGGCATCACCTGTCTGCCTCGGGGTGTGTAATGGCCAGTTATTGGGTATGACTATAAAATAAAGGTTTCACTGCATCTCCTCACTGCGGTCAATGTTTTCCTTGGCTTTATTTTAGTGAACAGTACTAGTGAAAGGTATACGACTATGTTTAATTTGGGAGACCAGTTGCGTTTCAGTAACCTTATTCTTTATTTTAGAGAACCATGTCAAGGATATATCCGTAGACGATGTTGTTACATTATGAAGACCATGTTTGTTTTATTTCCAATATTGTAACAAGGAAGAAAGTCATTATCACTTTTTCTTTCTTTTTTCAGTCCGAACTACTACCGGTACTTGTATGAACAGTGTGCAAGTGAAATAGAAACGTTTATGTTTAATTTTGGCGACGTAGAGACCAGTTGCGTTTATTTATTATAAACTTTATATTTTGTATCACAATAGAAAATACATTTTGATTTTAGATTAAGGTGGTATTTTGAACAGTAGTTTAAAACAAACAAGCAGCGTTTTTTATAGATGTAAAGTAAGTGAAAAGGCTGGGTAAATATAAATGACAATTATATAACTAAAAAAAAAGCAATAATTGCGTTTCATAGACTATATTCTATATTTGCTGTCAGTTCAAAACAATGTTGGGATTGACTACGGTTGTTATATTTTCAATATTGTGACAAAAGGGAAAGGTGATTATATTTGTCATTTTCGTAGTATTATACACATAGTGCATATACCTAACGTCTTCTGAAGATCTATGTATTGATGAAGTAGCGCATTGCTATACGTCTACTGAAGATCTGTGTATTGTCGAAGTAGTGCATTGCTTATATCTACTGTAGATCTGTGTATTGATGATGTAGTGCATTGCTTACGTCTACTGAAGATCTGTGTGTTGATGAAGTAGTGCATTACTTACGTCTTCTGACGATCTGTGTATTGATGAAGTAGTGCATTGCTTACGTCTACTGAATATCTGTGTATTGATGAAGTAGTACTTTACTTACATCTATTGAAGATTTGTGTATTGATGAAGTAGTATATTGCTTACTACTACTGAAGATCTGTGTATTGATGAAGTAGTGCATTGCTTGCGTCTACTGAAGATCTGTGTATTGATGAAGTAGTGCATTGCTTACGTATTCTGTAGACAAGATAGTGTTTAAAAACATATTTTAAACACTATCTTGTGTTAAAAAACATAAACATCTTCAGATTTCTGAACGTGTTTTGGTGTTTATAAATTAACATCCCTATATACCTTCACTGTACAAACAAGTGTTTATGAAGTGTTAAAGTGTTTATTAAGTGTTGCTCTGCTGTTTTTGCAGTGTACTGAAGATATGTGCACTGATTATATTAAAGTAGTGCGTTGTTTACGTCTGCTGAAGATCTGTGTACTGATGAAGTAGTGCATTGCTTACGTCTGTATTGATGAAGTAATTTATTGATTACGTCTACTGAAGATATGTGTGTTGATGAAGTAGTGCGTTGTTTACGTCTACTGTAGATGTGTGTATTGATGAAGTAGTTCATTGCTCCTATTTGGAATGAGCTTATTTCTGTAATTGTTAACAAACATGATATTGATTTTTCCTGCTCAAAATTTAATAAAATGTTTGGTGTCCCAGGTGATAAATTCTTACCCATTTATTCCTGATTTTAAAATATTATATTTATATTTGCAAATTTCAAAATAAAAAGCCAACTTTTATTGGATTTAGGGCCCATGTTAAATTTAATAGGGAAACAGAATACTTTATTGCTAAGGGTAAAGACAAGCTTTCAGCCCATTTCCGTAAATGGAGATTTGATTTGTAATTTTAGCTGTATCTATTTTATAAAGTTTTGAAGGCTGCATGATCTACATTGTATGCTATGAGGTATGCTATGATTTTTCAACATTTGTTGCTGGATTGTATCATTGGTGTTAAATTTGTGCTATTTTTTTGTGATCTTTGTGATTTGTTTTGATTGCTTTGTAATTATTTTTTGTGTGATATCTTGTAAAAATAAAAAACACAGAAATATAAAAAAAAGATGCTGTGAAAAAAAGAAAAAAAAAGAAAAGTAGTTCATTGCTTACATCTACTGTAGATCTGCGTATTGATAAAGCATAAAGTAGGATATTGCTTAAATCAAAATCTTGATTAATTCAATCGTAGACAGGCCAACCGTGTTATAGACTAAGAATAGTCTAAGATCCTTGGCTTTTCTTGTGTTCGAACTAGTAAAGCATATTTTTCCAAACTATATTGTTGAAAATACAAGAGAAGGACGCTTTTCTGTCATTCTAGTTTTCGATATTAATCATCCTTTCATTGAGCTCAACTTTCAAGGCAAGCGTATTGCCATGCTTACATGATTTTAAGCAGAATAAACTCGTCGACATGCAATTCATTATTTATTTTTGGTTAACATCAAACTCACTTGCCATCCATATTATTCATATTACACAAACACATTATGCTTCATTAAAATCAGAATAAGAAATATGAGGGTATATGCATATCAAATGCTTTTGAAGTGCCTTTCATATCCGGTACTATTAACATTATACAGCAGGATCGTGTAGGGTGTACCAATGCCATATGATCACCACGGCTATGCTTTCAAAATTGTACACAATTAAATACGCTAACTCAAGAACCACTGAACCAAAACTAGGCTGTTTGTACTCATTTGAATGCAATTTACACACTGATTTTAAATATATTCATGAAAATGTGAAGTTCTGAAATGTTTGATTTTTTTTTAATTGTGTTTATCACTGTATACCATAACACCGAGTTTAAAAGGTTAACATATACAACATACGGTAAAATTAACTCGTAGTTCTTCAGACCGACCCAAATAAGAAACAGGAAATAAGGTCCTTTTCACAAGTATTCCATTTAGTAAGTATTGCATTTCAGAGTGGAAATGTATGCAACGGATGTACGGTAAGACGAGACGACCCATATCATCACGCCTTTCCCGCCATTGTCATGGCGGGAAAGATGCGAGAAATTAATTATCGTAAATAATGGCGATATTAATATAGCGTGAAATAACATGGAATTCAATGGTCGAAAAGTGCAAATCGATTTTGTTGTTGATTGTTTATTTATTTATTTATTGCTGCTTGAATCGTTCCGTAATAAGTTTTGTCAGAAATATAATATATTTTGATTTTAGAATAATCAGTTTTGATGAGCAGTTTTGTTAGTAATGTGAACCATATTTTGATTGTGTGAAGTTGGATATTTTGTGTAACATTATACCGTAAAAACTCGATAGTTAGCATATGTGCTTATTATCGAGCGCTTTTGAAAACATGAAATTGTACCATAGTCCGGCGCTTTACCAACTGAGCTAATGGGTTGAGATGCACATTTGCAGGTTTATTTGCTCATATATAATGATGTGTATCATTGATATGCTCAAAACCCTTTACACTTTTGTGGATGGGGCTCTTTATGTTTTACCCAGGGAGCAGAGATGGTCCACCTGCATCGGGAAGATATAAAAACCTCATGGGTGTCAAACAGTTTAGTGGGGTCAAATAAACACCCCTAGGGTGGACACGTAAAAAAATCTTCTGCACGGGGCCTACAACAGGGGGGGTCACGTGTGGGGGGTCCATTTTAGTAATTTTTGCTCAAAGTATATTGTGTTTGGTGTCAAATGAAAGGAAATTTAATTTCAAACTCTGGAAGTGGTGTTGGTTTTGTCAATTTATCATCCTGCAAAGAGTTACACTTAATTTAAGGTGAACATGTAGGCCTATACTATATAGTGACGAATGATTGGTTAATGAGGTTATATATTGTATACCGTATATTACTGTCCCTATCTAGAATACTACTAGTGAAAATGCTAGCAATTTCAGTGGAATGTTTCATTCTTATAGGAACTATTTGCTGCAATGGTACCTCTAATACCCCATTGGATGTCTTCTTCAGATCCACTTTCTTTTTCATCACTTGACTCCAGTTCACCTGCCAGTTCCCTTTCCGAGTCTTCTTGCAGCTTTGCTCGACTACAGGTATCAGGATGTCCTCTGCAGATACAGCCAGTATTGTAGCGTCTGGATGTTTTTGAACACTTGCAGTTTCTTTGGTACCCTTTGCTGCAGGAGCAGTTGGTTCCTTTTGACACATTTGGTGGCCATGGTGGATTTCTCATTGCTTGTGGAACTACGATGTCCGCCTCTAAAGTCCATCCGCATTCCTTGGGATCTGGGAGGAAGGATAGCGATGTGTGCTGTTTTGTTTATGATGCATGCATATGCTGCTCTCTCCAGATGCATCCTCAGTTGGCGGTTATCTCTTTAAATAGTAGTATCACTCTTCAGAAATTTGTGAGCCCAGAGCTATTACTGAGCGATGTCATTGCTAGAAGAGTAGACTGAAATGAACAACTGCCGCGCCTGGTCAATGTCGTCATCTGTCAGGTTGTGGTCAGCCTCTGCAAAACTAGCAAGATGATCCAGTGGAACAGTCTTGCTTTTCTCTAACCATGTAGGTTTTCCGATGAAGAAAGGGTAGCTGGTAATGTCTCGTCCACTGATAAAGTCCAAGGATGTACCAGGAACGGGTCAGGTGTACCAAAAACAGGGTAAAGGGTAACAAGGGTCACAGGGACAACAGTTTATGGGTCCAGGTAAAGGGCCGGGGTTAAGGGATCCTGGGATGGGATTATGGGTATCAGCAATGGGGTTTGGAGTACCAGGGTTAGGGGTTCAGTGGACGGAGTTAGGGGTGCCAGGAATGGGGCCAGGGAGAGTCCCATAGTCGGTGTTAGGGGACCCAGGGATAAGGTTCGGGGTACTAAGGATGGAGTTAGAGGTTCCAGGGTTTGGGTAATGGGTACCGGGACAGAGTTAGGTGTACTGAGGATGGAGTTGGGAATACGAAAGGCATGTTTAGGGGTACCGGAGAAGGGGCTATAGGGGACACTGGACAGGACAAAGGGTACAACAGGTTATGACTTGAAGGGGTTAAGGGGTTTCAGGGATGACCGGCCATGGGATTTTGGGTACCAGGGACAGGGTTGGGGGACCCGGCAGTTAGGGGTTCCAGGAATAAGGTTAGAGGTCACAATCGTGTTAAAGGTCCCGTGGATAGGGTAAGGGGTACTGAGAATGGAGTTATTGCTCCCATGGTCGGGGTAAGGGGTACCGGGCATTTGGTAAGGGAAACCGGATTTGGGGTTACAGGTACCGAAGATGGGCTTAGGGTCCCGGGGACGTGCCATGGGTCTCGGGGACGTAGTTGGGGGTTCCAAGAATGGAGGTAAAGGTCCCAAAGTTGGTGTTATAGGTCCCAGGAATATATAGGGTAAGGGGTACAGGGGATGGAGTTAGGGGTCCCAGGGTTGGTGTAATGGGTACCAGGAATGGGGTAAGGGGTATCGGGCATTGGGAAAGGGGAACCGGATATGTGTTTACATGTACTGAAGATGGGGTTATGATACCAGGGACAGTTACCCAGCTAGCTGCCAAAGATGGGCTTAGGGTCCCAGGGACATGTCATGGGTCTCGTGGAAGTAGTTAGGGGTTTCAGGAATGGAGTTTAAGGTCCCATAGTTGGTGTGCCAGATATATAGTGTAAGGGGTACAGGGGTACTTGGAATGGTGTAAGGGGTACCGACATTGGATAAGGGGAAACAGGTGTGGTGTTTTAGGTAATGAAGATGGGGTTAGGGTCCTAGGGACGGGTCATGGGTATCGGGGACAGAATTAGGGATTCCTAAAATGGATTTAAAGTTCCAATAGTTGGTGTAAGAGGTCCCAGGGAATAGGGTAAGGAGTTGGAGATGGAGTTAGGATTGGGTACCAGGAACAGGGTAAGGGGTACCGTGGGCTACTTCATCTGATTCCCCCCATTATCCCGCCCCCCCCCCCCCACCACCACCACCACCACACTATGGTGACCCAGTCCAATCAAATGAATGGCATAATTTTAAGCATTAATTTAATAATCTTTGTGTAAAATAAAAGTGATTTTGTCACATTTAGTGTATTCTATTCCCGGATTCTATTAAGTATTACGCTGCAAAATGGGTTTTCGGGGGGCAAACTTTGACCCCCCATAACACCCCCTGTGCAGCTGATTTCAAAACGTGTCCACCCTAGGGATGTGGTGTATAGTCCATAGAATCCATCTATATAGGACACGTTTTTATATCTTGCCAAGTCAGTTTGCATCAAAATATGGGGGTTTGCTCCCTAGGTATTTGCATGTTTTAAAAGCGCTCGATAGTAAGCACATATGCTAACTATCGAGTTTTTACGGTATGCATATTCAGAAAATTGTGCTCTGAGCTTTCGTCTTGATCACAAATGATCCGGTTCACTGCATTTCTGACGTAAGTGTACATCTGCCATAGAGACTCCGAATATTCGACGTAGAATTAGTATTCGTTATTTAAGCTATTTCAATTCATTTTTATCTTCTAACAAATGTGTGTATAGACGAAAAATCAATTATATGTTATGTCGAATATCTGGTGGAAATATAGTATTGATTAACGTCATCAAATATTCGTTAGAAGTTAAACATTACTGGAAATAGAATATGAATATATCAAATAACGAAGACATGTAATATTTTACATCCACTAAAAAGTCTATAGCGGCCCTAATGATTGTATGTTTATTCTTTATTTTATTGAATAGTATGGTAAAAGTATAAAAAGGAAATAAAAAAAGAAAAGAAAAAATTAAAAAAATGTGATATAAGATGCAGATGTTCTCAGGGATATCAGCTTTAAGGGGGTACTACACCCCTGCCACATTTTGTGCCTATTTTTGCATTTTTCTCAAAATTTATAGCGCATTGGGGACAAGTACCCGGTAATATATGTATATTATAGGGGCAAGGACTACAACTACTGCACTGGAAATTTTATTTCAGCACAGACAACAGTTATGGAGTTACAGTCAAAAATGAGGGAAAACCAATATTTAGGCCTAATCAATAAATCAATAACTACTTACTCTGAGTTGCTGAATTGTCTGTATAGTAGTAGACTACTCCGTAGTCCACTTGCCCATTGTGCATACTCTGGATATTGTATTTAAGCTTAAAACTCTGATTTAATTAATGTGTGCACAATTGATAGATTTTCACATCTGATCAGTCACCCTACTCCCTCTGTTTGTTAGCTTCCCAAATTTCGAGGTTCGCTATCAATAAACTGGTAGATTCCAAAATCAGAATTGTTCAGTATTAAAGTGAGCAATTATAATTATGCAAGATAATGTTGCATTCAATTACTTTTATTGTCACTAATCGTCTGATATTTTTAACTCTTTATGACCATTTTACTATTGAATACTTTAATTTTAATAAACATCAGTATAATTTTGAGTTCAACGAAATGGGTTCATCATGACTAATAATAACATATTTTTAATAAAATTCGACTATGGCATAGTCTAGTATAGTAGTTGTGGTCTTTGCCCCTATAATATACATATCTTACTTGTCAGCAATGTGCTATAATTTTTGAGAAAATGCAAAAATAGGCACAAAATTGTGTAATGTGTGTATACACGCAAACATTAATTGCATATGAAGACCTGAGCGCAAGAAGACCGTAAGTCCACTTGGCCCCTTAACATGTATACACTAAAGTTGCGAATAGTTTCGTATAGTTTGGTAATGTTTTATACATGTTCAGGGGCCAAAACAAATCTTTCGCAACCTTTCATGATGTTTTCACCCTGGAACATGTATTAAACATTATAAAACCCTAAGAAATTATACGTAACTTTAGTGTATACATGTTGAGGGGCCAAGTGGACTTACGGTCTTTTTGCGCTCAGGTCTTCATATTGAAATAAGGTTGACTTTTACTTTCAGTGTCAGAAGACGGACGTGTTCATCGGGGATGGGGGTGTGTGTGGTGAGGGTGGGGTGGTTGGGGGTTTGGTGTATGTGAGTTAATGCTATAATACGATTATTTCAGAAATGTCGATGTTGAGATTAAAGTCATAATGTACGATCTTATAATATGAATTTGGTTAATTTTTTTCAAACCTGATTTTTTGGCATATTTGTAATGTTTACACATGTCACAACTTGCACGTAAATGGAATCAGCCAAATTTGTTGTGTTTGTAGGTAAACAGAGCAAAGTTCGACACAAAGTCATAATTCAAGAAATTATGACTTTATGTCCGCCCATAGAACTGCGTGTTAAACGGCCAAAATAACAAGCAGTGTTTCTTTCACGTTACCTCGTTATTTCAGCTCAAAATGGACAGAAAACATTCCCGATCATTATTACTAGTATTATTTCAGCATTTTGAGTATATAATGACAAATTTAAAATTTGAAGGAAATCGTACATTAAGCCTTTAAGGCCCCATAAAAACCTGTGTAACATTCAAGCAACACGGTATAGCAATGTTGTCTTTCCAGGCCCTGGTTGCTCTTGAATCATGTCACAAAACGAGTGACGGTGGTGGTGGGGAGGGTGGAGGGGTTGTACATATTCGTATTTGGGTTAATACGATTCTTTTCAGAAATACCAGCTTTCATGAGATATTTTAGTCCCTGCATAACTTGTATAACATATATGGCTCCATAGAACACTTGTATGCTCAAGCAAGACACAATAACAAGTTATCTTTAGCCCTGTTGTCGAAATAATGTAAAACAACGGGTGCAGGTACCGGGATGTGGAAGGTGGGTGCATAAGTGGGTATAGGGCGGGGTGCGTTAGCGTTTGGGGCGTGGGGTGTGTATTCATACGCGTGTTTAAATAATGGGACAGAATGATCTTTTCTTGAATATCAGCTTTAAGGTGGCACTACACCACCTGATCAATTTTGTGACTAATTTTGCATTTTTGTCAAGAACATAACTACATACTGGTAACAAAAGTTATGTATATTTTAGGGGCAAGGAATCCGATTACTTCACTGAAATTTCAGTGATTCAAGACAAGTGGTTCATATGTTAAGTTATGAGGTACATTCTAGCGGTACCTCTTTTCTTATCATAAATAACATATCGCTTGTCTTGAATCACTGAAATTCCAGTGTAGTAACTGGATTCCTTGCCCCTATAATATACATAACTTTTGTTACCAGTGTGTTATTAATTTTTGAGAAAAATGCAAGAATGCAAATATTTCAAGGGGTGTAGTACACTGGGTTGCACTTGTCACAAATCAATGTCAACAAACAACGGGCTTGATGGGTGGGGTGTGTGTGCTATATGTTCAAGTTTGTTTGGTTGTGTGACTAACATAACATGTGCAACACAAATTCAACACAGTATAATTATGTTGTCTTTCCAGGCCCTGGTTGCTGTTGTAGAAATAATGTCAGAACATTACGCGCAGGGGCGGGATATAATGTGGGTGTGTGAGAGTGGGGTGTGTGGGGTGGGGTTGTTTGTGGGGGTTGGTGTGTGTATGTGATAATTCCAAGGGTGATAATGCGATTTTTGTATGGAAATCATTATTAATAATGGGATCAGGTAGTTACTATTAGGGCCTCGTAGAATATGTGTTACAAGCAAGTAAATTATGATATATTTAAAAATACTTGTACAATGTTGTCCTTCCAGTTCCTGGGTGATCTTGTAGAAATGATTTCAAACGGTTTTGAGTGCACCGGCGTATGGGAGGGGGATGTGAGTCGATAATGTGGGGGGGGGGGTATGTGTAAGGGACGGGGTGTGTATGGGTATTGGTAAATATGTAGGTGTTAATGTATTATAATCTAAAAATTAACATAATGAATCAATTAGTGGCACACTTTGTTTTTCCGCGTAGGCTGTAGCATATGACAACTCATGTCAAAGTCCGTTTTGTAGTAGGTTTATGTTGTGTTAAATAATAATATTTGTATAAAATGCAGTTCAGTACAAAGACACAAACACATCGAAATTAAGTTTTAATCATTATATTTTATTATAAATAATGTTACAAACAGCACAGCTTAAAGTCCGTTCTGTATATCAAGTTACACACGTATATTCACACCAATTAAGCCAATAAAAAGATTATGCTTCCAATATTTACAGTTGCATTTTACGGCCAAAGGCTCTTGGTACGTGTTACAGTGTCCCTTTGACAACTTATGGTCCTTATTTAGCATGGGTGGTCACGTACTTCACACATAGCGTGTATACAGTCACAGTTATGGTTTAAAAGCGCCCACTAGCTTGTTTTTCAGACACGTATTTTTTTTTAACCAAAGGCATTCCATGATAACACTCTGTGCCAAATTCGTGTCTATGAACAAAATACCTGCTGAACATTTTGAAAGTAAAAAAGGAATGTGATGTATAAAATACTGTATAAATTTGGTCATTACGTTGAAACAATACTTAGATTTAGGTTTAATTGCATCATGCTTATGGGCTTGATATTGATAACTGGATTACCATATACGTTTAAAACAATTTGAAGCACCAAATTCGTATTTGGTGCCCTTGTAAAGGGTTTTAAGTAGCTATATGTGGTGGTCGAATGGTGAATAATGAGTTGAAAAGTATGAGAGCATGCTATTACGTGGTCAACTGAGATGGTTGAATATTTATGAAGTATCCATTTATAGCATTTATGAAGAATTTTGGATGCATATCACCCGAGTCCAAAACTCATCTGGAGTAGTGGAACATTAACACGTGGTCAAGACGGATGTTAGAATATTTACAACAAAGTATCCATGCATTTGAGGAATTTTATTAAGAATTATGAATGCGTCTCGCTAGATCCAAAACCTTTCTTTAACTATATCTGTAAGTATGAGAATGTGTCACACGTGGCTATAAGCTCGATATTTGAATATTTATGAAATATCCATGGAGGATTTCTATACATACGGCTCATGTGATGTCCAAAAGTGATTCATCATGAAAGTTCAGTTTTGATTTGATCACTTATGGTTAGCAACTATTTTAAACTGTTGCGATTTGATAGTTCATAGCATCTTGCGAATTGTAGTGAGCTTTGGCAAAAATTGCATTGATCATTTCATAGGGTATATTGCTGATCCATTGATTATCCTTTTCTGGTGCATTGTGGGATAGAAAAGGGGGAAAATCGATCGCTAATTTGCTCCCTTTTCTATCCCACAATGCACCAGAAAAGGATAATTAATGGATCAGCAATATACCCTATAGCGAGCGTGTATTCAAATATCACAGATATACTTGTATAGGTCCTGTGGTTCTTGAGTTATGTTGTAAAGAGGGCTGAAACAACAACACTTTTGTAAAACGTACATAACTGATTCACAACAATAAATCAAGCAAGTTTTCAAAGTATATGATTTGCAGAATGAAATTTTGCAAAGCATGAAAGTGTTATTTTTCAATAATATATTGATTTTGATAATTAAAATCGTTTTTTGGCTGCTTCGACCAACAATAGATCGTCAGTGTAGCTTTAAAAGTTCTATAAATTTGTGGGTACACATGGAATCTCACTAACCTCTCAAACATGCGCATTTCCAGGACACAGTTCGTTAACCTCACTATGTGATATACATTTATAGAATGACCTATGCATGTGTTGGGTACACAAAACTCATACTCCACACTTTGAGGTCAAATCTCGAGCCATACTTATTATATGGGGTTATTGAACTTAGCCATTAAAATGAGACATTTTGACTCATCCTGTCTCATATGCAATAAGTGTTTTGGAAAACAAAATGAGCTATTGCAGTTGAGATCCACACACCCCATATGGAAGACATGAGTCACATGACCTTAATCACCCACACAGGGGGTGTCGATGGAGTCACTCATTTATGTACTTCCATTTGAAATTCGCACTCCCTGTGTGGGAGCTCAAGATTATGTCTTCCATAGGGGGCGTATGGGTTTCAACTGGAATAGCAGAATGAACTGGAATGAGTTTAATTATAGACAAGAGTTTCAGTTGTGTTAAAAGTTAATCATATTTGATATAAGCTTTACAAAATTGAAAGAAATTTAAAACCCATAAAAAGCAATACAAAGTTCTTCTTCAGATATATAGGCTAAGCCCCACGCAAAAAATATACACTCTCAAAAATAAAGGTTTCATCAGAAGCATTTTTGTCCTCTATATATGGAACCCTCAAGAAGAACCTTTATATAACTTTTAGTTCGTTACAGAACCATTGAGGTTTCCATGTAGAACAAATTTCAGAACCATTTTTTCTGAGAGTGTACTAGACCAGTACAAAACGTCCTTAAACATTTGAATGCACTTATTTCTTGCATTGAAATTTTACTGTCATTATTATGTATAGACTTTTTTTGTGCAACGATTTTGGCCCCATCATCGCACGTAGAAGAAAACCTGTGAAACTTAAAGTAAATTGATACACTTATGGTGTTGGGTCTGGCTAAAGCGTGTTAGGAGGAGCGGTCTCTCCAATTAATAATGCACAATCCCTTGAAAGAGCATCCACCTCGATGCATATGTGCGAAAAGATTATAGAAAGATTGAACATAAAAACGCTGTCAGTTGCCTTAGTATGAAATATATATAACCAATTACTGACGGAACTTAGTGTTGTCTGGCCCCAAATTGTTCAAATAATTTTTTTAAATTTCAATAATTTCCGAATTTGGAAGTTTCATTACCATATTTGAAATCTCCATGACAAATGCGTTCAAATGAGTACAAACATGCCTAGTCTTGGTCCAGTGGTTCTTTATTACAGACGTTGGTAGTCATCAGTTTCGCGCGCTTTCTGTTATGGGATACCAACAGCAAGAAGGCAAAAAATAATACACAAACGTGAATGGGTATATGCGTTGACACTTTACTTAATAGAACGGAAATCCATGAGAATTACCGAGCGCATCTCGAATTGCGAGGAGGCAACAATGTCGTAACTGACAATATGATATAAAGTTACTTACGACGTTTTTGCTATCTCAAGTTGCAAGAAAAAAACAGGTTTGTATAACGTAAGCGCGCTGTCGAAAGACGAGACACCAGTGTTTTTCTTTTCTTGACATTTATATAAACCTTATAGGGAAAAGTTTATTTTTCTGCGAGGTTTCAATCCCAATTAGGAAGGAGGGTGTATACACGAGTGGAAACAATGTTTAAATGTTTAAAACAACATTGTATGTGTGTCAAGAATGCTGTAGGGCCAGGTATAGTAACGATGCTGTGCTTGAGTCTGATGCTGCATGCTGACTAACGCGTTGTTAACCAAACTGATTTGCTTGATGCGAAAAGCAATTTAACGTCTTACCCAAAATTGAAACAAAAATACTCTCCATTTTCAAACGTTGTTAGCTTAGAAAGAAAATATTTATTGTCAATTGGTACAGCGCCTTTATATTTGTCATTTGCCGGTGTCCAGAAAAAGCTTTATTATAAATGTATAACTTTGTATTTCAAAGACGTCATTTGGAGTTGGTTAAAACAAGAGAATATTTATCTCCCTTCTAGTTAGAAGAAGGGTTAGCCCATTTCCGCATTTGGCGGCTGCGAAACTTAACATCTTTACTTCCAAAGTTGTATAACAATGTCAACAAAGCTTCATGTATTTCTTTTGAAGTAGACACAAATGCATTTTAAATGTGTACAAGCACATCCAATACTAGTCCACTGGCTTTGAAAATAATGCTTAAAGAAGCACTTCGTTATCCACAGCCTGACCCCCCCCCACACACACACCCCTCTCAACAACAAAAAAACCTGAAATGTTTATACCGTCGGATATCTCTGGCTATTAATGCTTGTGTGCAAAAAATCTCTCGCAGATTCATTCTCTTGGCAAAAATATCGTCAAATTTGTATTTTTGCTCCATTTAAGGTGGTACACCCCTTGATAAATTTGTGACTATTTTTGCATTTTTCTCTAAAAATAATAACAAACTGGTAACAAAAGTTATGTATATGAGCAAGGAATCCAGTTACTACACTGGAACTCAAGACAAGCGGTATATGTTATTTATGATAAGAAAAGAGGTACCGATAGAATGTATTTATTAGGGGGTGTAGTACCACCTTAACACAATGAAATTACAATTACACAGTGGCACATACGCACATAATCATGCATGATCGGAATCAACTGAAATGTTGGGAATAAGCTTTTTTCGTTGATATTTACTGAAACATACAATAAAAAGAGGATATTAGAATCACGAAATACTCCTTTAATCATACAGTCATCATAGTTTCACCTTGGTACACCAGCAAATAAGTACAAATATGCCTAGTATATCGTTGCGTTGGGTATAATTATAAAGAAACGCAAAGCCGGGAATGAAATAAATTTCATAATTGCTTTAAAAATTGACAGAATTTTGTATTATCATTATCGGAAATAAACGCATTCAAATGAATACAAACGATTGGGTCAGTGATTCTTTATGGTTTTATTTTCAATAAAGTGTTATATTTTAGGAATTTTGAGACTTTGAAATCGCATACAAAACACTATAGCCTGGTGCATAACGTTCAAATTAATGACGCATGTTAGCGGTAATCACCCAGCTGTTTTCCTCGCTACTGCCTAGCGCATCAAATTCCTGATTATCAATTTTAACTCACATTTGCGATAATTTATTGTGACAAAATATTACTTAGATTTTTTTATTAGATATAAAAGAGGATTCTCTCTTGACTGCGCATAGAACTGTAAATTAGTTATATAGGATCATATCTTGAGGCTTAAATTATACCTGGTATTATATTACTGACGCTTTTACGTTGTAACATATAGAGCATTGCATAAGCTTATGGTAAAACAGTTTTAAAACATTGTTTGGAATTATCCTATAATGTTTAAACTGTTTAATATTGATCAGATTCGCGGTAAGTTGCTTAATTCACAGTTGCAATAATGTCAATTTATGTTCCCAGTACGTCTTAATGTACTATTTGATGTCTATATGATATGAATGTTTTAATAAACAGTGACAACATACTTGTTATGTATAATAACTTAAGTACACTTAAAATAAATGTGATTTTTGTTTGAAAATAATGCGAAAGAGTCAAAAGGTACATTAATGGCTTGTTTTTGTTATTTCTTTCAAGTTTTAAAAGCAATGCAGTTACAATTACAGCTCTCTTCATTGAAAAGGCTTTATTTGTGTCATAATTTCGTATCTGACATGAGTGATACAAATTAAAATAAAATAATTAGACATCATTACATTAGACATAAAGACTACGATAGTCTTAATTAAATCCATACCATTCGTTTAAGCTTCATATTGATTAACCAGAATTACTGCACGCCTTCTTACAGGGTTTCGGATTAGTTAATTCAGTGATATATACCTGAATGACCAATTAAAACACAGCTTATATATATGTAGGTTCAATCCTCTTCAGCCCTATATACCAACATTCTTATAATGTTGCTGATTGGCTCAAGAAATCATAATAGCCTTCGCGTAACCTATCAGCAAACAGCAGGTAGTATTCAAGGGGTTAAGCAACACGAAGCTTCTTGGAATGTAAAAATGCAAAACAGTTAACAACATTTAGAGGGTAACTTAACACGCACACAAGTTTTTGTTCAAAAATTTGGGCTGTAAGGAGAGGGATATACTGCCAACCTATGACAAAAGATCGTAACTGATTTGATTTTGAGATAATTGAAAATAAAATGCGGAGCCTCCGCAAACATTACGTACATGTATATAGAATTTAATGTTCGACCTGTTTTCGAGGCTTGTGAGTCACTGAGTCATAACTGATGTGTAAACTGTTTTATTTCTATGGTAGATACTATATCATTTACATAATTGTTACCATGGAAATAACTAATTTTAACAAAACTGCCAGTTACGCTCTTTTACCATTGATGAAGCAGTATACCGTAGAAGTCCATCTACAAGCATGCCTCTAAACGAGGGGTTTTTTGACGAAAGAAATGAAAGGCAGACACTCACCACAAAAACATTATTTGGAGTTTGAACAACTATATTACTGATACAGGCGGCTGTACAAACACGTATTATTATAAGACCAATCTATTGTCATGTTTTTGAGGAGGGTATTTGCCTTTCGTCTCTTTCGTCAAAAGTAAAAAAAAAAACTCGTTTAGAGGCATATATGCTTTATTGTAGACGGAATTCTACGGTATACGATGGATTGAGTGCAAAGGATATATATTTCAATTAAACAGTTAGATCAATCACAAAAAGTCACTGTTTTATCTCCATAGTCGGCGAATGATATCGTCCATCAGAAGTCATTTCATGTAAACTGTCATTTGGCTTTTTCAGTTTTACCAAGGACATATAAACCCTATCGTCCACACGCCGACTTTCTACTTCAGAGTATATTTTCTCCATAGGGTATCTTGGATACGTGTATCCATTTTGGTTGGAGTCTTCCAAATTGTGATATTTTATACATAACACCATGACTAGTACAAAGAATATAAGAGCGATGACAGTTGCCCCAGCAGTTGCAACGATCCAGTAGAGTCTTTGAGGTGTGTATGTTGCACATATATCACTGCATTCTTGTTCTGTGTTTAGCACCGACACACCTGCTATCGTTGGGTTTTGTGAATCAGGTTCTTGATTCGACGGAGTCTTTGCTGCTGTTGAAACAAACCTCGGATTCATGTTCGATTCGACTGTAATCGGACCAACATGACAAGTTTGTATTTTGCCTGGAAACGCTCTACTTGTAATTTCACACAAATACACACTACCACTATCTGAAAGTGTTGGTCGTACTGTTAATACAGAACTTACACGCCCATTTGTGATGACTTTATTGTTTGATTCTAAATGCTCATCCATGGAGCCAGGTCTTTTCCAAGCTATATCAACATCAGGTACACCAAGGTGAGAGCTACAGTTGAGATTGATCTCAGAGCCTTCTAATACTACCAATGAGTTTACATTGGGCTCGCAAATTGGGTCTGTTTCATCGGGAAAATACATAACATCCACCGTAACATCTTGATGTGCTGCAACACTTGCAGTCCCTGTGTTAGTCACTCGACATCGATAATCACCTGCTGATTCTTTAGTCACATCGATAATAGACAAGAAAAAGACTAAAGATCCATCTTCAAGTTGCCTTCGTGCTATGAATACATTGTCATCATCATCCATTATCTTATCATTCAAAGACAATCGTTTTGCATTAGTAGTTAGTCTTCCTAGTTTTAGGATGGCAACCTCCTCTACGCCTTCTTTCAAATTCCACACTTGGCAATGCAGACCCAGGACACCACCTTCTTCAACTGGATCCACAGGCGACGTCAACACTACTCTTGCATCTTTGGCAAAACCAATACAGCAAAGTCCAAGAAAGTTTATAAGAACTGGTATAAGCCACATGATGTCCAGGAAAACGCTTTGCAATTTCATGATAAAAGTACTGGCTACCGCATCTCAGTTCATCATTCTATTGAGCAAGTATGATACCTTCTCCTGCGCTGGGCGAATTGTCAGTTTCATAAAAAAAAGTAACCCAGCGATCCGGTTATAGATATGTTGTTAAAAGCATCGACGGTTTCATTTTATAGATCCATTTACGGAGCAAAATCTAGATAGAAACTTGACATACAGTTGTTCAATACTGTATAACGCACATTGACTGATGCATCACCGTCTATCTATACCACACACAACCGTTAGCATGCGCTCCACTCAGCTAAATAACAAACCGATCGTATCGACTCCAGACTGGAGGAGTTACTAAGGAGCATCGGTAATGTCCCGCACTGCATGCTGGGTAATATATCTGCTATTATCTGAGAGGCTAGTTAAGACATGAAGCTTTTGGGTAAGTGTAATACTATACTTGGTTTAAGTACGTCTAGGAGGGTATCAAAAGGCAAAATCGGCAAGTATGATTTAAATGACAAGATATCACCATCAAATATATTGTAGCACATATTTTCAATGAAATGGATGGATTCTTTAATTGGTAATAAATTAAGTTATAACTCATTGTTTGTAGCTTATTCATTTCAAAATAGATCTTCTTTTTTAATGTTTTGGTGGCATGTACACTTGATTTTTTTTTTTTTTTTTGGTAACACGTTTCCACACAAAAATGAACGAACTCTTATTCGCAACACGGGCCTGTTATTATACTCGAAATTCAGCAAACAACTTGTGTTAATGTCGATATATCACAGCCAGGGTTCTCTCAACTAAATTTGATGAAAGCATAATATTTCAAACATTGAGCTATGTTTGAAATATTTAATCTACAATCCTACAAATGCATCTATATATTTACTGAATGTAGAATTATACATTATGTGCAATACTGTGTTTGAGTTTTGTGTATGTTGGGTGGGGTGCATGAGGTGGGGTAGGATGGTTGTGGTTGTTGTAGGCCTATGTGGGGGTAAATGTTAAATAATAATTCGATATCATTTTTATTTTATCCTTAAAATTTCTAATGCATTTCTTTGTCAGTTCATAGTTCTACAGTAAAAGCAAGAAATCATCTAATTTACCACAACTTACTGTAATTAATGCATAAAGGTATAATAATAGTAAACGTAAGCAATGCGATACTTCACCAAAACACAGATCTTCAGTAGATGTATAAGCAACGCACTACTTCATCAACACACATATCTACAGTAGATGTATGCAATGTTACTACTTCATCATCCACAGATCTGCAGTTGATGTAAGCAATGCACTACTTCATCAATACACAGATCGTCAGTAGACGTAAGCAACACACTTCTTCATCAATACACAGATCTACAGTAGATGTAAGCAATGTACTACTTCTTCAATGCAGTGATCTTCAGTAGATGTAAGCAACGCACTACTTCATCAATACACAGATCTTAAGTAAATGTATAAGCAATACACTACTTCATCAACACACATATCTACAGTAGATGTAAACAATGATACTATATACTTCATCATCCACAGATCTGCAGTTAATGTAGGCAATGCACTACTTCATCAATACAGAGATCTTCAGTAGACGTAATGCACTACTTCATCAACACATATATCTACAGTATATGTAAGCAATGTTACTACTTCATCATCCACAGATCTACAGTTGATGTAAGCACTGCACTACTTCATCAATACACGGATCTCCAGTAGACGTGAGCAATGCACTACTTCACCAATACAGAGATCTTCAGTAGAAATGAGCAACGCAGTACTACTTCATCAATATACAGATCTTCAGTAGACGTAAGCAACACACTACTTCATCAACACACATATCTACAGTAGATGTAAGCAATGTTACTAATTCATCATCCACAGATCTACAGTTGATGTAAGCAATGCACTACTTCATCAATACACGGATCTTCAGTAGATGTAAGCAATGTACTATACTTCATCAATACTAAGATCCACAGTAGATGTAAGCAATGCACTTCTTCATCAATACACGGATCTTATAGACGTAAGCAATGTACTACTTCATCAATACTCAGATCTACAGTAGATGTAAGCAATGCACTATTTCATCGATACACGGATCTTCAGTAGACGTAAGTAATGGACTTCTTCATCAATACACGGATCTTATAGACGTAAGCAATGTACTACTTCATCAATACACAGATCTACAGTTGATGTAAGCAATGCACTACTTCATCAATACACGGATCTTCAGTAGATGTAAGCAATGTACTATACTTCATCAATACTAAGATCCACAGTAGATGTAAGCAATGCACTTCTTCATCAATACACGGATCTTATAGACGTAAGCAATGTACTACTTCATCAATACTCAGATCTACAGTAGATGTAAGCAATGCACTATTTCATCGATACACGGATCTTCAGTAGACGTAAGTAATGGACTTCTTCATCAATACACGGATCTTATAGACGTAAGCAATGTACTACTTCATCAATACTCAGATCTACAGTAGACGTAAGCAATGCACTACTTCATCAATACTCAGATCTGCAGTAGACGTAAGCAATGCACTACTTCATCAACACACAGATCTTCAGAATGTTTTAAATAATTATTTCAGTCTTTGTCAAAACGTTTTTTTAAATAACATTTTAAGTAGTGAGCTATGTAAAGATCATCGCAATGCTTTAAACAGATTTTATATCAAAAATACTACCAAATGTTTTATAATGTTATCAAAATGTTACTCTAAAATATGATTGCAAAACTTTCTGAAAGAAAACGTTTGAAACAAATTTAAATAAGATTTGCAAATGTTTTCTGGCAATCTTTGTGCCCCATTGGGCTATTCCATTTAAAATCCACACTACCCTTGTGGAAGATTTTGGAAATATGTTCCACAGGGAGTATGAATTTCAAATGGAATGAACACATTTGGCGGCTCCATTGGAATTTCATACACCTTCTGAGAAAGATTCAACCGGAATCTTCCACAGAGTGAGGGTGAGTTTCAAATGGAGCTGCCTCATGTGTTCATTCCATTTAAAACTCATGCTCCCCCTGTGAAAGATATTTCCCAAATCTTCCACAGGGGTAGTGTGGATTTTAAATGGAATAGCCCATTTGAACATCTCAAGAACACGTGTTGTATTTGCTGGCATTTTACCTCATATATATACAATACGTAGAATGGTCGACTGCAGATCCGTCGGATAACGCTTTTTCAATGGGAAATGAACTTTGCTGTTTGGATGATGTCACGATGAGGTTATGGTTAGGGTTAGGGAGTTAGGGTTAGGGTTCCGTATTGAAAAGCGTCTTCCGACGGATCTGCACTCGACCGGCCTCGTAGAAAAAGCATTGCACTTCTTCAATACACCGATCTAAAAAGGACGTTTAAGTTTTGCACTACTTCATCATATATCAATTTTGTATTTTTAACAAAGATAATTTATATGTTCACGGTACAAGTATTATTATTTCATTTTCTGCGTTCTATTGTTGCACGTATCGCTGGTCTTTGTCATTTATAATATCAACAAAAACAGTGCAAAATAGCAAATTTTGAAAATGATTGTCAATAGTAAATGTACTGATGAAATTATTTATTCCAGAATACACGACCTTAGTAAACGTACAATATTACGCTTCAATTTCCACTAATAATAAAAACTGATAAATTCTAATCAAATTTAAGCATTTTTTACTCTGAAAATTTCTTGATTTACTTATTTCTTCTCTATTGTTAAAGATCTGTCAGTTTTTCGACAGAGCGTGTAATTTAATATTTGGGTTACTCCATATGAAATCAAGGAGTCGCCCCACCTGACCCCCTCAGATTTGCTTTATATTTTAGTCATATGTTGTACCTGTAAAAATATTAAAACCTGCAAATTTGAGGTTTGTAGCTCTTACGGATTTTCGGTGGCAGCCATTTAAAGTTGGAGTAGGGGGTCTAAATTTGGACCCAAAAGTTGGCCTTTAAATAAATTTCATCTTTTAGAGTTTGGGCCTTCTTTATAAAAAAGAAAGAGAGGTCTGAAACTTTGTATACACACTAACTGCATGCCCAATTTGTCAAAAATAAAAAATAAAAAATTCTGTAATTGCGCGTTGTGTCACGGGGTCATTAAATATGCAAGAAAAATGTAATGTTTTGTAAACTGGCAAGTTTAGCCCCCTAAATTCACATTTTTGTCAGATTGATTATTTTTGTTATCACTGATGCTATATATAGGATAAATACAATGCATATCCAAAAATTGAGGTCACAACTCATTTACATTTCGAACAGCGCCCTCACGAAGATGACATTTATTGTAAATTCAACATTTTCAGGGGGCCCAAAGTCGATGTGGTCCACCTTCAAAATTTATAAAACATCACTTTTATATAACTACTAGTCTTAAATTACACCTCTGCTAAGTCCCAGTAATTGTATAGGTTGACTTCATATAAAACAACAAACCCAAAGTTGACCATTTTCTTATGATTGCATGTAGTGCAAATGTGCCGAATTCGGAAGGCTTGAAAGTCAAATTGGCCCCAATATTTAAAATAAAATGGAAATAAAAGTAAATAGGGCCAATAACTACGCATCTAGTCATTTATTTTCAATATTGTGGCCATTTTGACTTTTAAACCTTCCGAATTCGGCACATTTGCAGTACATGCAATCATAAGAAAATGGTCAACTTTGGGCTTGTCGTTTTATATGAAGTCAACCTATAAAATTACTGGGATTGAGGAAAGTTGTAATTTAAGACTAGTAGTCATATAAAAGTGATGTTTTATAAATTTTGTAGGTTGACCACATCGACTTTGGGCCCCCTGAAAATGGTGAATTTGCATTAATTTTCATCTACACCAACTTTAAATGGCTACCGTAGAAAATCTGTATATATTGAAAATGAAATGGAAACAAAAGTAAATAGGACCAATAACTACTCATCTAATCATTTATTTTTAATATTGTGGCCAATTTGACTTTCAAGCCTTCCGAATTCGGCACATTTGCACTACATGCAATCATAAGAAAATGGTCAACTTTGGGCTTGTCATTTTATATGAAGTCAACCTATACAATTACTGGGACTTACCAAAGTTGTAATTTAAGACTAGTAGTTATATAAAAGTGATGTTTTATAAATTTTGAAGATGGACCACATCGACTTTGGGCCCCCTGAAAATGTTGAATTTGCAATAAATTTCATCTTCGTGAGGGGGCTGTTCGAAATGTAAATGAGTTGTGACCTCAATATTTTGGATATGCATTGTACTTATCCTATACATAGCATCAGTGATAACAAAAAATAATTAATCTGACAAAAAGTGTGAATTTAGGGGGCTAAACTTGCCAGTTTACAAAATATTACATTTTTTATTGCATCTTTAATGACCCCGTGACACAACGCGCAATTACAGAATTTTTTATTTTTATTTTTTGACAAATTGGGCATGCAGTTAGTGTGTATACAAAGTTTCAGACCTCTCTTTCTTTTTATAAAGAAGGCACAGACTCCCAAAGATGAAATTTATTTAAAGGGCAACTTTTGGGTCCAAATTTAGACCCCCCTACTCCAACTTTAAATGGCTACCACAGAAAATCCGCAAGAGCTACAGACCTCAAATTTGCAGGTTTTTAATATTTTTACAGGTACAACATATGACTACAATATAAAGCAAATCTGAAGGGGTCAGGTGGGACGCCTCCTTGATTTCATATGGAATGACCCATTTACTATAGATAGTAGATTGATGAAAGCAATGGTACGTCATATAAAGAAGAGATACGTTACACGAGTGAGTGGATATGTCGGGTCGGTTGGGTAAGTGCTGGTCTAATGGTCCATTAGAAGACAGCATGACTTGATTTTCATTTTCTGATCATCAAAGAGGGTAAAACAAAAAGAAGAGATTGGCTTTTTGTTTAGAGACTAGCGAGAAGTTGAGGCATTGCCTTGTTCATACACTTCTGCTAGAATCATTGTCATTGGTGTATGTAAATTTCACATTTGTTATTAATAATTCTCTTTGTTATTTATTATTAATGTATTTGAGCCACCAATTACTTAAAGAAATACGACCCGATTTTTTTATCCTTAAGACGCAAAAAAATGAATCCATTGGCAACTTGTGGTCCATGGCCACAATATTATTGTGGTCTAGGACCAAAATGCTGTATTGGAACTCCATTAAATAATTTTGATTTTTTTTTTTAAATTCGCGATATAATACAAATTTTATGGCACATTATTTAGAATTGATATTGTTTTTAAATACTTTTTTATATTTAACAATTTTCTGATGTTATCAGCAAACACGTGTATCACTATTTTGGGTTTGTTTGTTTTTAACATCTAAACGGAAGAAATTTCATAACTGAAGTATTATTAAGATTCTTTCTTCTGATGCCAAATTCTTTATTTTGATGGGATAATTAAAAGGGTGATGAGGCTGTTGATCGAGTCACCCACCCGATCTAGAGTTTAACCCTAACTAGGGTTTAACCCTAGAACCCTATAGATCTAGGGTAACTATATTAGTCTAAATGTCAATTTCGTGATCCACAGCCTTATCCTCCCACTTTTCTTTAAAAAGTTGAGATTTTTATACCAACGGCAACCTCAAAATATTTCTTCCAGATTCAGTCCATTGGCAAAAATATCGTCAAATTTGTATTTACGTTCTGATAAAAAAAACACGACTCCTTTAAATGGCCCTTATTTTATTTGCATAATATATTTTACTTATGACAATTACAGAGATATAGATATGTATAAATGTACAGTATAGGCCTAATTGAAGAGTCCCTCATAATAAAATAAAATAAAATATTCACACCCCGAGAAAATTATTGCTTTCAAGATTTCTCAAATTAAACTGGTTCAAACAAGTTAAACGATCAGTCGGTGTGCTCATGAGCTATTCCAGTTTACATCCATACACCCCCTATGTAAGATATAACCTAAATCTTCCACACAGGGAGTGTGAATTTCAAATGGGGTTGCCTAAATGAGTGACTCCATTTGAAAGCTACACTCCCTGTGTGGGAGATTAAGGTCATGTCTTCCATAGGGGATGTATGAATTTCAGATGGATTGCCAAATACTACGACAATGATAAACAAGAGGTAACAAGCATACACAACAGTTAGTACATGAAATATATTTGTAACATGGTGCTTTGGAAATGTTAAGGGGGTACTACACCCCTGCCCAATTTTGTGCCTATTTTTGCATTTTTCTCACAAATTATAGCGTATTGGTGACAAGTAAGATATGTATATTATAGGGGCAAGGACTACAACTACTGCACTGGAAATTTTATTTCAGCACAGACAACAGTTGTGGAGTTACAGTCAAAAATGAGGGAAAACCAATATTTGATCAATAAATCAATAACTACTTGACTTGAGTTGATGAATTTTCAGTGCAGTAGTTGTATAGTCTTTGCCCCTATAATATACATATCTTACCTGTCACCAATGCGTTATAATTTTTGAGAAAAATGCCAAAATAGGCACAAAATTGGCCAGGGGTGTAGTCCCCCTTAAAGAGAAAGAAAGGTTTGTCTTTTAGTAAATCTATCAAGTTAAATACTAATGTGCATACATGTTTTGGCATAAATTTACATTTGGACAAAGAGAACGTTAACGTTTCCAAGTTTGAGCATTTGTTTGAAAAAAAAACCCAAAAAAACCCCCAAAAAAACAACAACAAAAAAACACACCAATGCTCTCATAAACCACAAATTAATCAAGTTGTAATAGATGACATTCATAAAAAATGGTGTCTTGGCGTGTTCTAAGACATTTCTTGCTACTAAACATGTCTTAAACAATTAAACAATACAAAACATTAAAAAATATTTGGTTAAAGACAGATGCCAAGACACATAGGCCAATTGAGACACATATAAGACACGTCTTCAGCAAATACGTGTCATGGCAGAAGACACAAACCCAAGACATGTCTCAAAAGTGGCTTCAATAGACACGTCTTACATTTTAGATATGTCTTGCATGTAGACATTTTTTGCGAGACATGTCTTGTATGAAGACATTTCTTTGCGAGACGTGTCTTGCATAGAGACGTGTCTGGAGACATGTCTCAAAAATGGCTTCAGAGGACATGTCTTAGCTTGTGTCTTCAGCC
The DNA here is from genome assembly GCF_039555335.1 of Amphiura filiformis. Classification (NCBI taxonomy): domain Eukaryota; kingdom Metazoa; phylum Echinodermata; class Ophiuroidea; order Amphilepidida; family Amphiuridae; genus Amphiura; species Amphiura filiformis. Next base: position 21,198,342 of record NC_092640.1, read on the forward strand.
AAATCTTTTTAATGTTTTCAAGACATGTTTATTGGCAAGACATATCTTAAAGAGCACGCCAAGACACCATTTTTACAATGTAACGGGTAATCATAAGCCTATATCAAGCAAGTCAGTAAGCTTGTAATTCCTGCTTGCTTTTGTTTGTTTGTTTGTTTGCTTGCTTGTTTGTTTGTTTGTTTGGTATTTAGTTTTTAGTTGTTGCACAGTTGCTTTCATATTTGTATACGACTAAAAGATTTTCCCTATACTTGAACAGGTCGTCATCTTTTCCATGCTGCTGATTATTTACACTGGTGTTCATGATTAAAAGAAATTGGAATAAATACTTTATATATGCTATGTAATTAAAGTCAATGATGCTTAATACAGCAACTATAATTTGAAAATACAAATATTATTGAAATTTCTTGCTATTTGATATCATAAAATATCTCAAATATTCAAGCAATCAAAACCATTACAAACAATTATACATGTTTTGGAAGATAAGTATGCAACCAATACAAACACTTTGTAATGGATAAAGCAATGACTTGTACATAATTATACAAAATTTATTTATTTTTATATCCTGTTTTCGCCTCTATGATTACGCATCGTTTTGTAATAAGCCATTTTGGACTTTTAACCATCTACATGCTTCAATAGTTAACATCCTGGGTAAAAAATACTACATGCAAGTTTCGAATGTCCAAATACTATTAAAATCTATTTAAGATATGAATTTAAATAAATACAAAAATGCCTAGTATTGGTTCGGTGGTTCATAAGATGCCTTATAAAGTAGAGAAACAACCGAAAAATATTCTGCTTTTGGGGAAACTGAAAATCATATGGCATAGCAACCACGTGTAAATAAAGTGGTAAGCTTTACATGCACTACAGTTCATTAGTCACCACGACGCCACAAAGTGCTGGTGGAGTAGTTTCTAAATAAAACTGTACAAACCAACTAACATTTTATTACTTTATTATTGTTGATGGTATTTTGTATTTAACAAAGTGGTTTTAACGGATTTGATATTTGCAGTTAAGGATCAACAGCCAGTTAAAAAATCACGGTACATTGTGTTTTACAAAGGTTAATTTTAGACTAATGATTATACCACAACTATTAAGTTGTGTTGGTATTGCTGAAAGAATCATCGGGGCTGGTGTTATAAAAATGGTTCTTAAATTATCTTTAATTTAGGATTAAGTCTTGAGCAAGTGAACTGTACTTTAGATAATAAATCGGTGTTTATAAGCGTTAACCAAGTTGTCATATATTTAAGTGATATTTCCATTGGTGCATTTCATAAGAGTTTGCCTACGGTAGATGTAATCAAACGCTTTACAGTAGACGTAGACTAAGCACTTCACTGGGTCCCATGGATGACAGGGATATACATAAAACAATGTATTATTTCACCAATGCACAGATCTATAGACATGATAGATTAGACGTAAACAATACTCTACCTCATCAATGCACAGATCTACCATGTCTACAGAAGACGTAAGCCATGTACTACCTGATCAATACACAGACCTACTGTAGGCGTAAGTAATGTACTACTTCATCAATACACAGATCCACAGTAGACGTAATAAGCAATGCACTTCTTCATCAATACACAGATCTACTGTAGACGTAAGCAACGCATTACTTCATCAATGCACAGATCTTCAGTAGACGTAAGCAATGCACTTCTTCATCAATACACAGATCTACAGTAGACGCGTAAGCAACGCACTACTTCATCAATACACATATCTACAGTAGACGAAAGCAATACGCTACTTCATCAATACACTGATCTACTGTAGGCATAAGCAATGCACTCTACTTCATCAATACACAGATCTACAATAGGTGAGATGTTATCAATGCACTATTTCATTAATAGACAAATCCACAGAAGACGTACGGGAAGCAATGTACTACTTCATCAATACACAGATCTATAGAAGACGTAAGCAATGCACTACTTCATCAACACGCAGATCTACAGAAGATGTAAGCAATGTACTACTTCATCAATACACATATCTACAGTAGATGTTATCAATGCACTACTTCATCAATAGACAGATCCACAGAAGACGTACGGTAAGCAATGCACTACTTCATTAATACACATATCTACACTAGATGTAAGCATTGTACTACTTCATCAATACACACATCTAGAGTAGATATAAGCAATGCACTACTTCATCAATACACACATCTACAGTAGATGTAGGCAATGTACTACTTCATCAATACATACATCTACAGTAGAATTAAGCAATGTACTACTTCATCAATACACATATCTACAGTAGATGTAAGCAATGTACTACTTCATCAATACATAGACCTTTACAGTAGAAATAAGCAATGTACTACTTCATCAATACAAAGATCTACTTTCCCTGGGCCTCAAGTAAGAACAGATGATTAATTGTGTTTTCAACTGATTGAGTGTCCCAGGTTAAAGAGGAAATAAAACAAACAAACAAACAGAAGACGTAAGCAATGCACAACTTCATCAATACACATATCTATAGAGTAGATGTAAGCAATACCTCATCAACACGCAGACATACAGTAGATGTAAGCATGCACTACTTCATCTACACGCAGATCTACAGAAGATGTAAGCAATGCACTACTTCATCAATACACACATCTACAGTAGAATTAAGCGATGCACTACTTCATCAATACACATATCTTCAGTAGACGTAAGCAATGCACTACTTCATCAACACACAGATCTACAGTAGGTGTAAGCAATGCACTACTTCATTAATACACAGATCTTCAGTAGACGTAAGCAATGCACTACTTCATCAATACACAGATCTTCAGTAGACGTAAGCAATGCACTACTTCATCAATACACAGATCTTCAGTAGACGTAAGCAATGCACTACTTCATCAATACACATATTTACAGTAGACGTAAGCAATGCACTACTTCATCAATACACAGATCTACAGTAGACGTAAACAATGCACTACTTCATCAATACACAGATCTTCAGTAGACGTAAGCAATGCACTACTTCATCAATACACATATCTACAGTAGATATAAGCAATGTACTACTCCATCAATACACAGATCTGCAGAAGACGTAAGCAATGTACTACTTCATCTATACACAGATCTACAGTAGACGTAAGCAATGCACTACTTCATCAATACACAGATCTTCAGTAGACGTAAGCAATGCACTTCTTCATCAATACACAGATCTTCAGTAGACGTAAGCAATAAACTACTTCATCAATACACATATCTACAGTAGATATAAGCAATGTACTACTCCATCAATACACAGATCTGCAGAAGACGTAAGCAATGCACTACTTCATCTATACACAGATCTACAGTAGACGTAAGCAATGCACTACTTCATCAATACACAGATCTTCAATAGACGTAAGCAATGCACTTCTTCATCAATACACAGATCTTCAGTAGACGTAAGCAATAAACTACTTCATCAATACACAGATCTTCAGTAGACGTAAGCAATGCACTACTTCATCAATACACAGATCTTCAGTAGACGTAAGCAATAAACTACTTCATCAATGCACAGATCTACAGTAGACGTAAGCAATAAACTACTTCATCAATACACATATCTACAGTAGACGTAAGCAATGCACTACTTCATCAATACACAGATCTTCAGTAGACGTAAGCAATGCACTACTTCATCAATACACAGATCTTCAGTAGACGTAAGCAATGCACTACTTCATCAATACACAGATCTTCAGTAGACGTAAGCAATGCACTACTTCATCAATACACAGATCTTCAGTAGACGGAAGCAATGCACTACTTCATCAATACACAGATCTTCAGTAGACGTAAGCAATGCACTACTTCATCAATACACAGATCTACAGTAGACGTAAGCAATGCACTACTTCATCAATACACAGATCTTCAGTAGACGTAAGCAATGCACTACTTCATCAACACACAGATCTACAGCAGACGTAAGCAATGCACTACTTCATCAATACAAAGATCTTCAGTAGACGTAAACAATACACTAATCAATACACAGATCTTCAGTAGACGTAAGCAATGCACTACTTCATCAATACACAGATCTTCAGTAGACGTAAGCAATGCACTACTTCATCAATACACAGATCTTCAGTAGACGTAAGCAATGCACTACTTCATCAATACACAGATCTTCAGTAGACGTAAGCAATGCACTACTTCATCAATACACAGATCTTCAGTAGACGTAAGCAATGCACTACTTCATCAATGCACAGATCTTCAGTAGACGTAAGCAATGCACTACTTCATCAATACACAGATCTTCAGTAGACGTAAGCAATGCACTACTTCATCAATACACAGATCTTCAGTAGACGTAAGCAATGCACTACTTCATCAATACACAGATCTTAAGTAGACGTAAGCAATGCACTACTTCATCAATACACAGATCTTAAGTAGACGTAAGCAATGCACTACTTCATAAATACACAGATCTTAAGTAGACGTAAGCAATGCACTACTTCATAAATGCACAGATCTACAGTAGACTTAAGCAATGCACTACTTCATAAATGCACAGATCTACAGTAGACGTAAGCAATGCACTACTTCATCAATACACAGATCTTCAGTAGACGTAAGCAATGCACTACTTCATCAATACACAGATCTTAAGTAGACGTAAGCAATGCACTACTTCATCAATACACAGATCTTAAGTAGACGTAAGCAATGCACTACTTCATAAATACACAGATCTTAAGTAGACGTAAGCAATGCACTACTTCATAAATGCACAGATCTACAGTAGACGTAAGCAATGCACTACTTCATCAATACACAGATCTACAGTAGACGTAAGCAATGCACTACTTCATCAATACACAGATCTTAGTAGACGTAAGCAATGCACTACTTCATCAATACACAGATATTAAGTAGATGTAAGCAATGCACTACTTCATCAATACACAGATCTTAAGTAGACGTAAGCAATGCACTACTTCATCAATACACAGATCTTAAGTAGACGTAAGCAATGCACTACTTCATCAATGCATATCATTATACATACTTGCGTATCAAATTGGTAGGGCAAAAACATTTTGAATTGTTGTCACAATGTTAGAATACTTATCAGATAACTTAATTGAGCTGGAACATTTCAACATTGTGGAAATTCAATGTTAAGAACAGGGGCGTAGCCAGCTTTTTTGGTCGGAGGTGGGAGGTCAAAATAAAACTTCGGGGGCAAAGACGAAACATTTTTGACCCGGTATTATCGGTGATATACACCGGATTTTATAGGGAGAGTCAGACTGTACATGTGAAGTCTTAGGATTTCCAAAGAAGGACTTTGTTGCGACAATGTGCAGGCGCAGCGCGCAAAAATTTGGTATTTTACACTATATTGGCCCATGATCGGGGTGAATGTTTTTGGGAAACAAGTTCCTTTCCCCTTTTCTTTTATTTTGCCTTCCCGCTTTTTTTCTTTCATTTGTGACATGATCTGCTCCAGCTTCTGATGACTATTTTCTTATGTATTTTATTGTTTTTTAATGGGCAATTTTCTCTTTCATTTTTGTCAGGGGAGCACTCTTTTTCCCTGCCCCCCCCCCCCTCCGCTGGTTACGTGTCAGCCTTGTATATAGTTCCGTCAGCCTCCTCGTACGTCACGTGTCGCGTGTCCTATTCCGCCTGCCGTAAGGACATGTGTTAACGAGAGAACATGCATGTCCCTTTCCAACACGGGTGCTGTTTTGGGTCCAAAGTAGAAATTGTCAATTTTTCAACATCACAGCTATTATTTAAAAACTAATCAAACCAATCATTAAATAAACACGAATGTCTCTGATAATTTAAACATAAAAGCAATGTAACAATTTAAACATTGACCAAATTCTAAATGCTTATGTCTTCTGTAGATCTGTGTATTGATGGAGTAGTACATTGCTTACATCTACTGTAGATCTGTGTATTGATGGAGTAGTACATTGCTTACATCTACTCTAGATATATATTTCAATGGTCAGCCAATAAACGTTTTGTATGAAGTTGTTGTAGGTGACATCACGGGTGCACCGTGCAGTGAAGGAATCGCACAGAGGTGCTCTCATTGACCTGGATCTACTCGCGGACATCGGACGCCATCAACTTTTCTTGAGTCATAATGTTTGAATGGATAGGAGGCGGTAGTTTATGGATGATAGGGGGATAAAGCCTTGGAGAAATACAGTGAATTAGGTATGTATAAAAAGAGTTGCAGTGTTGCAGAAATTTCGTACATGGATTTGGAGATTGGTACTGAAGACAGCCACGGGGCTCCTCCGGTAAGGCATGCCGGCGATTTGGTAAGTCACCATTACTTTTCCGACTGAACACGGACCGACGGTCATGGCATGTCCTGCGAGCGATGCTAGGTGTCTCCCCAGTATTATCATTGGTTAAGTATGTATTAGGTCTAATCATACAAAGAGGGTATAGGGCGGGATTGAAAATACTTTATTCACGTTTGAAGAATGAATTAGGGAATAAATGTATTGATGAAGTAGTAGGCCTACATTGCTGTAGATCTGCTTGTTTTTTATAGAACTGGTAAAACTTGCTTGCCATTAGACCCGTTCAAAATAGACGGTTAGTGAGTTACAAATTGAAAAACAACATACTTACAGTGTATATTTTAACGTGCTCCAGTGGGTTTAGAATAACATAATTTTGCGTTGACACCACATAACATATTTAGAATCGTTTGTGAGGATTTCATGATTACGTGTTAATCCAATGACGACGTCAAATAATTGATATCGCGTCCAACTTCCCCTGCTTACGGTACAGTTTAATGAAGCACGCCACCATAATACATTCCATGGTGTTTCATCAAATCGTATGCATCTGTTACACTGTCGAATGTAAAATTAGCAGGCAGTTTTTACTTTACGCAATAGAGGTTATCCGTGTTCTATAAGTTGCCTATTGGTGTGACACTTATTCTATTCAATCTGCTGCGTCTCGTACTTCCCTTCTCTCCCCTGCTGAGTACATACAATTGAATAAAAAACGCCATCGTGGTATATTTGCAAGATTTACAACTACAAAATATCAACTAAACGTGAAAATAAAATAGAGGGCGCAGAAATCAAATAACTGTAATAATGTCTAACGACGGTGTCGGTCAGATAATGTGGTACGTTTTATTTCTAAGGGGGAAAACCCCGGGAAAATGTTAGAGGCGCATTGAAATGAACTATTCATTCATTCATTCATTCATTTGGGTTTGGATAGCCCTATATTAGAAGGGTTGCGGGATGGTGGGGTGGGAGAAGGTGGCCTTCCCAGCAATCAGGTGCCCCCTAGTGCCGTACGCGGAACACGTTGAAACGGGTACTATGAGAACCACATAGGCATGGGCCTAAAAGTGAACTACTGCGGCCTACAGTTTAATAATGTAGAGGGTAGGGGAAGTAGGCATATAGGCCTACTGGAATTTAGTCAATTGTTTTGTATGTTGTTAATATAATTTTAATATTGATGAATGAATGAATGAACTTGAATAAAATAATAATGAAAAAAAAAACCAAGAATCGATTTCGTCCATTGTTTAAAATTCTGTACACCTATTATATTATTAAATGAATTATTATGCTGGATATGTTTTACAATGCTTCTGATATTTTAGTCACCATGCAGAATACCCCTTTAACTCTCTTGAAATCATTTTATCGATAATATCAGCCATAGCCTAAGTGCAAGTTGAAATCCCTCACATAATACGTTATAACGTCTATCTAACTTCCCAGCCACACCCAGCTGAGCTGGTGTTGGTGACGCGCTACAGAAATATCTTAATGTTGTTGTAAAAGTTATCTATCAAATTTCAGGAATTTTACAGTTTATTTATTTATTTATTTATTTATTTAATTAATTAATTATTTCTTTATTTATTTGGGTATTTTCAATTTTAAAGTTCCTAATTATTTGACACTAAGAATATTCCCGGAGAATATTGTCACAATTTTGGAAATTTCAATAAAATTCCCAATATTTGACTGTATATAAGAACATTGTAAAAATTCTGGAATTTTTAAAATTCCTAATATTTGATAGTGAGAATATTGACAGAATCCCGGAATTGTTTTAATTCCTAATATTTGACAGTGAGCATATTGTCACTATTCTGGAATTTATGATTCCTAATATTTGACAGTAGTAAAAACATTGTCAAAATTCTGGAATTTTTAAAATTCCTAATATTTGACAGTCAGAATATTGTCAGAATCCAAGAATTGTTTTAATTCCTAATATTTGACAGTGGGCTTATTATCACAATTCTGGAATTTATGATTTCTACAATGACAGTAAGTAGGCTTACATTGTCAACTAATTCTGGAATTTTAAAAATTCCTTATATTTGACAGTGCGAATATTGTCAGATAGTGAGCATATTGTCACAATTCTGAAATTTTAAGGGGGTACTACACCCATTGCATTTTTTTTGCATTTTGTGAAGAAATGAGAAAAAGAAATTGGACAAAGTGGTATGCAAAATGAAGGGGCAAATCTTCTCGTTCAATTGGTGGCATCAGTATCAATGAAGCGTACATGCTTCTAATGATATAAGCCAAAAGGTGGTACATCACTGATGTTTTAAATTCACTTCATTTTGGAAAGCTTACTGTAAACGGATTTCGTTAAAATTTTGGATATGTGTTGCTAACACATTAGGGAAATAATGTTGATATGTAAAATGGGAATAAGTGGTCCCTGATTTCTTTTATGACTTCATGAACTTGGTGCTCCACAACTATCAAAAACGAACCGGTTAAAATGCTTCTATTTTCAATGTTGAGCTATATAGTCAAGCAGCAAACTAAATTCCGTGGCCTTTTTTTGAAGACAATGTGCCACCTATCCTAACATGTTGTTCGGGTCCCACGTAACATATTTATACATGTTTACAAAAATCCAGATGCAGCAGATGGCGGCCATCTTGTTTTTCAAAATGGCGGCCATTTTTTCAATAATTTTCCAATATATTTCAAACTGACCCTTCCCATTGTGAATTTATTGATACAATAGCAATTGTTTTAGGCCTAGGATATTATTTATGACATGTATGCACTAATATTGACAATTTTGATATTCAAAATGGCCGCCAAAAATTCAAAATGGCCGCCAAATTCAACTTATTTCCTCTATACAAACAATGAGCATTATAAAATAAGTTTAAGCAAGTAACATGTTAATTAATATACCAACAGATACACAAACTCCATACTACACTGCAAATACACACCACACCACCCCACACACACACACCCCCACATTCCAATGCTTACCTATAATTCACTCTCTATGATAACATTTTATTTTAAAATAGTTCCTGAATTTAACATCTGTAACTTCCACCTTAAATGTCTTCATGTCTCCTCATCTGGATATGGTAATAATAATTATGTTCCCGCTAAGTTTGATGTACCGGGGCCAGCCCATACTCATACCCGAACCCGTAATCCTAATCTTTACCCCGATCACCCCTAACTTGGTACCTAACTCATAACCCTGTAGGCCTACCCTGCTAAACGTACATCGTACTCTGATATCTATACCCAATAACACGTGTATCCCGTACTAGTACCCGAATGTCCTACCCTTATACCCTCCTCGGTTCACATAACCCTGTATTCTTGGTACCCCTAACCCCATCCCTGGCCAGTAGCACTACCCATCCCTGGGGCCCCTAGACCCATCCAAGGGACCCCTTAACACAACACCGGAACCCATAATCCACTGCCCAGTGGCCCATAACCTGATATGTTCTGGCTAAATTTGATGTACTCGGACCAGCCCATAACACACCCTTGGTACCCTAACCATATCCTTAGTACCCTAAGTCTCTTAATCCAGTACCCTTACACAGTTCTCGGTACCCCTAACGCCATCCCTGGGACTCCTAACGCCAAACCCGGAACTCCATCCCCAGTACCCCTAACCCTATTCCCGGGACACCTAACACCAACTATGGGACCTTTAACTCCATTCCTAGAACCTCTAGTCTAATCCCATCTTTGGTACCGGTAACCCCACATCCGGTACCCCTTACCTAATGCCCGGTACCCTTAACCCCTTTCCTGGTACCCATTACCGCAACGCGGGGACCCCTAACTCCATCTCCATTACCCCTTACCTTAATCCCTGGGATGGGACCTCTAACACCAACTTTTGGACTTTTAAACCCCGTTCCTGGAACCTGGAACTCTCACAAGACCCATACAGACATGCCAACTGTCCCTCATTTTTCCAAAGTGAAAAAGAGGGACAGTCCTGCTTTCTGAAAATTTCAGTGATGGCAAATTTAAATGTAAGAACTGCAGAAAATGATGCAAATTTCACTTTAAAATTTTGCTATAGCATTCTCTTTAGTCTATTGTGATAAATTTAGACCTGCAAAACCTTCCCTGAATTCTGAAAGTATTGCACACCTCAAGTCTTTGAATTTGTCAGTACCTGGTTTTTGTACATGTACAAAGTTTTGGCCTCAATGTCTCTCTTTCTTACTTAGGTTGGCAGGTCTGCCCATAACCCGTCCCTGGGATCCTAATCCAACCTTTGGTACATGCAACCCCACAACCTGTTTACCCTTAACCAATGCTCGGCACCCCTATAGGGTAATGTAAATAAGCCCCCCACTCCCCCGATCAATGTTGAATTCGACTTTTTTGGTCACACGAGCCTTGTGGCACCCAACATTGATTGGTGGGGAAGTGGGAGGGTTGGGGTGTTAGGAAAGTGTTTAGGCTTGACACCAAAGAAACCTCCACTTTATCACGTTAATAATAACGGAAATAAGGTCATACTATAGTGTACGTTTTCCATAAGTGTCCCAACACATTTTGGCCATGGTTGTATTTGAAAAGTTGAAAAAAAAATCATCTAATTTCAGTTTTTGCTTATAACTCAAAAGTAAATATGATATTGACACCAAATTTGGAGCAGTTAGAGATCTTATCATGTGGCTTTACCAAAAAAATTTTGGATGGCTACATTTGAAATTTAGGGACTGGTCACTTAAAATGTCTTAAAACGATATTTTGGCCCTGTCTAAGTTCACTATTCGTCACTTTAACTGTCAAAAACTTGGGTTTTAAAATGGAAAATTATTGTTTCCACCGATTAAAATGTTACATTACAGCTATAGAAGAAAATAAAAGTTATCACAACATCTCGTGATCAAAAAACAAATAAAGGAATCGAACCCATGCACACTTGTTTTCCCAATTTACCGCAGTCTACCACAAATGAAGCAACAAAATACAGAAAAAAAGAAGGACGGACATTGGCAAAAATTAATAGAACGACGAATATGATATGATGAAGGATATTGTAAAATAATAACAAAAAAGAAAAGAAAAAGATATATAAATAAATTCAGGTGCTCGAACCCGTGTCCACTGTGCCTGTGGCAGATGCCGTATCCATTGCACCACAGAGCTGTATTACTTTAACAGGCTTAAACTGTAATATAATGCTATTCAAGATGCATGTATATAGATATACGCTCTACGGACGATAAACAGTCAAACAAATCACACTTTTACGGCATTTGTTTCATTAACTGAATATTTATCATATAGCAGGTGTTGGCTGACATTTGTGCTCCACATATATTTCAGTTTTGGGCCGGGGTAAAATGATTTTGGGACAAAAACGAACGATATACACGTTTGTAAAAAGAAAAAGAAAGTAATATTATATTAAAATTCTTTACTCTTTAAAGACGTGTATACCGTCCGATTTTGTCCGTAGTCATTATCCCGGACAAAAACTGAACAATGGAGCACAATGTCGAGCCAACACCTGCTAATTTATTCAGATTAATGAAACTTTTTTTTTTGGACTGTATATCGTGTGTAAACGTATATTATACATGCATGTTGAATACATATTATAGTTTAAGCCTGTTGAATTACAGCTCTGTGGCGCAAATGTCCGTCCTTCTTTTTTCTGCCAATATGTCCCTTCTTTTTTTCATTCTATATTTTACTTTCTATACTTACTATAAGTTTCTTTGAAAGCGCTTTAATAAATTTCAGTCATAAAATGTAATTTAAGCCTACTCCTGCCGACTATGATTATATTTACACGATATACTCGTTGCAAATACCACATACGTTTTTGATGCAAACGATGAAAATGATTAAAGTTTTGTTTTTTTCTTCTAAAAATTAGCTTTTTTTAATTTTAAGTATTTTTTCCCAAAATCACTCTTTTAAAAGACTTCAATCAATTCCTGTCAACAAATATCATGTATTTCTGGTGATTAAATCACTACTCTTTCAAAATAAAACGTCATTTTACGCAAAATACGTAGTTGGCATAGGCTAATAATGTTCAGAACGCACTGTAAAATACATGATATTGCGTATAAAACGTGACCGTATCCCTAAATCACATGAGGAAAATGCAATAATTTTTATATAAGTGAAAAGATAAATAGTTTCTCCGTTTTCATGTAAAATTTGATGAAAATCAAGCTATGGTTGAGGAGATATGGGCCAAAACACACATTTTAAAATTAGATTTTTTGTACCTTAGAGACAATGCTGGCCATAAGTGTTGGGACGGTTTGATATAACTCTGTTCTTGGTACCCATTTAATGGGCTACCCCACCCCTGGGACCCCTAATTCTATCACCATTACCCCTTACCCTATTCCCTGGAACCTCTAACACCAACTATGGGACTTTTAACTATATTCCTGGAACCCGTAACTCCGTCCCCGAGACCCATGACCCATCCCTGGGACCCTAATCCCATCTTTGGCTCCTGTAACCCCACATCTGGTTCCCCATATTCAATGCCTTACACCCCTTACCCTGTTCCTGGTACTCATATCCCTAACCCTTGGCCTCCACCCCCATTACCCTATTCCCGGGGACCTCTAACACAAACTATGTGACCTTTAACTCAATTCATGGAACACCAAACTCCGTCCCTGAGACCCGGCCATGAAACATCCCTGGGACCCTAATACCATCTTCGGAACCTGTTACTCACACATCTGGTTCACCATACCCAATGCCCAGTACCCCTTACTCAGTTCCTGGTACTCATTTCTCCAACCCTGGTACCCCTAACTCAATCCCCAGTCACCCATATCCTATCCCTTGGACCTCAAACACGCGTCACGATCATGCGACCTCTAACCCCATTCCTGGACCCATGACCGGTCATCTCTGAAACCCCTAGCCCCTTCACCGGGACCCATAACCCGTTACCCTGTCCTCAGTACCCTTAGCCCTTCCTCAGTGCACCTAACGCTGTCCCCGGTACCCATTATCCAAACCCTGGGACCCTTTACTCACCCTATCCAATATTTTTCAAATTGACCCTTCCCATTGTGAATTTATTGGTACAGTAGGCATTGTTTTAGGTGCCCTAACACCGACCATGGGACTCTCCCTATTCCTGGAACCCCTAACCTCATCCCCGAACCCCTAACCCTGTCCTTGGTACCCCAAACCCCATGACTGACATCCCTAATGTCACCCCTGTAACCTAGCACCTTCACCTGGACCCATAAACTGTTGTCCCTGGGACCTTCGGTACCCTTTACTACTAGTACTCTTTGATACCCCATCCCTGGTATCCCTAACTTCATCCCTAGAAACCATTAAAAATTCCATCCCCCGGGATCCATAAACCATTTCTGGGACCACTCGGTACCTTTTACCCTGTTCTCAATACCCCTCAATACCTCTCAATGTCTGGCCAATGCCATGTCCTGGGGGTCTTCCTGTTTGAAGGTGTACAGGAAGGTGCCACGGTTTTGGGGTACCTTTTTCAGTGATTTTGGTATATCGATGGGTGGCTTTTCAGTGGAGACCAGTGCAACCAACTGGGCACATTTGGGCACAATTGTCCTTAAATGGTTCAATTGTTTTTGAAGAACCACGTACCCCCTGCTGCCATGTGCTTATGGATGTAGTAATACAGCCTGTAGCCCAAACTAGCACCACCAACTGTTCTTGTATAAAGGATACCCGTATGAGCCAAGAAAACGTTTTTGATACATTTTCTGTGGCACTTTAAAATAATATACGAAATATACGGTGTGGGGGTAAGGGTGTGGGGTGGGATGTGCATTAAGTATGGGATTTGTGTGTGTTATTATTTTAATATTGATGTCACGTGTCCAATCTCATATGTTACCAGATTAATGTAGGCTTATTGTATGTTTGAAGGAAATAAATTGATTTCGGTGGCCATTTTGAATTTTTGGCGGCCATTTTGAATTTGTAAATCATTAATATTGGTGCTACTGCATGCCAACATGACAAAACTACTAAAACAAGCCTAAAACAATCACTACTGTGCCAATAAAATCACATTGGGAAGGGGCAGTTTGACAAATATTGGAAATATTTTGCCAAAATGGGCGCCATTTTGAAAAACAAGATGGCCGCCTTCTGCTGCATCTGGATTTTGTAAACATGTATAAATATGTTACTTGGGACCCAAACAACATGCTAGGATAGGTGGCACATTGTCTTCATCAAAAGGCCACGGACCTTAAAAACTGGGTAGTTTGCTGCCCGACTAATATTTTGTATTTTGAACTTGCGACACTATTTCACTGAAACTTAATTCAGCCATAGGTAACAGGTTACCACAACCACACTACAGCAATGTTGAAAAAGATTGTGTTTTTTGTCACCTATACCACCATATTAGGTAGTTTTCCGTAAGCTTCATTTTTGTGATTTTGGTAACTATTTTATATTTATTTGCCCAATCCATCTCAACTAGGCAATCTAAATTGTACTCACCATTTACATCCCAACTTAGGCCTATTTTAGTATATCCACCTCACACATTTCCATTATATATCCAGTAACAGACAAAATATCAAAATTGATGCCTCATTATGACATGTATGATATCACAGACTATCACATGTATTCAAAATTGATGCCTGAATTTGACCTGAACCAATTGACCTATAACCTGACCTTTGATGACCTTATAGCCTTTTTTAATCTCTTTTCCTAACAACACATTATAGAAGATAAATACATGGTGTAGTATTAAATTGTCTATGTGGAAGAGATTAGGCCTATTTAATTTATTCAGTGTTATAATCAGTGAGTACATTTCTATAGATGGTATTACAAAGGATTTAATGTATTCTATTCATGTACCCTACTTGAACATGATGAAAAGAATAAATTATGGTTTGTTATGAAACACGCATCTGAGTTACTAGGATACATGTAAACAAAAAATATATAGGGCTAAAATGACTTACTATACAATGGTTTAAAAGCACCTTTTTTTATTTTTTTTTATTTCACATGATCCGTGCATATATCGCCTAGCTATAAATGAAAAAATATTTTTTTAGACCAATCAAACCAATATATGGGTGTAGTACGCCCTTAATAAGATCATCCTCGGTCAGAATATTGTCAGAATCCAGGAATTGTTTTAATTCCTAATATTTGACAGTGGGCTTATTGTCACAATTCTGGAATTTATGATTCCTAATATTTGACAGTAAGTAGGCTAACATTGTGAACTAATTCTGGAATTTTAAAAAATCCTTATATATGACAGTGTGAATATTGTCAGATAGTGAGCACATTGTCACTATTCTGGAAATTTTAAAGTTCCTTATTTTTGACAGTGAGAATTTTATAATATTTCTGGAATTTTAGAATTAGATAAGAAGCACAGTGCGTGAATAAAAGAAGGAAAGTGATAGTATATAGGCCAATTCTTTTTAGTCGTTTATTTTAATAGTAGGCCTATTCAGAAATTGTTCCCAATTTTTGACAAATTTTCAAAATTCCATTACATTTATTTGCGTACTTCTATAATTAGAGGAACTTATCCTACATCAATTTTATATATTGACAAGCACGGTCTGGCATCATGGACCAATCAGCGTCTTTCTACCGGGCATTTACACAAACAGCACGGAGGTCATTTCGTTCCTATTTCGTGTCAAATGACACGAATAGGCACCATTCCAAGATTTTGACAGGGCCCTCTGTCGAAATTCCAGAATTCCGACAGTTCCAAGTTTCTGACGCAGCCTGTCAAAAACTTGGAACTGTCAAAATTCCAGAATTACGACAGAGGGCGCTGTCGTAATTCTAGAGTTCTGACAATTCCACGTATTTGACAGGCTGCGTCAGAAACCTGAACTGTCGAAATTCTAGAAATCTGACAATTCCAAGTTTTGAGAATCTTGGAATTGTCAAAATTCCAGAATTTCGACAATTCCAAGAATCTGATGCAACATGTGTCAGATGTTTGGAACTGTTGGGATTCTAGAATTCTGAACTGTCAGAATTCTGGAATTCTAAAAATCTGACAATTCCAAGTTTTTGACAGGCTGCGTCAGAATCTTGGAATTGTCAAAATTCTAGAATTTCGACTATTCCAAAAATCTGATGCAGAAACCCCCACTGATAAAATGGTCTAGCGATGCCCCTGCCCTAAAAAAAATCAGTTCAACATAGCAAACATTGGGAATAGCATTTATTCGACACAGTGGGCGTACACCAAGAATCCAGGGTTTAACTATTTCCCCTTTTGTATTTTTCGGACGTTCTTCCTCTTATAATGTGCATAAATAAAACTTACACTTTCATACTGACATTACACAGAACATAGTGTGACCGGATAGACTGTTGATCTGCTATTCTGTATTTACATGTGTATTACTAATTTACTATTAGAAGTATTAGACTTGACAATGGCATCCAAGACTTTCTTTTCTCTGTTGACTTGGTGATATGTTCCATCTTTCAGGGTAAGGAATAATGTTTTTTTTTTTTTTTAATTTATCAATTTTATGTTATAGCCACCGCAGTCACCCACGTGGACAAGGCCGGTACAGCTTTTCTCGGTTTACCACGCATGAAAAGATAGGGAAGTTGAACCTGGTTGTGATGGTTATTTCCAAATGTACGCTGATTAGGGATCTGTACCAATATAGAGCTGCATCCCTGAATCATGCTAAATGGTTTAATACGGTGTTCTTTGGCCATAGTAATCAGTAATTTTCTGTAAAGTGGTATGAGTCCTGTAGGTTTGGTATAGCAGACTAAAAATCAGAGATTTTTTGCTGTTTTTTTTTCAACTATTCCAGTGGCTTACCCTATGAGGATGCGCACCTCTGTATTTATTTGCTCTACATGTATATAGTCAGGCCGTTGCAACTCGTATACCAGCGCAATGCAAAAAGGTGGCGACACCGTCGGCTTCCCCCGTGTATTACCCGCCAGCGCCATTGATAAGTCACGGCCGCTGCCATTAATATTGAATATTGCTACAATTCATTTGTTTATGTTTCTTATATTCTTTCTTTTATAACTATGACCGTTTATACATGTACTTTAAATATTACCTGTCATGACTGTATCCGTTTGTTTGGTAAATTTTCATGAAATATTGATAAATTGAAGAATTTGTAATTAAACCCTGGGCGCCGCCATTTTAGAAAAGTGAAGAAAAATGCTGCTGCCACCACGATAGTACTAAAACAAATATGCGTAGTGCTGTGGAGACTTACGTTACCATGACGTCACGAATATGCTAATTAAAGAAAAATGCTGCTGCCATCTACGTCCACATGTTGCAAGCGTGACGATCGCTGACCTCACATCGAAGAACGGAGTTGCAAGTCCATCGCACTTCGTGCTCTATTATACGTCCATGATATAGTCTGTACACATAGAAGTACAAAGTAAATAGACCTCGGAAACTGGAGGTATGAGAATAATTATTTCAGTGCAATGCTTCTTTGGCGCGCCAACTGCTGCGCGATGTGTGCACCACGCTCTTTACGCGTCGCGCTCGCGTGTGACGCAAAGCATCGACCCCCTCGTTTGTCTGGGCCCGGTACCACATATTTGGTTTGTACATGTACTTCTAAGTGGACAGACTGTAGTATGATACTATACATGTAGAGCAAATAAATACAGAGGTGCGCATCCTCAAATACTGTATAGGGTAAGCCACTGGATTAGTTGGAAAAAAAAATAACAAAAAATCTCTGATTAGTATATATAGACTAAAGATCACCTTGTTTTTGTTTTATTTAAATAAGTGTTACCATATTTTGAGGATGTGCATCTGTATTTATAATGCTCTATGTAAAATTGGGATAATTAACTTTTTTTAAGCGCCATGTCGATTAAAAGCGCTATCATCAGTAATTCTTACGAAAGTGCCAATATTCACATAATAGGAATAGCTTCAAAGTGATGTATAAGTCTCGAATTTGTTTTTAATTTACAAAAAGGAAGAACATATTGATTCGTCTCTTTTTTTAATTCATGTTACGCGTCATCGAACAGGGGATCAGCGCTTTAGAGAAAGAGGGCCGCATATCAATTACTGAGGATGTTTCATTACCTTTGTACACATAAAAACATGTCAAGTTCAATGGGTTTCTATGGTCATTGACCTATTTTGATGCGAAATCCAGGTTATGAAACATCCTACATATAGCATTGTTTAAGATCAATTACCAAAACGAAGATTTTGATACCATCTTTTTCAAGATCGGAGCAAGTTTAAAATTTTGACCCTTTAGATGTCAATGCTTGGCCTTTTTGGTAATAACTCAAGAACGGTACATCCTAGATAGGTAAAACTATAGATTTTCTGAATCCTTATGACCAGAGGAATGCATTAGTAATGTTTTTGACACAATTTGATGAAGTTTGAAATTTGACCCAATGTATAAAGTTTAATGACCTTTCCCCCACCCATGGGACAATATTTTATTTTGAGAACAACAAAATTTGTGTACTAGGGATTTTAAGGATTACGAAGAAATAGGTTAGAAAAAGAAAGCATCTGGGTGTATGGGAAAAATAGCGGTGAACTAGGTGCATATTTTGATAATTCAACTAATTAAAATAAAACTTGATTTAAACAAGATGGAATGGTCTTACAGTGATGTGATGAATTGAGAGGCTTTGTGTTATCTTCAATGTTGGCGTATTCACCAAGAATATAATAGAGATTTTTCCTGTTTTTGGAATCCTACATTTTGTCAAAAATGTCACTCTGGATAAGTGTGCAGAAGAAATATCCATCTATGCATTCATGCTCTTTACATTTAGTGTAGAATGATGTCTTTATCAAATTGCATCTGTGTAACAATACTTTTTGTGCCCAAAAGTTAATTATTACATTGAATTAAAGTTTTAACTTCAACACTACACTATTTTTCGCTCACCTGGAACGTTTTCACTCAGTCCGACTAGCGTCTTCAGCAGATGGTCATGCTGTGTTGATATCTTGTCTACAATCGGGATATCTCTCACTGATGACGTCATACACTCTAAATTATAAGGATTTAAAAATAAATCCTTAAGACTGTAGTTAGGGACCAATCAATTTTAGATTTAAAATAAATCTTGTAGATTTGAATTTTAAATCTAAAAGATTTAATTTTAAATCTTAAAGATTTAATTTTAAATCTAACACTTGATTGGTCCCTAATCACAATCCTTGGGATTTATTTTAAATCCTTGAAATTTAGAGTGTATGATTGACAGAATGACGTCATAGGATGTTACAATGTAGCGCCCCCCCCCCCCGGGCTTCAGCATGTTATCCCAAATAGGATCTATTTCTAGTCCTTGGTCACGATTTAGTCTCGGTTTTTGAGTCCTTATGTATATGGCTTCAAGAACTCTCCGGGAAAATTCTTTTTGCTCCCGTTCGATCACCTAGACGTTTTCCCAATCAATCTGGTGACCTTTAGATCTCACTACATGTTCTCTGACCGCTGATTTAGAGCTGCCAGCAGTTGACTTGTGTTCACTAAGCCTTTTCTCAAGCTTCCTGGCAGACTCGCCGATATAACTCGCGTCACAGGCACAGTCAATTTGATACACGTGGGTTTTGTCTTCGTCTTTAGGGGCTACAAACGCACTCCTCAGTGTATTTGAGGTTTGAAGGTGGTTGAAACTCCCGCAGTCCTGAACGCTCTACGTAGCTTCTCAGAAAGACCTTCTATGTAAGGTAGGGTGACAAATCCTTTGTTGGCTGTTTCTGTGTCTCGGTTCTGAGAATAACTGTCTTTTTCTTTGGGCTGACCGCGAAAGAAAAAAAAGTCCAGTCTTGGTAACCGCAGTTCTTTAGTGCGTTCTTCACATGAGCAATCTCCTCTGCTTATCTGTCGGGTCTGTGACGACGGTTTCCGCACGGTGGAGTAGCGTTCTAACAACACTGAGCTTATGCTCCAGTGGATGATGAGAGGAATAGTTCAAATATTGCTCTGTGTGGGTAGGTTTTCTATAAACCTTGACTTTGAGTGTTCCGTCCGGCTGGCGACAAACCAAAGTGTCAAGGAAAGGAAGTTTACCGTCTTCCTCTTCCTCCCGCGTAAATTTGATGTTATGATCAATGTTATTGATATCTACCAAAAAAACGTTGACAACGTAAAGAAATCAGCAAGTTTAAAAAAACCCACCTCGGCTCACGTTTTGAAACTTGGTCCCATTTGTAAAAGGTACTGATTTAAACATATTTATATAAATTTTAAACATATCCAGAAGTGTTATGTATCTTTAATGTGCAGATGCGATATTAATTTGTAAGCTTTCTGGAACGACCTGAAAGGTTATTATCTTGTTCTTGCATGGTAAGCCAATATCCTATTATTTATAATAATTATTGAATTAAACGAATAACAAGTAGGCTTGTAATCTTGTTGGAAACGCTGTATTCAGTTGAAATAAAATAAAAACACTGATTTGCTGTTGGTGTTCAAAATGGGACCAAGTTTCAAAAAGTGAGCCGAGGTGGGTTTTTTAAACTTGCTGATTTCTTTACGTTGTCAACGTTTTTTGGTAGATTTCTTTCTTTTTATGAATGTAGCCAAGCAGCTCCAAGCTTGGAAAGTCATCAGCTTACGAAGTGCTCTATAAAACGAAAAATAGATGTTTGAAGTTGCTATTCTTGATTGATGACAATAAATAGGCCCTAATTAAACAAAACTTTATCAGTCGTTTATTTTTTAAACTTGCTCGTCACGCGTGACTGTAATGTTAAGAGGCGTATACAATGATCAATATACATTATAATACTAGTATACTTTAATTAAAATTCAAGGCAACGTAAATATGTAAAGAAAATATAAATATGAGCAACACACACCCAATGTTGACAATGCCAGAGAGACACAGAGAGTAAGTCCGATTTAGGCCTACTTCAAGTCGGAACTGGTAAATGCGCATATATTTAAGCCTATACTAAATGCCCCGACTAGGCATGATAATAGTGTTTTAATGTTTGTGGTTCTTTGTAGCCCTTCGGGGCAACCTAGTTGGATATTCCTATTAAGCGGCGGTTGTCGGCGATCTTTCGTGGTTTGTGGTTTTCATCAAGCCCTGCCCTATATCGGGAGCTAATTTATAGTTTAAGCTTGTTGGATATCCATATTTCGTGGTGTGTGATTCTTTGTAGCCCTGCGGGGCAATCTAGTTGGATATCCAAATTTCGCGGTTTGTGGTTCTTTATAGCCCTGTGGGGAAATCTAGTTGGATATCAATATTCAGCGGCAGTTGTTGGCGATCTTTCGTGGTTTGTGATTTTAATTTGTGAGAATTTATAATATTTATTCCAAATATAATTTCAGACTGAGCTGTGAACAGAGCAACTGATAAATGTGTTTTAAATGACGAAGATGTCATGATAGTCAGGCATGGTGAAAGCATTTGGATGGTGAAAGTAGGCCCTAGGCCTAGGCCTAAAAATCAAACATGTTTGTTTGATGAAAAAAAATATAATATCACAATAGCAATGGATGTTCGAAATGGTGTTATTCTTGATTTATGACAATAAAATGATTAATAAAACGTTAAAAAAAAGTGGTGGGAAGTTTCGAACTTGAGCAAAAATTCATAAATGGATTAGAAGTCCATGGCCTTAACCGCTTCGCCACGGGGACGTCCCGATATAATGACGTGTGAAAGTGGAGTATTTATTAATATGAATGTATGCTGTGGTCCGGAAAGAATAAAAGAATTGTGAAAAACTTGATTTTTTTTGGCGAATGGGATCCAAAATTTGTATGTAGGGTATCTAGGAAAATGCTATGGTATATTTGAAAGTGAATCTCAAAAAGTAGTGCGCCAGTGACAGCCATGTATGGCTGTAGCAGTGACGAAAGATTCTGGATATCAGTATGATTAGCTATGATTTGCCATTAATTTTGGCTATGAAATACCGCGTGAAATGAAGCAAGAATGTTTGTTTATTATCAAACAATCGGATTGACTCTAAGATTGGTGTAACTTTTTGAATTAATGAGTTATTAAAATATTACACTTTGGACAGTAAATAAGATTTATTGTCTGTCCAATTAACTTAGACACCCAGTTTTTATTACTTATTTGAAAAAATATCCACTTTCAAAGAAAGTCATGAAAGAAAAGTGTTAACATTCGCTGAGACCTAACGGGATTTTTGTATTTCCAAAGCATTGAGTGAGAGTTTACCAGAAATTCTATTGAAATTGGAAGGTTTTTCTCAACACTTTAAAAATAATCTGGTAGAAGTTGGGTACCATTATTTTGGAAGGTCTCATTATACAGATTTGTAGGTATTGTGATTTTGGATAGTGAATGGATGAATAGTGAATTAATTATAGAGCCTACTCCTCACCAAAAACATTTTATAAAAGTGAAAAATATAATTCAGTTCATAAAATGCAGACAGTATCTCTAATTAGCTGTCCCTCAACCAATTACAACAATTCGGCACGGTATTTGAATCTGGTTCTGTGCATGCTTTTGGCTTGGCCCAATTCCAAGAAAATACAAATTGTATGCCCTATGAATGTTCTAATGTTATTGGTGAGGAGTATACCGGGGTAATTCACAATACACTCCAGACGCATATGCCCTATCATTTGTTATAATGCACCAACCAACTGTGACATCTTTTGATTTATAGAGGTTGTGCCTGCAATTATTGATTGGCTCCAAACAAAGGATTTGAACTGGTGTCCTTCACCGAAATCATGACACAGTGCAGTACATTCAATAAAATATTGCCATCAACCTATTTGATCGTAGTGTATTTGTTTAGCGTGTGAGACGACCTCTCGCAGTAGATTGCAAACATGCTTTTGTTGAATGCATTTGAGTAGACCGCCATTATTGTGAATTAGTAAAATGATCAAAGAAAAAGGGTGGCATCACGGATCAATATGCATGATTACAATGTTCAAACATCCCTTACTGTAAATAGATTATCCCATCAAAAGTTTCAAGTCATTAGGAATATTCGGCTGGACCCAGATATCTTGCTGTAAATCGGTCAAAATTGAATAAAAGTAGACAAGGAAGAATATTTTTTCATCGCTTTACTAATAATTTCTGTTAGGTCTGGCCGTGTTTAGCAGTTTTTCTTTCATGACTTTTTGCCAAAGTGAAAACTTTTCGAAATATATCCTAAAAACCGGGTGTCTAAGTTATTTGGACAGACAATAGCAGCGACAGAGGTGTCATCAAATTTGGAATAGCATGGTTTTAAATATATTTTGTACCCAGCGAAAAATATCATAGAACAATAGCGTTTTGTTTCGTGTAAATATACAGTAAGCCAAAAAATTAAGGTACCAGTTATGTTTACCCCCTGTATATCCTAAACAAAGACAGATATGTCATAATTGGAACCAGCAGCCAATAGCTGCATCTTTTAGCTCGAATTTAAGACCTCATTCGTTGAAAATGCTCAAGAAATAAAGACACGACGATCCAAAACCCCAAGGAAGGTGCCAATTTCAAAGTTGCAGTTTCCTCCATTGCATGCGCTATTGATTTGTACACAAAGCGTTCGCAAACATAGGAACTAGCGCTGTGCTTCCATTGATTAGCACGTTAAAACTACTGTCATGCTTTCTTTGATAGAACACAAAAGTGCAACTTTTGACTTCGTCTCTTCAGTAGGTTTTAGATCACCGTTTCTTTAACTCTCAACCAATTACAACAAATAAGGTCTTGAATCAGAGCTAAAGAGTTCAGGTATTACCTGCTTGTTTTAATTTTGACATGTTTGTCTTTAATTAGGATATACAGGGGTGAACACAACTGATACCTTAATTTTTTGGCTTACTGTAGTCCCGCGCGCCGCGGTGCATCTGTTTATTCTTCTTTTTCAGTCGTTTTTTTAAAACTTGCTGGTCATGCTACCGCATGACTCTAATGATCAGTAAATTCCTCGATATGCACAGTTTTTATGACCACGAAGGTAACATCCACATATCTCTTTCAAACACGCGGCGGGTGGGGTAGATGTTAGTGCCTGGCTTTCGAAATATTCCATATACTTCCCATGGCACATGGCACATGGCTACATCGTAACACCCTATGACGTCATTCTGTCAATCATATGACGTCATCAGTGAGAGATATCCCGATTGTAGACAAGATATCAACCCCGGGATATCAACACAGCATCACCATCTGCCAGTGGCGTAGATTTCTTTTTGACATTGGGGGGATGAAGTTGGAAAAAAATCTTGAAGTATAGTCAATCCAGCACCCTTTGGCGACAAAATTAGTTTATGATATAAATGCGCGCGAAGCTCGCAAAAATTTTGCTATTTTGAAGCTAAACTGATGAAATATGGTGTAAAAGTAGATTAAATGCGCGCGAAGTGCGCGAAAATTTGCACTTTTGGGGCTAAAATGTGCAAATATGAGGTTAATTTGGTCAGAAACCCATTATCAGGCGTCAACATTGGGGGATGATTGTATGGACCATCCCCCCATGGCAAAATATTGGGGGGGATAAATTCCCCCCATCCCCCGGGATCTACGCCTATGCCATCTGCTGAAGACGCTAGTCGGACTACATGTAGTGAAAACGTTCCAGGTGAGCGAAAAATAGTGTAGTGTTGAAGTTAAAACTTTAATTCATCTACCACTACGTATGAATATCCACTCGTATAATTATGTACATGTTTGTTCTTTTCCAAAGTTTGTGATGCTGATGCCCACACACAAGGCCGGGAGTTTGTTTTCTCCATTCCTGCTAATTACGGCTTGTGTAGTTATCCTCATATTCTACTGACAAGTGCATTTGTCACGGCCCGTGTCACGGTAACAATAGCCGCGATAGATTTCAGCGAATTGTATTCAGTGGACACAATAGATGTCGTCAGAGTTACGCTACCAAACTCTGTATGTATGCGTACCTCTGGTGTGAATAACCGTCAAACCATCTTCGTTCAATCTACAAAACCAATTTCAGTGCATGTGTTTAACAGAAACGTTGGTGGTGATGGGTTTTTAGCCATACCAACAGGAAGGCTTGGGTTAACATATTACATAGCAGCATATCAACCAGATCATTTCTGGTACTCATTTATTGCCATAAGCTCTTTAAACATCACAACTACAATTGAAATAACTCCAAGACATGAAAGTCCTTACACCCGAGTCACCATTGGCCCTTACCAAACATATCTGGTTAGACTGAATGATGACCCTACTGCATGGGACTCGCCTACAAGCTGACCACCCGATTTCAGTCGTGGCTGGCTCTGAATGCTCTGATATTCCATATGATGATGGTGATGATAACTGTGAACCCTTACTAGAACAACCACCACCAATCGAACTACTTGGACACAGATTCTTGGTTGGCCCCTTTAAGAGACGCAGTTCAGGCTATATATGTCGCATTATTGCAGTGAGTGAGATCCCAACAAATATCCAAATATCAAACAGAAGCGATGTACAACTCAACTCTGGAGATATGCATGAGATTGATGTTACAGACAATACCTTGATTGGAATTGTATCTGACAATCCAATCTTGGTGATGCAGTACATGAAATCCTACTATACTGACAGCGCTGGAAACCCATCAATGGTGTTGGTTACCTCGGTGGACCAATTTTCTACAAACATCAGTTTCCCAGTACCTGAAATGGTATTTGGATACTCACCAGAGTTTACCTATTATGTAAATGTTGCTATTGACTGTGTGCATAAATCCAATCTATTATTTGACGGGCAGACAATGGAAGACTGGGAAGTGTTAAGAGGTGATGACGGTGTCATGTGCCTGTTGCGTCACCAGACCACACCTGGATTGCATCATTTGGGACATCCTGAAAATGCACCATTTTATGCTACAGTTTATGGTTACACGCTAAGCGGCAGTGCCGGTGGAGCCGTTGCCTATGCCTATCCAGCTGGTTTTAATTTACACAGTGTGCTAGACAAAGGCAAGTTATTTTGAAGCTAAACTGATGAAATATGGTGTAAAAGTAGATTAAATGCGCGCGAAGTGCGCGAAAATTTGCACTTTTGGGGCTAAAATGTGCAAATATGAGGTTAATTTGGTCAGAAACCCATTATCAGGCGTCAACATTGGGGGGATGATTGTATGGACCATCCCCCCCTGGCAAAATATTGGGGGGGGGGATAAATCCCCCCATCCCCCAGGATCTACGCCTATGCCATCTGCTGAAGACCCTCGTCGGACTACATGTAGTGAAAACGTTCCAGGTGAGCGAAAAATAGTGTAGTGTTGAAGTTAAAACTTTAATTCATCTACCACTACGTATGAATATCCACTCGTATAATTATGTACATGTTTGTTCTTTTCCAAAGTTTGTGATGCTGATGCCCACACACAAGGCCGGGAGTTTGTTTTCTCCATTCCTGCTAATTACGGCTTGTGTAGTTATCCTCATATTCTACTGACAAGTGCATTTGTCACGGCCCGTGTCACGGTAACAATAGCCGCGATAGATTTCAGCGAATTGTATTCAGTGGACACAATAGATGTCGTCAGAGTTACGCTACCAAACTCTGTATGTATGCGTACCTCTGGTGTGAATAACCGTCAAACCATCTTCGTTCAATCTACAAAACCAATTTCAGTGCATGTGTTTAACAGAAACGTTGGTGGTGATGGGTTTTTAGCCATACCAACAGGAAGGCTTGGGTTAACATATTACATAGCAGCATATCAACCAGATCATTTCTGGTACTCATTTATTGCCATAAGCTCTTTAAACATCACAACTACAATTGAAATAACTCCAAGACATGAAAGTCCTTACACCCGAGTCACCATTGGCCCTTACCAAACATATCTGGTTAGACTGAATGATGACCCTACTGCATGGGACTCGCCTACAAGCTGACCACCCGATTTCAGTCGTGGCTGGCTCTGAATGCTCTGATATTCCATATGATGATGGTGATGATAACTGTGAACCCTTACTAGAACAACCACCACCAATCGAACTACTTGGACACAGATTCTTGGTTGGCCCCTTTAAGAGACGCAGTTCAGGCTATATATGTCGCATTATTGCAGTGAGTGAGATCCCAACAAATATCCAAATATCAAACAGAAGCGATGTACAACTCAACTCTGGAGATATGCATGAGATTGATGTTACAGACAATACCTTGATTGGAATTGTATCTGACAATCCAATCTTGGTGATGCAGTACATGAAATCCTACTATACTGACAGCGCTGGAAACCCATCAATGGTGTTGGTTACCTCGGTGGACCAATTTTCTACAAACATCAGTTTCCCAGTACCTGAAATGGTATTTGGATACTCACCAGAGTTTACCTATTATGTAAATGTTGCTATTGACTGTGTGCATAAATCCAATCTATTATTTGACGGGCAGACAATGGAAGACTGGGAAGTGTTAAGAGGTGATGACGGTGTCATGTGCCTGTTGCGTCACCAGACCACACCTGGATTGCATCATTTGGGACATCCTGAAAATGCACCATTTTATGCTACAGTTTATGGTTACACGCTAAGCGGCAGTGCCGGTGGAGCCGTTGCCTATGCCTATCCAGCTGGTTTTAATTTACACAGTGTGCTAGACAAAGGCAAGTATGCAAGTGTATTAATTTGCATTATATTTTATTGAGCATAATAAGTCTTTTGTCATTGAAACAATGAAATATAAGAGAAATTGACTTCTTCTGGTGTTACCACATAATTAATTTGAATGACATTGGACACCCAGATTTATCGACGAAAAACCAGGGTTTTCTGTTCTACTGTGCAATATACTTGCCACATACGTGTTTTTTGTTTGGTTTTTTTCAACGCACAAGGTCGTAGGCAATTGGTCGGACCTCATCTGCCCAGAACATATTGACCCAGGTCAGCATACCGCCATATCCTTCCCGACATGCTTATAGTAGCCAAGTCCGTAGAAGAGTGGATCCACACACATGTACACAAATATACATTTGGCCAAATTTTATTATACGATTAATACGAATTTATTAAACATGGTAACAAATATTCTCTAGCAAATCGGTTATAGATGGAACTGGTAGGCATATTATAAATACGGGATATTAAAATATATCTTCCTGACCAGCCAGATCTGCGCATGGTCAAAGACGAGTATCAGACCGACGCAAACTGGCTTAGTCTACACATCAGCCAGTTTGGTTCCGCCCCTCCACAGGGAGCGTAACCTGTGTAGGAGACTCGGTCGGACCTGGTCGGACCTCATCTCTCCCCATCGATTGTGACCTATAATCCCCGACATTGCCCTTATGAACTCACATCCGCCTGGGTCAATCTACTTGTTTTGTGTCAAGTTGCGATTGACCAATGAATTGGTGTCATTCTCTCATGAATATGTACAAGGTGTAATAACGTGTCATATCACACGGGTATAGAACCAATAAGATTGCAGGAACGGTTTCACGTTTTTAAGAATTATATATTTTTTTCAAGTTAAGGGTATACGATGTATTGTTAGTCGAAGCAGCAAAAAAATTAGTTCACAGCTTCTTGCGAATGGTAGTGAGCTTTAGCAAAAATTGCATTGCTCAATTGCGAGCGTGTAGAAGAATTCAAATATCACAGATATACTTTTGTAGGTCCTGTGGTTCTTGAGTTATGTTGTAAAGAGGGCTGAAACAACAACACTTTTGTAAAACGTGCATAACTCATTAACAACAATAAATTAACAAGTTTTCAAAGTACTAGTATATGATTTGTAGAATGAACCAAAGTGTTAAATTTGGCGATATTCAGACTGAATTTTTCAATGTTGGTTAATGAAGGAGTTAAACAAGGCTGTGTCTTGTCTCCAGTTCTATTTAGTATATTTATTCATGAGTTTAGCGAGCTTCTGAAACACCATGATATGGGCGTAAGAATTCACGATGTTTGTATCGGAAGTCTCTTCTGGGCTGATGATGTAGTATTAATAGCTAATAGTGAAAATGAATTAAACAAAATGCTGGATTTAGCTGCACAATTTGCAGAGGACTGGAAGTTAAACTTCAACTTTGATAAGTCTAATGTTTTGATCGCGGGCCAACGCACAGACAAAAATAAGCTTTGGAAATTAGGAGATAATTTTATTTCAGAAGTCGACACTTGTCTTACAAATACTTAGGCGTTAAGGGATCATAGTCATATTGATGACGTAATTAGAAAGGGTAATCGACTTATAGCTTATGTAAAATCGATCATTGATAATTTTGACGACTTCAACCGTGTGTATTATGGTGATATTTTATGGCGGTCAATTGTTCTACCTTCCATTAATTATGCTAGCTCAGTTTGGGTGTGTAACAGTCAAAATGATATTGATAGAATTGAGAGTTTGCAATTGCAAATGGCACGCCATATCCTTAGAGCTACCCGAAATACCCCGCGCGTTGCGCTATATGGTGATTTGGGATGGGTTCCGATTGCAACCACGCAGAATACATTCAGAGCTAAATATCTTTCTCGTTTAATTGATATGGACTTGCATCGTTGGCCAAAGCTTTTATTCAATTCCATGCTCAGTCTACAGAACAACCAAAATACTGCGCGTTTCAAATGGTTAAATTGTCTCCAAAAAGCTCTGGATGATTTAAACCTACACGATGTTTTGGAGAATGCCCGCACAGGAAATGTCTCTAATAATTCGCAATGGGTCAGCTCTATCAAGCAAAACAACGTTAATATTTTCGTTAAAAATTGGCGCGAAGAAGTTAATTCAAAATCATCCCTTTATGATTATTGTACCCTCAAGGACCATCCTGGACTCGAGAATTATCTCCTTGAAAGTACAGACTTTTACGGCGCGGCGCTTAAATTTAAACTCCGCTCAAACACACTTCCACTTGAACGCAGAATACGTAATTGGTCTCCAGACAACGATGGAACATGTACTCTATGTAATAATGGTATTGAAGATGTCAATCACTTCTTATTCCTTTGTAATGAACTTAAGAATATTCGCAATGATGAATATATGAAACTGGAGAATTCTCTTGTAAATAATAATTGTCTGGATATTTGGGAACTATTTATCTCAAGTGATTTGCAAATGAAACTGCATCTTACCTTACTCCTTAGGTAGTACATCTTGTACATATAAGAATATTGCTGATGCTCAATCCATATATTGTATATTTGATATTGCAAATCCTACGTTAAACGTGCTTGGAAGTTAAGGTCTGAAATTAAAGCACGTATCGCCGTATAATGATTTTCCAATTTATTTTCAACGTTGCTGTAAACATAGGCCCTATACATAACACGTATAAATTGTATATTTTATATATATTTTGTTATCTTTGTAAACATTATAATTTAATTTGTGTTAGCCATAAGTACAAGAAAAGCCATCTTGTTACGTTACTCTGTTTAAATTAATTATATGATGGAAACTAGAGCGCTACATAGATCAGAAACTACCAGAGGGCAACCAGAGGCATATTGGTGCGTGCCTGTCACCGTCAGGGCCTGGTCACCGCGATGACAGCGACATATGCGGCATTTTAACTAGTAACAAACGCAGGGCGCATGCGCGAGCCGGGAAGTTCAAGCTTGCTGTAGACTCGGTCCCTACACAGTCATGTACACACATACTCACCGTATATGACACGTTTGCAACGCCCCGACTCAGGTGTCAATTTGTGGATTAAATTAAATTAAATTAAATATCTTTTTTTCTATATGTCCGTTTCTCCGTCTCCCGGGGAATTGACTTAAAAACACTATGAGGATTACTCAGTTAATTTTTGAGGACAAAAATCATGAAATTGGTGGTGTACGGGAATTTTGTTATGGCCAAGTTTTAGGCCAAAAAATATAATTTTTTCGAAATTTTTTTGACCGAAAATTCGACCCTTTCTCGCTTATCTGATGAATTTTCAACTTCTTTTTGACATATGTGCTAGATATGACTTTGATGTTTATATTCCCTGAAGTAATTGTTGTAATTTTGCTTGGTTTTATAAAAAGAAGTGATTTTCTGCATGGAGTTGTTTTGATATTCGGCTTTGTTTACGTTTCAAAACCAAAACTGAATTTCCCGGCTCGCGCATGCGCCGTGCGTTTGTTACTAGTTAAGCGGCAGGGGGGGACGGAGGATTTCTTGATGACTGGCAACCCTTTATTTATTCCCTGGTCCTAATCGATAATCGTGATCAGATTTTGCCAGGCCGGTCTGGATCGGAAAAACTTTGGTAAAAACGCCGCCATTTTGTCATCGGAAAACACAGTTTTTAAATTCCAAAAAAAGTCAACATTGCCTGATGTTCATGACTTAAAACTTCGTGTATGTAAAGATTTTCGGACTTAGATCATAATGGGCACACCGCAACTCTTTGATTTTGAGAGATTTTGCCCATAAAAGGTCGTCAAATCACTGCAGAAAGCGAACCGGCAACTGACAATTTTCGTATGCAACACACGCAACATGCATGCACTGTCGAGCTCTGAATCATGCATGCAAACCATTACATTGGCAATCATTGCGTGGATTGCAATGGTGACTTTCCATTTCCAGTACGGTTTACGTTTACGTCGATACTCAGTAGGATCCTTTCAGGACGTAATGCCGGCCAAGGGTGCAGAAATGTACACATTATTAGCTCTATTATTTTATGCCATGGATTGTGTGTAAAGTTAAAGTTGAGATAACTGCAAGAGTTCATGTACTAATCGGACATGTCAGAAGAAAAACACTACGCCGTGCATTGGCAATGTTTGCACACCAGCACTGCAATGAATAGTACAGGGAGTGGCACTGCATGATCCCCGGCCAGGACGCCGATCGATGGTTGCATTCATGCATTTGAATCATCATGAACATGGCCATCATCATGATGATCATGGCGGTATGGGCTGATCATGATTACAGTACTTCTGCAAAGTTAACTGACATGAATGTTCGGTAAGTAAGTAGCTGAGATCCCCTGACATGCCTGCCCTGAGTGACTGAGTAGCTCCGAGTCCCAGTCCCGATTATCACTCTCAGAAGTCAGAACTAAACAATCTAATGAATAATATAAATATACCTGGTGGGATTCCGTCATTTGACTAAAAACATGACAGTGGCTTAGCATGGGTACGCAACTACCATGCTACGGACGCACATGTGTTTGCAACTGTTTTATGGGTACATATATGCGTATGTGTTTATGGATACGCAGTGTACGCACGCATTGTGTGCAAGTGTTATGGGTACGCACACACGTGTGTGCTTATTGGTATATGGGTATGCACACACGCAATTGTTTATGGGTACGCACATGCGTTTGCAAGTGTTTATGGCCGCACTACGCACATGACGCATACAGCTCAAATGAGAAGTCACTGCATGCAGCCCATAAATCGTGGCTCTTGAGCCACACACAGTACATAGTGGTGTGTTGGAGACTGATTCTGAACTTAAGACTTACGTGAAGTATTTCTCTAGCGTAGCATGTTAGACTTGCCTTAACTTTGCTTTGCTTGTGGGCAAGCACAGCGCTTGAGTAGCACTAGCAAACACTTGGCACCCGCAAAGACAGTGGAACAAACAACTGTGTGCGTAGCCACAAACACTTGCGCAAAAACGTGTGCTTACCCATAAACAGGTACCCGACCGTGTGCATACCCATATTCACTTGCGCGCATATATCCGTAAACACTTGAGTGTAGGCCTATGTAGGCTACCCATAAACGCTTGCAAACAAATTCTATAGAAAAATTATCAAATTCGTATACATCGTGGAACATATACTCTTTGCGTGGCTGTGCGTAGTAAGTAGTTGTACGCAGATAGCCTCGCTAATATGGACGCGTAGAGTAGCGTTGTACGTGCGACGTGCGTGTAGTTAGCATGATTAGTCGCGGAGTAACAAGCGTAGTTGAATGTTCCACGATGTACATGAATTTAATAATTTATATTAGTACCGTACAATTTCAATTTCGCCACTTTTGAAGCCAATGTTTGAATCTATTCCTGAACATAATTGACTGATTTATTGCTCACGAAGCCGCAATTCAGTACAACCAATGTCAACCATCCATGAATATTATCATTTTTCATAGTATGAACCAATCAGAGCAAGCGTTAGTAAATTAATAGCCGTGCCTAAATATTGTATAATTGCACTGGCGCGCACTCCGCGTAGTACGTGCAGTGCTTTCGGATGCGTTCATTTTTCTTGCGGGTGGAGGCATTTATATTTGTTTGTATTTTCCAACATTTTAGTGACAATTTTGTTATCAAAATTATAAAAACCACAGGATTTTTTAGTCGTGTATGAAATAAATGCGTATGATGCGTATCACTTATTGCTCGAGAAATTGTACAAAATAATGCACTTGTACTGAGATGTTGATGCGTCTTATGCACTCCGCCTTCAGGGCTCGTGCATTAGACACATGAACATCTCAGTACGTACCTGCATTATTTTGTACAATTTCTCTCCCAACAAATGATACACGTTTATTAACCTATAATTAGTTGTATGCTGCAGCAGCATACAAATTAAAAATAGTTGGTATTTTATTAAGAATGCTGATTTTTTTTAATACTACCAAGGACTAAAAGTTTGTTCGGCTTATAATTGATGAAAAATCTCATAACATCATGTCTTGAGATAGAATGGTGTGCACGCAGTTGGGTACAGCACTTACCTTAGTTCCATGTTGTGTATTGTGTGACTGGTGCACCCTAATGTGAATTTATGCAACATAGGTGCTGACTCTGGCCTACTCAACGACTAAATTGGGCTAGGACTAAAAAGGTGTTGTTTTTTATATGATTTTTAGCTTGACATGAAGGCATGTTTCTTGTACTTTTGCCTACAGCTAGGTCAGTGTGAACTATTGCAGCAACTTTAGCCACATGCCACAGTTGTGAGGAGAATGTGACTTTACATAGATCTACTTTACAGAGTGAACAAATAGCATTTATAAAGACCTGGTATGTACAACTATAATTTGTAATTTTTATTTGATTTAAGGGCATGCATTTGTTAATACTGTGATTTCATCTAATAAATAAATGGAAGATGCAACAACATGTTTATTTTACAAAACAGCATTTGTACATCACCTAGTTCATTTTGCCAGATTTTACGTGATGATCAGGACGCCGCAAATACAACATACAAACAAACAGCAGTACCGTAATAGAAATGTTGTTGTGTGCTCTCCATGTGACAATACTGTTTAGCTTAAAAATATTCTTGTAGGCTTACTGTTGCAATGGGCTATTCCAGTTGAAATCCATACAACCCCAACCCCCATGGAATACATGCCCTTTTGCCATGTGTGATTTTTCCACAGTGATGACCTCAATTTCTTTTTGCATGATTGTTATGCCTAATAGCGTACTGAAATACCACATGAAAGAGTAGTAAGACTAAGCCTGAAGTGCTTTAATTACAGTAAAATTTAAGTTTTTATAATAAAACCTGATATCTCTGGTTTTATTGTGATGGCTGATACATCTCATGCATACATTATACATATCATTGAATCAGTGACATATAAACTGTGTGGATCTATCGCTATTTGTCTTAAATGTCTCTTTATACAACCAAGCTGCATGAAGCTCAATGACGATCGGCGAGCCAAAACGCATTGAAGATAATTAGGGACCGTTCACAACACTTGTAAGAGGGGAGCCTGATGCAAAAAAATTCCGTCACAAAAATTTTTTGGGGCCCCTTGGACCTTTACAGACCTCAAAAATTTCAGGCCCCCCCCTTTTTTGACATGAAAATTATGGGTCAACCCTATAGAAAAGCGTATAACTCAATTTTCCCAGGAAAATTTGTGGTCATTTTTTCAGGGCCCCCCTTAGGAGGGTCAAATATTTTCAGGGCCCCCTTTCCCTTTTTTGCATCAGGCCCCCCTAACAAGTGTTTGTGAACGGTACCTTAAAGGCACTGGAATGAAATGGCAATTTTCTTTGTTTTACCGCTCGAAGTTAAAAGGGGACATTATGTGATTAGTGAAAACTATGGAAACAAAGAACCTATGATTGAAATTGTGCATTATTCAGGGGTGTGAGTGAGAGTTCAGATTAAAATCTGAATTAAATTATAGGAGGTTTCCAAATTTCAGAATTTTGAGGCTCTTTTATTTGTGGTCACTCACACCCCTGATTATTGCTATCTTCCACACAAGGAGTGTGAATTCCGGGTGTGAATTTCAAATAGGGTTACCTGAATTGGTGACCTATGTCTTCCATAGAGGTGTATGGATTTCAACTGGAATAGCGCAATATTACAAGTATCACAGTATTGTCTTGAATTATTTCATTTTACAGAATATGAACTTGCACGTCTGGAAGAAACTCAGTGGCGTATCTAGAAGGCCCTTACCCCGGGGGGCTGAGATGGTTTGTGCCGCCCTGGAGAAAAGATACAGGATGCCGCCCTACCCCCACACACACACACACGATTATTTGGGAAGTCTGAGGGGAATGTTACCTCCTAAGAATTTGGGAAAAAAATTTGGTGGACGATTTTGACACTATTATATTGTAAAATTATACTTAGAAAAAGTGAAAATGAAGGCCCAAATGAAGCAATTCGTGGACCAAAACTGATTTTGTGTTCTAAAGAGAAGAGAAAACGGCCACTTGTTTATCTATACGTAGGAGGTTGTCTGCTCAGAATGATGGTCCAAATTGAAGCCATTTTGTGCATCATTTTTCACTTGTTTATCCACAGGCAAGGGGTGTCTGAGAGATGTTCCCCCTCATAAAATGTTGCAAATGAAGGTCCAAATTGAAACCGTTTGGTGCATCACTTTTTACTTGTTTATCCATAAGCTGGAGGGGTGTCTGAGGGAGATATTTCCCCTCCTCCGAAGTTGGAAAATTTTGCCAATTAAAGGTCCAAATTGAAGTCATTTGATGTATAAGTTGTTTACCCAATAGCAGGGAAGTGTCTGAGGAGGATCCCCCCTCCGAAGTTGGACAATTTTGCCAAATGAAGTTCCAAATTGAAGCCATCTGGGGTATAATTTTTCACTTGTTGAACCATGGGGGAAGGTGTCTGAGGGGGATGTTGCCCCTGCGAAGTTGGTAAAGTGTGCTAAAGGAAGGTCCAAATTGAACCCGTTCGGTGCATCGTTTTTACTTGTTTAACCATACGCAGGGAAGGGGTGTCTGAGCGTGGATGTCCTCCTCCGAAATAATTGTACAATTTTGCCAAAATTAATAAAGGTCCAAATTGGAGCCATCTGATGCAGCATTTTTCACTTGTTTAACCATATGCAGGGGTATCTGACAAGTCTGAGGGTGGATGTTCTCCTCCGAAGTTGGAAAATTTTGCTTTTCACTTGTTTATTCATTCACAGGGGTTGGTTGTCTGAGGAGTGATGTCCTTTTGCTGGTCCCTGCGCAACATGAGTGCCACCTCTGGCCCATCAAATAGAAGACACCCCTCCCACATCTGTAACACAAGTTTTTCCAAGCTGTCCCCATAATTCCTTTACCGGGAAATTTTTGAAAAAGTGCGCACGTAGCGCGCAGAAATTTGCTATTTCAATGCTAAAAATTCAAAAGGGATGTATCGGCATGATCGGAGTCACCGAGCCAGGGGCCGAAATTCCTAAGGCCTACTAAGAGAACATTACCGGGACAAGTGCGCGCGAAGCGCGCGAAAAATTGCAGTTTCAATGCTAAAATGAACACAATTGAGGACAATTGTGCCAAAGGAAGATGTATAGGCGTTTTACAACATTTGGTTAATTTAGTCCCGGTGTTTTGATCCAGCTCATGAGTTTTATGCTTATTACCGGCATCAGAGGAGCTGCATATAGCACTCATATTAATGATTTACATAATATAGAAAGGATGGAATTATGACTCTCCTTTTTGAGATTCGTGATTGTGTTCAAGTTTGAGATGAAAAAAAAAGAATTTCCAATGGGGCGTCTCACAGATCTACTCACAGAGAATGAGTTTGCCGAGATAAATGCGCGAGAAGCGCGATCCAATCTGGCATTTTAATACTAAATGTTCCAAAATGTTTGGCTATAAGTTTGGGTCTAAAATAGACCAAAAGGAAGATGCAAATCATAAATTGTCACAACATTTCTCTCGAATGAACAGGTAGGGGAATGACTTGCCACCCTGCTCTATGGACAATGGCGTAGATTTCTTTTTAACATGGGTGGGTTGGAAAATGTCTTGAAGTACAGTGAAGCCAGAGCCTTTCAGTGACAAAATTAGTTTATGGTACAAATTCGCTCGAAGCGCCAGAAAAATTTACCATGATTGAAGCTAAACAGAAGTGGAATAATTGGCCTTTTTAGGTTTATATGACAAAATATAATTGACTTCCATGCAACGCTAATGGCACGGGGCTATATGATTTTGTTACCCTCTGAAAATTTTGGCTTTGAAAAACTGTCTTTCATAAGGATTAGTTTTTAAATTCGCAAGAGGTGCGGAAACATTTTTGTCGCTTGCATCATGGAAGGTGCTCAAAATCCACCGACGGGTGCTGATTCCAACACCGGCTGCACGTTCCTTTTTTACTCTCTTAGTTTTAATGATCAAAGCAAAATAATCAGTTTTGTTGAAATTCGCGCGAAGCGCGCAATAATTTTGATTTTTACTGCTTGGAAGGGGGCTCAAAATCCATCGAGGGGGCACTGTATCTGATCATGCGTTTATTCGTGTTTTTTTCTGACCCTCTGAATTTTGCCGGCCGTAAAACAATCTTTCATAATGATTAGTTTTGTTGAAATTAAGATTTTCACTGCTTGGACGCGGGCTCAAAACCAATTAAAGAGGCGCTGAACCCAACGCAGGGCGGCAAGTTCCTGTTGTCTCCCTAGTTAGTGAAGGAATGGTCATGCATGGCGTTAATTTTCCTCTCCTTCTCCCCTTTATCACTCATTAATTTTGGTTATAATGAAGTTGAATATCGTCAATTGATCTTTCAAATTAATTTGTGTTCAAATGCGCGCGAAGCGTGCGAAAATTTTGACTTTTATCGCCAGGAGGGGCGCAGAATCGATGTTGAATTGGTCAGTTCGGCGCCCCTAAGGGTGGCGCCCAGGAACGTGCCCCCTCTGCCCCCGTCGTTACACAACTGTTGAAAGCCACCATTTATATGCGGTTTTCTCTCCTTCATCTGCTTTATTCCTGGTTATAAGCCATCTTCCTTGTATGTGCCGCCCCATAAGCCACCTTACTTTTATGTAGTGCCGCCCACAAGCCACCCGGCCTCCTTCTATGTGTCACAGTGCAGGCCCATAGTTAAACAGCGTGATATACCGTTTTCCACTAAGAATCACGACGTGCCGCCATTTATATGTGACTGACAAGCGTTTTCTCTCCTCCTCCCTGTTCTTTTGTCCTGGTGTCACCTCACAAGCCGCCTCCTTCATCTATATTTATAACGTCTGTTGTACGTTTCCGCCGCTCCCCTCTTTCTCTTGGTTACAAGCCAACATGTGCGGCCCTACAAATAGGTAGCTGATAAGCATTTTTCTCCCAGTTTACTTTTTGTCCTTGTTACAAGCCGACTTCCTTGTATATGTGCCGCCCCCAAAAAATCCCCATACTTCTGTGTGCTGCCCCACAAGCCACCTTCCATGTAGTGCAGGCCCATATAGTCAAAAAGTGTGATCTACCTTTTCACCCCCTCTTTTCCCCTGGTTACAAGTCACGATTTGCCGCCCTATAGATGACCAACAAGTGTTTTTCTCCCCCCTCCCTCTACTTTTGTCCTGGTTACAAACCGCCTTCCTTGCATGTGCCGCCCGAACAGTACGGGCCCTTTTAACCAGGGCGGGATTAAACCTATATGGGGCCCTTGGACCAGGACAAAATTTGAGGCCCGAACTCATGTGCCGAGGAAGGCATATGCACTCAAGTCAGTGGCCAAGTTATGGTTTACGTTTAACATAGACTATTTTAGCCCCAGATCAACACGAATGTTGTTATTTGTGCGCGCGAAGCGCGGAAAATTTTACAATTTTGCCCTATTTTGGCCAAAAAATTGCTGTTATTTTGGGTGCCCTGAACTGGGCCCATCTGGCCCAATGGTAAATCTGGCCCTACTCTTCATTATCAGCCCTTAAGGCCTTATTTAATTTTCGCTTTTGTGCTCATGGCCCTGAACCCTTGGGCCCATGGACTTCGTCCACCCTGTCCCCCTGCTTGCTACGCGCCTGCAAGTCGCCCTCCTTGTGAGGTCACCCTGTGGGCATATTAGACTTGTTGTACATTTGCACCCCCTTTTTATCTTGGTTACAAGTTGACCATGTGCCGCCCTTTTATGGATGACTGACACACGTTTTTTTCACAAGCCACCGCTCTCCTTGTATGTGTCGCCCATGGCGCCCTTCTTATATGCCACCCTGTAGGCATAAAAGTGCTCTGTCACCCCTAATATTGCCTGATTACACGCCACCCTACTAAAATGTGCCGCCCTATAGGTGATAAGCGTAATTTTCTTTCTTCTTTCTGTTTTTTTTTCTTTCCTTCTTTTCCTTTTCTCTTTTTTCTCTTTCCTTCTTTTTTCCTTTTCTCTTTTCTTTTCGTCTTTTTTTCTTTTCTTTTTTCGCCCCCAAAGCCCCCCAAAAATACGCGCATGTTTATTGTTGTTAATGAGTTATGTACATTCTACAAAAGTTTTGTTGTTTTAGCCTTCTTTACAACATAACTCAAGAACCACAGGACCAACAAATGTATATCTGTGATATCTGAGTTCCTCTACACACTCGCTATGAATTGATTAATGCAAGTTTTAAAATAGTTGCTAACCTTAAATAACCGCTTCATGGCAAAAAAGGTTTTACTCTAGCGTTCAGCTAATTTCTTGATTAGTTTTACATGTTAAAAGCAACTAAAACTTGCGCTATCGTCACCAAATAGCAAAATAAGTCTTATTCTGGAAATAGTGAATTATTTCAATAAGCGTCAATATATAATTATGCCACCTTTCAATCGCCCCTCTATCTCCCGGGCTCTATCTATCTATTTTTCTCCTGGCTGGTTACAAGTCACCCTCCTGGTTTATGCCGCCCTACAAGCCTCCTCTCTATATATATATCCCCCGTCTTTTAGAAGCTGCAGTTGTGGTATGTGCCGCCCCTCTATCTCTCTCTTCTCTCCTGACTGGTCCTCCTGGAGTGTGTCTCACTTACAAACCATCCTTCTGGTTTGTACCGCCCTACAAGCCACTTCTCTCTATCTGCCGCCCTACAAGCCGCCCTATATCTGCGTTCCAGTTATGTGCCGCCCATTTATCTCTCTATCATGGTTGGCTGGCTACAAGCCGCCCTCTATCTGCATTCCTGGTATGTGCCGCCCCTCTATCTCTCTATCATAGTTGGTTGGCTACAAGCCGCCTCTATCTGCATTCCTGGTATGTGTCGCCGCTCTATCTCTCTATCATGGTTGGTTGGCTACAAGCCGCCTCTATCTGCATTCTTGGTATGTACCGCCCCTCTATCTCTCTATCATGGTTGGTTGGCTACAAGCCGCGGCCCTCTATCTGCATTCCTGGTATGTGCCGCCCCTCTATCTCTCTATCATAGTTGGTTGGCTACAAGCCGCCCTCTGTCTGCATTCCTGGTATGTGCCGTCCCTCTATCTTTCTATCATGGTTGGTTGGCTACAAGCCGCCCTCTATCTGCATTCCTGGTATGTGCCGCCCTCTATCTCTCTGTCATAGTTGGTTGGCTACAAGCCGCCTCTATCTGCATTCCTGGTATGTGTCGCCCCTCTATCTCTCTATCATGGTTGGTTGGCTACAAGCCGCCCTCTATCTGCATTCCTGGTATGTACCGCCCCTCTATCTCTCTATCATGGTTGGTTGGCTACAAGCCGCCCTCTATCTGCATTCCTGGTATGTGCCGCCCCTCTATCTCTCTATCCTGGTTGGTTGGCTACAAGCCGCCCTCTATCTGCATTCCTGGTATGTGCCGCCCCTCTATCTCTCTATCATGGTTGGTTGGCTACAAGCCGCCTCGCCCTCTGTCTGCATTCTTGGCATGTGTCGCCCCTCTATCTCTCTATCATGGTTGATTGGCTACAAGCCGCCCTCTATCTGCATTCCTGGTATGTGTCGCCTCTCTATCTCTCTATCATGGTTGGTTGGCTACAAGCCGCCCTCTATCTGCATTCCTGGTATGTGTCGCCCCTCTATCGCTCTATCTTGGTTGGTTGGCTACAAGCCGCCATCTCTCTGCATTCCTGGTATGTGCCGCCCCTCTATCTCTCTATCATGGTCGGTTGGCTACAAGCCGCCCTCTATCTGTATTCCTGGTAGGGGCCTATGTACCGCCCCTCTATCTCTCTATCATGGTTGGTTGGCTACAAGCCGCCTCGCCCTCTGTCTGCTGCATTCTTGGTATGTGTCGCCCTCTATCTCTCTATCATGGTTGCTTGGCTACAAGCCGCCCTCTATCTGCATTCCTGGCATGTACCGCCCCTCTATCTCTCTATCATGGTTGGTTGGCTACAAGCCACCCTCAGTCTGCATTCCTGGTATGTGCCGCCCCTCTATCTCTCTATCATGGTTGGTTGGCTGCAAGCCGCCCCTCTCTCTCTGCATTCCTGGTATGTGCCGCCCCTATATCTCTCTATCAAGGTTGGTTGGCTACAAGCCGCCCTCTATCTGCATTCCTGGTATGTGCCCGCCCCTCTATCTCTCTATCATGGTTGGTTGGTTACAAGCCGCCCTCTCTCTGCATTCCTGGTCTGTGCCGCCCCTCTCCCTCTCTATCATGGTTGGTTGGCTACAAGCCGCCCTCTATCTGCATTCCTGGTATGTGCCGCCCCTCTATCTCTCCATCATGGTTGGTTGGCTACAAGCTGCTCTATCTCCCTTTTCTCCTGACTGGTTACATCTCGTACTTGATATGTGCGCCCTACAAGCCGCCCCTATCCCTCATCTTTTCTTCTCAGTGCTGATTACAAGGAGCCTCCTTGTATGTGCCGCCCCACCCATAACTTTTTTTTTTTTTTTTTTCTTCTTTCTTTCTTTCCTCTTTTTCTTTCTTTCTTTCTTTCTTTTTTTTTTCTCTTTCTTTCTTTCTTTTTCTTTCTTTCTTTCTTTCTTTCTTTCTTTCTTTCTTTCTTTCCTTTTCTTTCTTTCTTTTTCTTCTTCCTTCTTTCCCTTTTTTCTTTTTCTTTTTCTCTTTTTCGCCGCCCCTTTTTTACCCCCGGGGGGCTGGCGCCCCCAAAGCCCCCCGCAAAATACGCGCATGAAACTGGTCTACAGCAACAAACAAATACCAGAGACGGATGGCCCGGAAAACTTGTGCCCCCCCCCCCCAGCATCATCTACTTGAAAGTAGCTCCTGATGGCAATTGGATTTCGTACCAGAGTGGAAGTCACCTATGACATAGTTGCCCAAGATCAAGTCAACCCACCACGCTAAGTTTGATCTACAATTGGAAATCAGTATAAAGATTATGGTTCTCTTTCCTAAACATTAAACTTTGTTTGTTTTGAATCGGAACGAGCACTGCTAAAAAAGACTTGTAACAAGTCGAGTCATTCGAGTTGAGTTGGATTCGACTCGACATTTTAGGACTCCAGACACGACTCGAGTCTGAAAATAATGACTTGAACTCAAGCTTTAGGACTTGAGTCTCGAATCCAAATGACTTGCCTCGAGACTTCAATGATTTCACTTGAGACTCTGGTGACTCGGACTTGACTCTAAGACCATTTGACCCGACTCAGGGGTGGATTCAGGAATTTTCAAAAGAGGGAGAGCCATGTCAAGTGCCGATCTGTAAAAATACATAAAGTCAGGCGCCGCTCTGCAAAAATTATAGGGGCAGTGGGCACGCACCGGGTGCCCCCCCTCTAAATCCGCCCCTGACCCAAGTTGTATTCAGTGGCTCTAATTCAGCTCCATTTCATAATGTAACATTATTTCCACATCTATAAATGCATGGTTTTAATGGTTTAATTCTGATGAGCTATGTACACTTATTAGGGCACAGCACTGGTAGTGCTGTGATGCATGTATATATATGTGACACGATCTGGTCCATGGGGGCCAAAGGCGGCAAACATGAAATTGAGATAAAGGCAAACATACATGTATGGAGTAAAAGACAATAAAACACAAAAGAAAATGTACATCACAATACCTCATAACTTTAGAACCAAGTA
Source organism: Amphiura filiformis (assembly GCF_039555335.1). Classification (NCBI taxonomy): domain Eukaryota; kingdom Metazoa; phylum Echinodermata; class Ophiuroidea; order Amphilepidida; family Amphiuridae; genus Amphiura; species Amphiura filiformis. Next base: position 21,241,787 of record NC_092640.1, read on the forward strand.
TGCTAGACCTTTGTGTTTTTGGTATATGATAGCATAATGTTACTACAAGGTAATAATTATAGTAACTCAATTTTCAAAAATGCCTCCTTTGGCCCTCATGGAGATAGATAAAGTTAAAATTGTGTTCTGTTTTCAAAAAAAAAAAAAAAAATGTAACGTTAATTGAATTTTTAAAAAATTGAAAAAGTGACGGTTATGAATGAGGTTAGTGACTTTGCATCAGTTATTTTTCAGGTATTGTGAAATATCTAAACAATCTTAAATTTACACACCCAGTTTTTTGAATTTACACCCAAACTTCAAATCCTGCCTAAGACCCTGTTTCACAATACCCTCAATACAACTGATGCACAGTCATTAACCTCTAATCAATGCTTTTCTTTCGCATTTAAGGGGGTACTACACCCCTGTGGTAAATTTGTGACTATTTTTTGCATTTTTCTCAAAAAATAATAACACACTGGTAATAAAAGTTATGTATATTATTGGGGCAAGGAATCCAATTACTACACTAAAATTTCAGTGACTCAAGATAAGCGGTTCAGTATATATGATAGGAAACAAGGTACATCCTAGCGGTACCTTATTTCTTATCATAAATAACAAACTGCTTGTCTTGGGTCACTGAAATTCCAGTGTAGTAATTGGATTCCTTGCCCCTATAATATACTTTTGTTACCACTGTGTTATTAGTTTTTGAGAAAAATGCAAAAATAGACACAAATTTATTGAGGGGTGTAGTACCCCCTTAAGAACAAATATTTTAAAAATATTGTTTAAAATTAACATTCCATACTTAAAACTTTAAAAAAATTGACAAAGATGATAGAAATTACTGATACATTGGGCATATACAAATGGGGAAGATTTTTCTTATTTTTAAATTCAACTACTAGCCCCTCCCAGGTTATAAGCCCACCCCCATTTTTGCCCGGGGGGCCACTTCAGTATGATAGTGTACACATGTGTGACCAAATCTTCTTTAAACACCCCCTAAACGAGTTTTACCATACCAAGAAATTTAAGCCTAAATTAGGTAAGTTAATATAAAATATACCCCCTAATGCAGGTATGGGATTTTCCAGTGGAAACACTGGAACCAGACTTTTGTGATGTCAAAATTTCCGCAATTTTATTAATTTTCAACCCTTTTTCAGGTGTTTTTGGCCAATTTTACGTGCTTTTCCAGACTTTTTCATAAATGCGTAGTCCCATGCCTGCTAATGGGTTTTTTGGCTAGTACCAAAAATTTGTAAAGGTACCCTAAACAAGTTGTACAGTTTCAGAAAACTACCCTTATTCTTGAAAATCAGTGTTTTTTAGACCCTAAATGCGTCATTCGCGTAACTTGCCTTGGCTAAAAAAAACACCCCTTTTCTTTGTTTTTTTGGTCACGCATGCGTACAGACCATTTATTTGAGTGCCCCCCCTGCATTTTTGGAATTTTTTAAAGTGAAATTGACCATCTAGGGGGTGGGCTTATACCCGAGTGGTTACGGTATTATTACTTTCTTCTTTTTTTATTTAATTTAGTCCCCTCTGAATACATTACCTTTCATGTGCACAACCTAATGTAGGCCTGGTTGCATAGGTCTATCTGTGAGTTTATACATATCAATATTAATTATTATTATTATCATGACTGTAGTAGCCTAGTATAAGGCTTATGGTTTCACATCATTTTTGTACGTGTCAAGCTATTTAGTAAAGAGAGACCACTTTGGGCCGGTTTCTCGAAACATGGCACATGGTCAGGCTTCCTAAGCCACCAGGCTTAGCCTAATTTAATAGTCCTATACCAGTGCTTACAATTTCACATTGTACATCACCTAGAAAAATAAATCAATAAAATGGATCCACATTATTAGGGCTAGCCTGCTGGTTAGGAAGCCTGACCACTAGCTTCGAGAAACTGGTCCTTTTGTGGCTACATAGGGTCCCGTGCAACAGTTTATGACAAAGGTGCCAGCCGGGTTAGAATTAATCGTTAGAGTCTCCTCTAACTGTTTAACCTGTGAAAAGTGAACTGAGATATTTTGGCTCAAAAATGTGTTTTGTGACTTTTTTTCCAATTTTTCCCCAAAAATGTCAAAATATTAATTGAAATTAGCCATAATTAAAGAAAGTTGAATGCAACCTTAATTTTTGCCCTGAAAAATAGAGGTAATGTGAATATCGAATATTATATCTGTGAACAAACAGATTCCACCATACCATATTATTGAGGCAAAATTTGGGTTAAAACATGTTTACTTCATGATTTTTATCATTTTTACAAAAAATTCCCATTTTTATGCTTTTTTTTGGGGGGGGAGAAAAATTTATTTGTTTGACAAGAAATGTATATCAAGAAGTGTATGTATTGAGGTGGATATTTGAATTGAAAAAGTTCAGTGACATTTTTGTGACCCTCAGTTTTTGACCCATGACCTCCAAAAACCAGAGGCCATTTCAGCATACATATTTATTTGGATTTTTTTAAACACTTTTACATAGGCTTATAATAGCGGAGATGCCACAATAACAGGTCCTATGATTTAAGATTTAGAGAGGCCAGTGATTTTGAGGTTTTTGTGCTTCTAAATGGTGTTAAAATTTATCTACACATTCCGATCATATCATTTTACCCGGTTGTTATTTCTGAAAAGTGACATGTGTGTTGAAATGCAGTTTTGTGAGTACAATTTTTACCAAAATGTGAATATTAAAATAGCTATAACTTTGAAACTACATTAAGTATGAACTTCATAATTCATATTTGCTGTGGAGAATTATACATGTCATATGTACAGGGTTGTAGCTAGGATAGTTTTTGTTGTGGGCAACATTTAATGAAAATCTTGCATATTTGGCAATTTTTTGCCAAAATGGGCCAAATTCTTGACTAATCCAATAAAATTGTGCAATTTGGGCCTCTGAGTGGTGGGCTCCAGTGCTAAAGTTGCAGCTGACTGGTGGGCTCCAAAACTGAGTGGTGGGCTCTGCCACAGTGCCACCCACTACCGCCCACTGTAGCTGCATCCCTACACATATATTCAATATTTGTTAACGAAAAAATTGCATCTCTTATTATCTTGATGAAATAGTTGGAGGATATACATTATTTTGGTGATTTTGTACAATTTTGACCGAAAAAGTTAACAATGGTAAATAATGGAAAAACAAAATTAAAGATATTTGGAATAAAGAGTATACCTGTATTGATATGAATGTGTACATCAGAAAACAAAAAAGTCAATCATTGCAACTTTCTAAAACCAAATGTTTTTGACCTATGACCTCTTGAAAATCAAAGGTCAGCATAAAATGCTTGTTTTGGGCTGTAAATTGCCGATGCAATTTTTGGGTACAAATTTGAAATTTTGGTTTAAATGGGGATTTGTTTTGTTGCTATAGGCCTACAATTTATACAAAAGCTTTAACTACAATTGATGTTCTTGATGTTAAATGGTACCACAATTTCAGGATATTTGCAGAAGTCACAGGTTGTTCAGCTACCATAGCAACTATGTTTCCCACCATTTTTCAGTTGATTTTGATGGCAAAACTGCCAAAAACTATTTTATGTTGACATTTGATTTTCAAGAGGTCATAGGTCAAAAACTTTGGTTTCAGGAAGTTGCCATGATTGACTTTTTTGATGTACACATTCATACCAGTGTATTGGTATACTTTTTATTTCAAATATCTTTAAAAAAATTAAATTTCATTTTTTACCATGTAGTCTGTAGATAAAATTAACTTTCTTTGTTCAAAATTGAGCAAAATCATCAAAATAATGCATTTCTCCCAAAATATTGCATCAAGATATCATATAAAGATGCATGGTTTTAACAAATATTGAAAATAACAAATTCACAAACTGCATTTTTCTACCCAAATATCTCAGCTCATTTGAAAATGCCAGCTGGGTTAAACAGAAAGATGAGTCTCTATAAAGGCAACGAAAAAAGAAAACCCTGTTCTACTGGCCCGACTGACCAAGATTTTGAACAAATTTGGGAAAACTTTTTCCATGTACAAATGAATCCCGACCCAAATTTCGGAAATTTCAGAAACAAAGTTTGTTTTTGTATTTTCTCAAATTGCAAATTATTTAAACTTGAAAGTTTGGTGCTTTTTTTGGGTCATTTAAAAAAACAGAGTTTCTTTTTTTCGTCGCCTAATGGTTAATTCTAACCTAGCTGGCACCTTTGTCTAATAATAATGCACAAAAATCTTAACTAGAGCAGATAGACCGAAGTGGCCTCTCTACTAATTATCATGGTTGTTTTGTACAATTAGTTGTTGTTTGTATTGTTGTTAGGTTGAGTTTTTGAAGTGTCAACTGTGCGGTGGGTCATAGTTTTTTGGGACCTGAATTTGGCTCGGACTCAAATATAAATGGACTGGGCTCGGCTCAGTCTTGAATGAAGTGGACTCAGGTACAAAAAATGGTCTAATAATTATGTACCAATAATTAAAATTAAACCTGTAAGTCGATGTGGTTGAGAAATGTTTTCAATTATGAAAATATAAATGTTTGTAATTTACAATAAATGTGCATTTGAATGTAAATTTTATTTTTGTTGAAAAGTCCAAGTTTGGAAAATGTGCATTCAGGACATTCTATCACTATTAAATATGTTATGATTCTTCTCAACTTTCAGACCAAACTTGAGACTTGTCTCAACCTCAAGATGACTCGAAACTCAGGTTTAGTGACTCAACTACAAGTCTGTTGCAAAACAAACAGCAAAAACAGCTATTTACAAAATGTTGGAGGGCAAATCCTAGTGTATAAATAAAAAAAATTTAACTTCATATTAAGACTTGCTCTTACTTAATGGTGGTGTAAGGTGTTCCTCAAGGCAATGTCATTGGTCCTGTTCATTCCATTTTACGGCAAGATTAGTGATCAATGATGATGCTTTGGATGTTCCAAACTCTACAGAAGTTTGGAAGTAATGTTGATGATTTGACCATTGGTGAGAACAGGGCCCACACTACAGGCTCCCGTCAATTTGCATGTTTATTGAAAAGCCTGCCTTTTCCAAATGCAACATTGGAAACTCTTGAAATCTCCAGAATGTATAGTTCATGACTTTTTATGGCAGTTAATCTACAAATTATTTGGATCTGTTTTTTATCCGACATTTCAATTTTTTAATTCAATTTTCGGTCTGTTAAGAATAATTAATTCGAATCTGGTTTTATCATTATTAAATTTTTTCTAGTGTACAATATTAAATAAAATATGTTATACTTAATATTGTCATAATATTGATATTTGTAAAAATGATGAAAAGCTACAATGTGAACAATAAATAATATTAATAAAACAAAGCACGTGTTACAGATCTTTAATAGTAATTGTCTCATGGCTAGTAGAACTCAATACATGTACTAGTCTCCAAAATTAGACATGTTGATGTTAGAGGTTAATCACTAGATATGGTTTTGTTGTAGGACTTTCAAATCAATGCACGAGCCGCTTTAATGTTTTGTAGAACAATGCGGGGGACAATCACTGTTATGCGGGCACCTCACTGAAAAATGGGTGATGGTGATGTGTGGCCGACATTTTTCAATTAATGTTCACCCAATGACCGACCCTCTTTGTTTGCTGTTATCCAAATATTTTTGAACTAATGTTAGATAATTGCTCTCACCAAATTATCCTTTTGAGTCAACCAGAGTTGTGCAATTTTCCCTCACTGAATTTTCCCAAAATTTTACTCAATTTATTGAGGCTCCTGTTTAACCCAAAACTTGCTAGGTTTCGCTGAATGAATCCATTTGGGGGGCTTTCCCTACACTCTGCTGTTTCAAGCAGAACATTATATAATATACCAAACTTATTCTCGGCAAAACTTATCCCGGGCTCTATACATCGCTCCAATTTGAATTAGAAATAACATACAAATGGTTAGGGCTATGCTATTATGAGCCCTGGGGAGGATAAAATGGAGGGGGGATTTGAAGGGGGGGCAAAATTTATTTGCAGGTTGAATTGAGGGGAAAAACTTTTGGCACACATTTATGGGGCACGACACCTATCAAACAGTACGGAAACGTTCAAATTTGAAATAGGCCTATGTTTTGCTCGGCCCCCATATTTTGAGATTTAGATTATCAGTTTTTCATCCACACCGGGAGAGCCTCGGAGGGACATGAGTGGTAGGCTTAGATTATTTTTTATAAATTGTTCAAATACAATGCAATGGCCCTGAGCAAATCGCACCATTTTGGGCGGAATTTGCCCAATTTTAGAAAAAAGTCCCAAAATGTGTCAGTGACCAGAGGCAATGACCCGCACGGGTTAAAACAAATTACGGCCCCATGAAACTCCCTATCTCGGGTTTGAAAATTGTTATGACACCCCTTCCGTGCACAAATGATTCCACAAAGTTCAGGTGTTTAATTCCCGTTTAATTATTAGGCCCCTATAGGCCTATTAGACCTAGATTCCACAAAGTTCAGGTGTTTAATTATATTCCTAGGCTTATAGGCCTATAATTAAACACCTGAACTATAATAGGCCTACTGGTCTGGTTAGTTCCCTCCATTTGGAAAGCGCGCGAAAGTTTTGTAGGCCTATTGATTGTAAATCAACTAGTTTTTCAAACAATATTTAGGCCTATGCCAATTATAGGCCTAGTCCCAATCCCAAATAGGCTATAGGCCTATCATCATGAATGTTATGACCTAGTAGCGCTTCTTCCCACCCCATATTTTTATGACCCCTATATAGGCCTAGGCCTATTCATGGCCCATCATACCCCCCCCCCCTCCACCATCCAGTTAATACTTCTACAGGGAGTAGGCCTAGGCCTACTGATTTGGAGGTATCGCATAGAATCCAAGATTCTGAGCATGGAGTTGTTAATGATGTGTTTTTATTTACTTTGAAAAGTGTATTTGCATTTCTGTATTTTAATTTTGTATAGGGCCTACCGCCTAAATAGTTGTAGGCGTACTGTACAGGCCTATTCTATATAAATTGCATGTTGATAATTGTTGTGTAAATGTATCGCAGGGCCCCCGTTAGACCAGCTATTTGGTTGAATTGTGCTACCCTGGATTATGAATAAAATAAATAATAAATAAATAAGATAGAATTCAAGAACTCCCCTAAAAAGTAATGTAATATGATTTATATTTTATAATAGGCCTAATTATGAGGGGCCCTACTACATGACTATCACAGCCGAAACTGATGAAGGATCCGCAATAACCTCCAACCCGATCCAGTCCCCTAATGTTTGATTTATTCCGTATTCATTACGTGATAAAGATTTTAGGGGAGTAGGTCGAGATTGAGGTTCCTGCGAACGTCGTCTGCTGCCTGGGTAATCGATATCGACACAATTTACAGTCTCAGTAACAGACTCAACGGATCGCTTACATAGCAACATTGACCGGACCTGTGAGTGAACTTTGACGCCATGAGGTTATTACAAAAGCTAAATTTTCTAGAAAACGGCCCATAGATACTGGAATATATATGGCTAAAATTTAGATTGTATTTTTTTCTTCCTATGGTATTAATTTAGAGTCATTTCAGAATGTAATGAAATGGGGAAGATCAAATGAATGTCTATGTTTCTCTTTGTTTTTATATTTCTAACGATGGTGCTCAAAAAATCCCTACACCACGTTAATTTGCGTATTTGGGCAATCATATTTCCCTGAATCCGCGATAGTAGTATTCAGTTAGTCAACAGGCCATAATCCTCCTTCCCCCTGTTAAGCGGCATTTTAGTGTGCGCCCTCTTGTCATCTCCCTCTTGTGCATATTTGGGATTTGTAGTAACTATTTGTTTTAGTGCTCTGTGTTGAAATCATTAATTCTACTTTTTATGTTAAATACCCAACCTATACATTATGTGTGGGGATGTATTAAACGTTTTTTTGTTTTTTTAATTCATGTTAATTTTGCTTATTCTATGTTTTGTATGAACGCACCGTCGGGTAGGCGTGTGCCGCTGATGTAAAAGCGTATATATGTTCGAATAAATAAATAAACAAAATATTGATTCAGATAATGAAAATCGATTTTTTTTTTTTGGCTGCTTTGACCAACAATACCTCGTATTTAACCTTAAGTCGTATGCAGACTCCCAGTATTAGACGTATAATATTGTATGTAACATATCTACGTTATTTAATCTATTGCCATTCTATTTCCAGTAATGTTTAAGTTCTAACGAATGTTTGATGACGAAAATTTGATACATAATTTATAATATCTTATCTTATCTTATCAGAAATATATAGAATGGCAATAGATTAAATAACGTAGATATGTTACATACAATATTTTACGTATAATAAAAAGTCTGCATACTGCATTAATGTATCAAATTATGTGCAGCACATGCCAACTATTCATATTTTAATACCACAATACTGCATCATTTGCAGTTACATTCGTTACTAATAGATATTGATAATAAGAAATGCATCTAATAACATAATGTTTCAGATAAATTAACATCAACTAGAGAACCAACACGCAATGAAGAAACAACATATGATTATGGAGTTTCGTCACAAGAAACATCTACATTCCCAGGTATTTGTTTGTTTATTTACTTTTAACACTGTCTTGTGTTAAAAACAAAAACATCTTCATATTTTTAAACTTGTTTTAGTGTTATTTTAGTGTTTATAAACTAACGCCCCATACCTTCACTGTACATTATACAAACAAGTGTTTATTAAGGGTTCAAGTGTATATTAGGCGCGTGAAAGTCGATTCCGAGTTTATCGTCCCCCGCCCGCGTCACTTTTTGGACACCAAAAACACCCGCGTCAAATTTTCAAAAATGCCAAAATAATTCATTATTTTCAAAGTATCAGTGTTTTCACCAGTTTTAGCAATTGGAAACATATATTTTTGTTTGTAAAACATATAAATTTATAACTTGGAACCAAAACCAGGCTCTTTTCTAACTTTTCTAGTCCCTACCCATATAAAAACATGTTTATGAATAACATGTATGAGTGTGGCTTTAAATCAACACGCACTTTAGGTCAATAATGAAATCTGATCAAATAATGAAAAATGAAAAATGAAAAAGTCACCTCACCAACCTGGGAAAAAAAAGGGACGATAAACTCGGAATTGACTTTCATGGGCCTTAAGTGTTGCTCTGCTGTTTTTGCAGTGTAGTATATATTCGTTCACATTACCATTAAAATGCTACGTCTATCATTATTTCAATTCCTATTTACTTTAAATTTTGTTAAGGGGGTACTACACCCCTGGCAAATTTTGTGCCTGTTTTTACATTTTTCTCAAAAATTATAGCGCATTGGTGACAAGTAAGATATGTATATTATTGGGGCAAGGACTACAACTACTGCACTGAAAATTCAGCAACGCAAGGCAAGTAGTTATTGATTTATTGATCAAATAATGGTTTTCCCTCATTTTTGACTGTAACTCCACAACTGTTGTTTGTGCTGAAATAAAATTTCCAGTGCAGTAGTTGTAGTCCTTGCCCCTATAATATAAATATCTTACTTGTCATCAATGCTCTATAATTTTTGAGAAAAATGCAAAAATATGCACAAAATTTGCCAGGGGTGTAGTACCCCCTTAATTCCTTTCTACAAAGGGATTTCGTAATTTCTTATTGTACATAATGTATTAATTACTTTTTACCATTCTTAGGCAATTCTTCGACAAGCACTTCAGCGACTATTATCATTATAATTACAGTTGGAGTTCTGGTGAACATAATGATTGCAGTAGTCATTGGGGCGTACTGTAAAAGGTATGAAAAACATATTTTCAAAGATGGCATATTTATCGACAATATTTATGTTTTATCATTCTCAGTATTTTCCAATATACCATTTTAACAGATCTTTACAGAATGCTCCCCGATGTTTGCAAGCAAATATGAGATTTTGTTTTCATTTTAAAAATATGGGTAAAAAAAGGATCAAAATCTGACTTTGTTCCTATTTTGACCAAAATTGGGGCTATTTTAAGGTGCAAGAACAGCTTAAGGTCATATTTGAAATATTTGAGAAACCTGTTTTTAAGTTTGTGTCTTTAGAACATAAATATTCAATTGTCATGGTTTTGGATATGGTGGAGGAAAAAATTTGGGAGGGGAAAATCAAATTAGGCGCTTTTCTCAAAAACTACTCATCTTTGCAGAAATCTGCCGTGCTAGCTGGATACCTTGTATCATTTCCTTTCTAAAAATGTATACTTTTATGTTCCTATCACAATACAAAACAATGTCTAATATTTTCCACTTTGAGTGATCCTGCGTGTCATCTTACGTGTCATGTAATTATTATTTATTTATTTATTTATTTATTTATTTATTTATTTATTTATTTATTTATTTATTTATTTATTTATTTATTTATTTATTTATTTATTTATTTATTTATTTAATTTATTTTAATTTATATTTATATTTATATTTATATTTATATTTATATTTATATTTATATTTTAGGAAGAAGACACCAGAACAACGATTATCTGTGTACTATTCGGTACCACCGCCAGATAATCAAGTTGAGGACCAACAAGATACAGGATGTGAAATACCTCTTGACAATACGGGATATCAAAGCCTAGGAGCTGACAGAGATATGCCAAACTACCAGGAGCTGTACGTAGATATTTCTACATATTTTGCACTTAACAGAGAGAGAGAGGGGGGAGAGGGAGAGAGAGAGAGAGAGAGAGAGAGAGAGAGAGAGAGAGAGGGAGAGAGGGAGGAAGAGGGAGAGAGAGAGGGAGAGGGAGAGAGAGAGAATACTAATAATAATACCAATACTAATAATAATACTAATGCAAATACGAATACTAATGAAATACTGCCAAAAAATGTTTGATTGTCCATAGATCCCTTCCAAGGGTTGGGGTCGTTAGGCCGAATTAAAAAAATAGCTTAAGGGGGTACTACACCCCTGGCCAATTTTTATGCATATTTTTGCATTTTTCTCAAAAATTATAACGCATTGGTGACAGGTAGGATATGTATATTATAGGGGCAAGGACTATAACTATTGCACTGAAAATTCAGCAACTCAAGGCAAGTAGTTATTGATTTATTGATCAAATACTGGTTTCCCTCATTTTTGACTGTAACTCCACAACTGTTGTCTGTGCTGAAAAAAAAATTCCAGTGCAGCAGTTGTAGTCCTTGCCCCTATATCTATACATATCTTACTTGTTACCAATGCGCTATAATTTTTGAGAAAAATGCAAAAATAGGCACAAAGTTGGGCAGGGGTGTAGTACCCCCTTAAAGGTCATACTAGCCAAAACATGTTAGCCAAAACTAGCCAAAACATGCCTAATTAGCTTAACAAATAGCAATTGGTATATATCTCTACTGTATGCTACTTCATTCATGTTTTTAAAACAGTTTAGAAGTGTGAAGCAACTGTTTAAAAAACATTTTAGGATGTCAAAAAGTTTGAAAAAAAACTTTTTAAAATTTATGTTATGTATGAATAAACCTTTGTTGTTAGTTTCTTTTTATCAACACGTTATCCAAACCCAAATTGAATCAAACCGAACAAGTAATACTTGCACAATTAAAAGACGTTGTTTTTCTTGAAATACAAAAGTGGATGTAAGGGCGTTTGCAACAAACCTCTTCATATAGGCCTACATGTCACAAATATAATTTCACACCAGGGCTTAATTAAAAAAATTATGACCTGTAGTATCCACAAAATATAAAATACCATATATCAAATGCATCAGTTACACTGCACATGGAATCGTCATTGTCCTGTCCATCCCTTTTTAAAGGGATTTTTATTAATTATAGATCAGGGATCAGACGGCCCGGCACTGTCTGAATCACTGTTAATGATTATCCACCAAAAAAACATTGACAACGTAAAGAAAGCAGCAAGTTTAAAAAGCCCCCACCTCGGCTCACTTTTTGAAACTTGGTCCCATTTGTAAAATATACTGATTTAATCTTTGTCATAATTATCAACTTAAAACATTTCCAGAAGTGTTATTAGAGTCACGCGGTAGCTTGACCAGCAGGTTTTAAAAAAAACGACTGATAAAGAAGAATAAGAAGATGCACCGCGGGACTATATTTACACGAAACAAAACGCTATTGTTCTATGATATTTTTCGCTGGGTACAAAATATATCTAAAACCATGCTAAATCTTATTTACTATCCAAAGTGTAATATTTTAATAACTCATTAATTCAAAAAGTTACACCAATCATACAGTCAATCCGATTGTTTGATAATAAATAAACATTCTTGCTTTATTTCACGCGGTATTTCATAGCCAAAATTAGTGGAAAATCATACCTAATCATACTGATATCCACAATCTTTCGTCACTGCTACAGCCATACATGGCTGTCACTGTCGCACTACCTTTTCAGATTCACTTTCAAATATACCCTAGCATTTTCCTGGATACCCTACATACAAATTCTGGATCCCATTCGCCAAAAAATCAAGTTTTTCGCAATTCTTTTATTCTTTCCGGACCACAGCATACATTCATATTAATAAATACTCCACTTTCACACGTCGTTATATCGGGTCGTCCCCGTGGCGAAGCGGTTAAGGTCCTGGACTTCTAATCCATTTATGAATTTTTGCTCAAGTTCGAAACTTCCCACCACTTTTTTTTCTTAATGTTTTATTAACCAATTTATTGTCATAAATCAAGAATAACACCATCTCGAACATCCATTGCTATTATGATATTATATTTTTTTTCATCAAACAAACATGTTTGATTTTTTATTCACATTTAGGCCTAGGCATACTTTCACCATCCAGATGCTTTCACCATGCCTGACTATCATGACATCTTCGTCATTTAAAACACATTTATCATTGGCTCTGTTCACAGCTCAATCTGAAATTATATTTCCAATAAATATTATAAATTGTCACAAATTAAAATCACAAACCGCGAAAGAGCGCCAACAACTGCCGCTGAATATTGATATCCAACTAGATTTCACCGCAGGGCTATAAAGAACCACAAACCGCGACATTTGGATATCCAACTAGATAGCCCAGCAGGGCTACAAAGAATCACACACCACGAAATATGGATATCCAACAGGCTTAAACTATAAATTAGCTCCCGATAGAGGGCAGGTCCTGATAAGGGAAATTAAAATCACAAACCGCGAAAGATCGCTGACAACCGCCGCTTAATAGGGATATCCAACTAGATTGCCCCGCAGGGCTACACAGAACCACAAACCGCGAAATTTGCATATCCAACAAGATTGCCCGCAGGCTTATCGATTATAAAGAACCACAAACCGCGAAATATGGATATCCAACAAATTAAGACCACAAACCGCGAAAGATCGCCAACAACTGCCGCTCAATATTGATATCCAACTATATTGCCTCGCAGGGCTATAAAGAACCACAAACCGCGAAATTTGGATATCCAACTAGATTGCCCCGCAGACCTATAAAGAATCACACACCACGAAGTATGGATATCAACAAGCTTAAACTATAAATTAACTGCCGATAGAGGGCTTGATAAGGGAAATTAAAATCACAAACCGCGAAAGATCGCCGACAACCTCCGCTTAATAGGGATATCCAACTAGATTGCCCCGCAGGGCTACAAAGAACCAAAAACCGCGAAATATTGATATCCAACAAATTAAGACCACAAACCGCGATAAAATGAAATGAAGAGCCACAAACCGCGAAATTTGGATATGCAACTAGATTGCCCCACCGGGCTACAAAGAACCACAAACCACGAAATATGGATATCCAACAAGCTTAAACTATAAATTAGCTCCCGATAGAGGGCAGGGTTTGATAAGGGAAATTAAAACTACAAACCACGAAAGATCGCAGATAACCGCCGCTTACTAGGCATATCCAACTAGGTTGGCCCGCAGGGCTACAAAGAACCACAAACCGCGAAATTTGGATAGCCAAGTAGATTGCCCCGCAGGGCTATAAAGAACCACAAACATTCAAACACGATTATCTTGCCCAGTCAGGGCATTTAGACGCTTCCGTAGTATAGGCTTAAATACATGCGCATTTACCAGTTCCAACTTGGAAGTAAATCGGACTTACTCTCCGTATCTCTCAGGCATTGTCAACATTGGGTGTGTGTTGTTCATATTTACATTTTCTTTACATATTTACGTTGCCTTGAATAATTAAAGTATATTAAAATATATATTGATCATTGTGTACGCCTCAGTCACGCGTGACGAGCAAGTTTTAAAAATAAACGACTGATAAAGTTTTGTTTAATTATTTATTGTCATAAATCAAGAACAGCAACTTCAAACATCTATTTTTCGTTTTATGGAGCACTTTGTAATCTGATGACTTTCCAAGCTTGGAGCTGCTTGGCTACATTCATAAAAAGAAAAGAAATCTACCAAAAAAACGTTGACAACGTAAAGAAATCAGCAAGTTTTAAAAAACCCACCTCGGCTCACTTTTTGAAACTTGGTCCCATTTTGAATACCAACAACAAATCAGTGTTTTTATTTTATTTCAACAGAATACAGCGTTTCCAACAAGATTACAAGCCTACTACACTTCTGGAAATGTTTTAAATTTATATAAATATGATAAAGTTTAAATCAATACCTTTTACAAATGGGACCAAGTTTCAAAAAGTGAGCCGAGGTGGGTTTTTTAAAACTTGCTGATTTCTTTACGTTGTCAACGTTTTTTTGGTAGATGTATCTTTAATCATGTTAATGCGCCGATGCGATATTAAGTTGTTGGCATTCTGGAACGATCAGAAAGGTTATTATGTTGTTCTTGGCCAATATCCTATATATGTTTTGTTTTATAATAATTATTAAGTTCATGACCAATGATTGAATTAAACGAATAACAAGAAGGCATGTTAATGGCAATGATGCTATTGTTTAAATGTTTAAAACACCGATTTGCTGTTGATATTCAAAATGGGACCAAGTTTCAAAAAGTGAGCCGAGGTGGGGGCTTTTTAAACTTGCTGCTTTCTTTACGTTGTCAATGTTTTTTTGGTGGATTTTCTTTCTTTTTATGAATGTAGCCAAGCAGCTCTAAGTTTGGAAAGTCATCGGGTTACTCCATAAAACGAATAAAACGAAAAATAGATGTTTGAAATTATGTTATCCTTGATTTATGACAGTAAATAATTTAATGAAACTTTATCAGCCGTTTATTTTGAAAACTTGGTGGTCACTGCTACCGCGTGACTGTAATATTAATAGGGATACATATACATTTTAATATACTTTAATTATTCAAGGCAACTACGAAAATGTAAATATGAACAACACATACCCAATGTTGACGATGCCAGCGAGACATAGAGTCAGTCCGATTTACTTCAAATTGAAACTATGTAGCAAGGCTTATACTACGGAAGCGTCTAAGTGCCACGACTTAGCAAGATAATTATGTTTTAATGATTGTGGTTTTTGTAGCCCTGCGGGGCAATCTAGTTGGATATCCAAATTTCGCGGTTGATAGTTCTTTGTAGACCTGCGGGGCAATCTAGTTGGATTTCCTATTAAGCGGCGGTTGTTGGCGGTCTTTCGCGGTTTGTAGTTTTAATTTCCCTCATTCTTCATGCCCTACCCTCAATCGGGGGTTAATTTATAGTTTAAGCTTGTTGGGTAACTATACTTCGCGGTGTGTGGTTCTTTGTAGCCCTGCGGGGCAATCTAGTTGGATATCCAAATTTCGCAGTTGATAGTTATTTAGATTTATAGATCTAGTTGGATTTCCCTATTAAGCGGCGGTTGTTGGCGGTCTTTCGCGGTTTGTGGTTTTGATTTCCCTCATTCGTTATGCCCTACGCTCTATCGGGGGTTAATTTAAGGGGTATAGTCCATACAAGATCCCGCCGAACGATTTTTCTTAAATTTCGTACCAATTAAATTTCATCGATATACTTCGAATATCTAAAATAAAAAAGAGGGGTCACGGAGTTAGTTTTCGAGAAATAACCATTTTAAAAATGCTGTTTTGGGGGAAAATTAGTACAGGCGTCTATGGGAAAATGGCAATTTTAGACATGTTTTCGATTATAACAAAAAATCTACCCGAACAATTTTGCTTATTTTTTGATATAATATGCGCACTGATAGGATATTTCATTAAAGCTAATAAAAAATAGGGGTCACGGAGTTACTTTTTTTCGCAATTTGAGCAGAAATGGCATATTTTTTGGTTCAAAATACCAGTCCGATATCATAGCGCGTCACTCGCAAAAAACTTGTCGCAGCTCATACGCGTTAAATTGTCCGCGATTGCAGGTGATATCGCAAACACCTGCAACATGACAGTGGGGTGATTTTCTTCGGTTTTATTAACCCTCTTGATTCAACAGTTCTTTATAAATCGAAAACCAAACGTGGTTAAGCCATGCGCCAACAAACAAAATGAGATATTTTACATAAATCTGTAATTTCAAATTGAATTGAATTTGAACTTTGTCAATGCTGCCGTTTTTTCTCGTTGTTTTGCATAGCAAAAATACTTGTAGGCCTACCTATGACAACTTTAATGACTTATTCTTCACTCCTATGCAATTTATAAACAATGTTAATTTTTTGCATGCAGGCTATCACTGAATAGGCCTTTAATTATTAACTTAAATATTAGCGGATCCCGTTATTTATCATGTTTAGAATGATAATAATATTACTCAAATATCATCTTATTTTACCAGCAAACACAAAACATTTTCGACATCATACGCAAAGGTTAGAAAAGGTTGCAAACGTTTAAATGTCGTGTTATTTAAAGGGTTATAAAGGGTATAAAACGTTTTTAAAACACTCAAAAACGTTATACTGCAAACATTCTAACATAATGTTATTTTAGTGTTGACAAAATATTTGGCAAAAACTATTTGCAAAACATATTTTTTACAATAACACTTTGAAAACAATAATTTAGAAATATTATTGTAGTGTGTTTTCATACAAAACGTATTTCGTTTTCATAACCTTTATATAACCCGACATTTAATTTACTTAAATCAAAACCCAAATGTTTAAAACGTTTTAACGTTTTTTGTGTTTGTTGGGACAACTTGGTTCGATCTACTTCTCATTCTCGTTTTATCATTAAGTTATAAAGTCAGTTGCACGCAAAGTAAGTCAGATGTGAAAATAGCCATTTTATGAAAGAAATTAAATTGACTTCATGTGATATATATTTCAAATTACAGAATTTAACCTTAAAATACTATTGAAATAATTTCATTATATTAATAATCAGTAAAATAAGAAACTACTTTATAATAAATAAGTTATATAATACTAGTTAATAAGACAAATAAAAAGGCCGTTTGATATCACCCCTTTTATATATTTTTTCGTAGGCCTACTGTGCCTGTTTAAATGGACAGTATGCATAAGAAAAAAATATAAACCTAGTTTTATAATAATTATATATACCTATAGCCTATATTATATTTACGTATTATTGATTTCCACTTGCCCAGCCGTTACCAAAATTGAGTTAAATTGTGTTACATTACATTACGAAGTTACACTTTATAGGTAACCAAATGAGAGATGTGTAACGCTAATACCATTTAATTACATCATAATTTTATTTTCCATGAAAAATGCATTTTTTTGGATTTCTGAAATGGGCTCGCCCTAGTCTAATTAGGCCTAGGTCTATATATTTTGTTATCTTGGTTATTATTTTATCTTTATTTTCCCTCATTATTTAAATCTGTCTTCCTTCTTTCTTACCTTTCTTTCTTCTGTCTTTGTTTTGTTTTCGTTTCCTTTCTTCTTATTATTCTTTCTCACTTCTTTCTGTCGTTGTTATTTATTTGATTGATTACATTAATTTTTTCAGTTTCCTTTATTCTTAAATTTTCTTTTATTTCACTTTGTCTTTCTTTTTTATCTTCCTTTTATTCCTTCTCTTTTCTTTCTTTCTTCCTTTTATTAGTTTTCTTTCTTTCTTTCTTTCTTTCTTTCTTTCACTCCTGAACTTTTCCTTTCTTGATTTCTTTCTTTCCTTCTTTGTTTATCTTTCTTTCTTTTACAAAAATCACTGGTACCAGTAAATGGCGATAAAAACATGGTACTCTCGCGTAGCTGAACTTCTTACCAGCGCCTGGCGCACACTCCACGCAGTTTTTAGTTTGACGCGCGCGTGGCGCCAAGAACTGCGCGGACAAGATTTCACAGAAATTTCAGTTAGAAACGAGTGCGTACTAGACGCGTGGATTATACCCCTTAAGCTTGTTGGATAACTATACTTCACAGTGTGTGGTTTTTGAAGCCCTGCGGGGCAATATAGCTGGATGTCTCTATTGAGCGGCGGTTGTTGGTTGTCTTTCGCGGTTTGTGGTTTTAATTTGTTGGATAGCCAAATTTCGCGATTTGTGGTTCTTTGTAGCCCTGCGGGCCAATCTAGTTGGATATCCCTGGTGAGCGGCGGTTTTTGGCGTTCTTTCGCGGTTTGTGGTTTTAATTTCTCTACTTGTTCAGGCCCTGGCCTCTATCGGTGGCTAATTTGTCTTTTAAACTGGTTGGATATCCATATTTTGCGGTTTGTGGTTCTTTGTAGCCCTGCGGGGCAATACGGGTTGACATCCCTATTGAGCGGCGGTTGTTGGCGGTCTTTCGCGATTTGTGGTTTTAATTTCCCTCATTCTTCAAGCCCTGCAGTCTCTAGGGGGGGGGGGGGTAATTTATAGCTTAAGCTTGTTGGATAACCATACTTCTTTGTAACCCCGCGGAGCAATTTAGGTGGATATCCAAAATTCGCGGTTTGTGGTTCTTTGTAACCATGTGGGGCAATCTAGTTTGACATCCCTATTGAGCGGCGGTTGTTGGCGGTCTTTCGCGGAGTTTGTGATTTTAATTTCGCTCATTCTTCAAGCCCTGCTCTCTATCGAAGGTTAATTAAATAGCTTAAGCTTGTTGGCTATCAAAATTTCGCGTCTTGTGGTTCTTTGCAGCCCTGTGGAAAATCTTGTTGCACATTCCTATAGGCTGTGCCAAGTTGTTCTGTGTGTCTGTGGTGGGGACAGTCTCTCCTTTCAATAGGCCTTTGTGTATTTTTGCCGCTTTGCTAATTTGTCTTTACGTATGACTTTAATGGCCTTCCATATTTGGTTGTCTCTTTTTGGATACGTTTTTGTCCCTGCTGGCCTTCCATATTAGTGGAACATTTTTTCACACCTATAGAGTGTATATGCAACAAACCAACCGGAACGGTATAACATGTAGGAATACAGTTCTACGATAGCTGAAGATGACAGAGGGACATGTCTCTAGATCGATTCAACAACCATTCATACATATTACATGTTTTATTGTCCTATTATCATGCGAATCGCCCCGTGGTAGGACAGAACTTTATTTAAATGAGAAAATATTGGTAACCTGATCTAGTTTCTTGTGTTATTCAGATTGTTGTGTTGTTCAGATTTAAATAAATAAATAAAGTAATAAAGAGATTTCTTTTATTATTTGTTCTGCTAGCGGCTGCACTATATGTTTTTTTTTAAATAGGCCCTTAATATAATAAATAGATTTCGCGGTTCTCGGATTGGGTGGTTCTCGGGTTGGGTGGTTCTCGTGATAGGACTTTCTCACGCAACACCCGTTACCCATAGGCCTACCTGCCCTGACCTTTTAAACTAACTATGATATACGTCTCTCAATGATGAAGACTCAATTTGACACAATAATCAACTAAGTAGTTCAAGTTGTAGCTGTGACGTTTACTTGGCCGTAATCTGGAAACCCATCGTTCGCCTCTTCCAAGCCCTGTCCTGCTACCACATATGAGCCCCCCCCCCAAAAGAATACCCTGGAAATAGCCATGTTCTGAGTAATAGGCCTCTGCACGTGTGTGTTGAAAATAGGCCTATTGACCCGATCAGATGCACCTGCACGATTAGCCACACTGTAATGCTTTCTGATGCTCGCACTGCGCCCGTTGGTACTCTGCGAACTACGTGATAGCGCACCGCGCGGACGCTCGCGATGCCGCGCGGACGCTTGCGATGCGCACCGCGAGCACGCGTTAGTGAGCCGCGCGCACGCGATAGCTCGCGGACAGAGGACGGACGGACGGACACACCATAATTAGTATTAAGATAATAAACCTGAGAATCAAACATCTTGCTTTGATAAAAAAAATAATATCACAATAGCACTGGATGATTAAAATTGTGTTATCCTTGATTAATGACAATAAAATTATTGTTCATACATACCTATAATGTAACAGCGCGCGTGATTGGTTGAGAGCATGAATGAACCGGTCATGAATACCGTTTATGACCAGCTATGCAAGAAGAGCTCTGATTCGTCGAGAGAACAACCGATTAATCGATATTCATGAGCTGTACTACAGTTCAAGGCCAAAAGGTCGCCGTCGTCTGCTTGTAGTAAACACGGAAGTAAACAAAACAAAGATGTTTCAACAACCGGATTTTCCGTGTTTTAACCTCGGTTTGTCCCAAATTATGCCAGGGACACCAGCTACAATCAAAATATCCGAATCGCACACGGTAGCTGTAAAAGACAGAAAACAGAAATGACATAAATGACAGAAAAGACAGAAAAGTTTGGAGTTATGAATTAGAGAGTTGTCAGGAAGCTGTGGGAGTTAAAATGTTGGGAGTTAATGTTTAAAGGTGCATGTTCCATTAATTGATAGTTTGCTGGATTGCCATCCTTGCCATCAAACTTGGTGGATGCGACTACCATCGGGTGCCGAAAATTGTCAAGGTCATGTCAAGGTCATCCCAGTATAGATTGCCATCAAACTTGGTGGATGCGACTACCACCGGGTGCCGATAATGGTAAAGGTCATCCGAGTATAGATTGTTGGATTGCCATTAAACTTGGTGAATGTGACAAAATTTAGTTTCTGTAATTAAACACATTTTTGAGCTACAGGCACCTTAACAGTGCCACCCTTATTTTCAACTTCATGAATGCCTCCTTACCTGCCATGTCCGTGCACGGATTACTTTCATCATTTCATGCACTCAGATAAACAGTGGCATGGCCAATGGGGGGGGGGGGCGTCAGGGGAAAGGGGGCAGCTTTTTAGCCGGCCTAGACTTTTTTATTAAATTGTTTTCATCTAATTGTGGGTTCACTTGTGAACTTTGCTTATTTTTGGAATGGATATAGAGTCTTCAATTGTGTCTCCTGCTTTATCACAATTTGTTGTGCCATATAAATAGTAAAAGCTATTAATAAAATCTAATTGTGATGATTTGTGGGGATCAGCATCCACCCCTCTCCATGTACTCCACCACCACAAAGTTCTCGCCAACATCACATGCACATCAAATAAAGTAGCTTTAATATACTCACTGCGCCACTAAGAAACTCTAAAAATATGCAGGTATGCAAAACGAACTTGCTGTGTAGCAGCAGGTCCTGCAGCTGGTCAAGGCTTTCTGCCAGAGCATAGACCATTTCAAACATGCTTTGAGGCACAGTCCAGACTTTTGTGACAGTGTTACATTTAAGGACCACATAGAGTGTATGGTCAAACTGATTCATTTCGACTCATAACTACTCTCTAATTCATAACTCCAAACTTTTCTGTCTTTTCTGTCATTTCTGTCATTTCTGTTTTCTGTCTTTTACAGCTACCGGAATCGCACACGCGATTTAACCAAGCAACACCGCGATTTGTGCGGCCGGCTCCTGCTACGGAGACTCGGCCCACTGCCGGTACCAGCAGTGGCACTGCCCGCAGCATACGGCCCCGGCCACCAACACCGGCCGCCGCTGTGAAGCAGGAAGGACCAGGTAAATTACAGTCATTAAATTTATAAAAATATAAATAACATAAATTATGAGTAACCTTGAAAGATAAGAAAACCACAAGCCCGACCCTTTAAACCATGGTTATCATTCATGAACCCTGCGACTCTCGGCCCCCAGTGCAGTGTATGCAATCGAAATGGTACATGTACAATGTACATTGTAGTGCATATGTACGATGTGTATTTTCGAGCCTTATTTTTGTGTGTATATTTTTCATGCAACCAAACTGTTCTGATCATTGAGGGGAAAAAGAATATAAAAAGGCAACTAAAAGTTAGTTGTTGTTATTAAACAAACAAAAAATGAACTTCTCGACGATGTCATGATGATGTGTCATGTGTTGCAAAGCCCCAAAACTACAAATTTCTCCCTTATTTCTTATGTTACAGGAGCACTGACTCCACCATCAGAACGGTTCCTGGAACTAACTCCAGATGAGGTTTTGGAGATAGAAAATGCCAGGAATGAAAGAGCAACAGACATGCAAACTAAAGTATACATAAAGATACTCAAAGGTAATATACCTTGGCTAAATTTAAGCAGTACAAGAGTGAAAAAAGTGCTAAAGTAAAGATAAATGGTCCAATAAACATATGAAAGAAATTTCATAAGTAGATAAAATAATGGACAAAATCACAAATAAAATAAACAAATAAATTTTAAAATGGTAAAAAATAATGCCAAAGCAAAGCTGAATTTATATTCCATCGCTGGGCGATGAGCGATTGATTCGTTCCTAGCCAATGAGGTACCTCATTGGCCAAATACCGATTGTTCGTCGCTCAGCGATGGAGTATAAATTCTGCTTAATTATACTTTGATATGAGAATTGAGATGGGAAAAAATGTGCAGGCTCACTCAATTTAATTTTTCCCATCTCATTTCAGACTGGTGTGTTGCAAGAAGTGTAGACCCCAAGTTTGAACTCCTTGACCCCGATGAACTGTGTCAATTGCTTCGAAGATTCTACGCAGAGGTGAGACGCACACCACCACATTGGGTTCGTATATTTTAATGCACTCGGTGTTTCTACCGTCCCGACTCAAACGATTCTAGAAGTTTTTCTCACAAGCCCCGCCTACTTTCCCTGCCTTCTCGGCAACCCGGAAGTAACTTTTTCCATTGGTTTGTGTGGTGCAAAATGAGGAAAATACCAATATTTGGCAACGAATTACAGGAATTCCAGTCATAGATCTCGACTAAAAATGGATACATTAGGTAAGTAACACTTTCATTTATGTCATATCAAAAAATTGTAGGAGATCTATGACCAGTTTGGTAGATAATCGAGTTGAAATGTGGGCATGTTTTTGGCATGGTCTAGGTGGGAATAACAGGTTCGTACATGTAAACTCAATGGGAATCTCTTACGACTAGGCTAAAATACAACAATATTTTGTAAATTTTCCTCGTAAAGAAAAGATCGGTCAAGGAAACCTATATGAATATGTTGTCAATACTTCACTTGACCCAAATATATGATTTATTTTTGTAATGAGAGAATCGCACATGGAATTTTAGAGGATTTTGATAGCAGTTCCGCACCGTAGAAAAGCTGCTCTGTCATGAGCCGGAAATTCCATCATGAGCCTAGATCCTGATTTGTTTTGCCAATTGAAGCTTCTAATGTTGGCTGAATGTTTTTGATGATATCATGAAAGAATCGCACAAGTCAATCTGTAACAAGATGTAATTTTGCTACGGAAAGTGCTATGACAAAACGATTTTCAGTGTTGGCTTTCTTTATAATCAAGGAGTTTAATTTGATATAAAATGATGCAGTGTTTGATGGCAAAATTTGACTGAATTCACCTTTCAGGGGGATGTAATTTTCTTCGGCAGGGGGTCATGAATATGTCGGTGACTGAAGTCAATTTTTTATGACCCCCTCCATCGCGGATCGCGGGCTAAAATTTTTACGACCCCCCTATCGTGGGTCAACAAATTTTAGGACCCCCCCTTCTGTCAAAATTTTAGAGCGGAGTACACGAAACGCGTTAAAATTTTTGACCATAAGCGTAAAGAAGGCGCACGGAGAGCGCAAAAATCTTGCATTGTATAAAGATTGTGTGCACATTTTGTTCAAAAAAAGTGTAAGAAAAGTTACACCAGTTGCCAGCCCTTAATAATTCTATAACCCCCCTATTTTGATTGCTACAAAAATTATAACCCCCCTATTTTTGGTCTTAAAATTCTATGCCCCCCCCAGTATATTCATGACCCCCCTTCTGAAGAAAATGATAGCCCCCTTATACCTATAAGGGGCTCAGCTGTGCAATAATTATGAGCCCTGGAAGGAGGGTAAAATTGGGGGGCAAGCAAGCGATCCGAGGGGGGCAAGCAATTTTGGCACACATTCATGGGGTGCCTTTTAAATAAAATGCTCTAAAAAGGCTTAGGAAAACAGTATGGAAACGCTGAAATGTGCAAATTTTCATGCTCGCTGTGCTCGCAACATATCTAGACCTTTTAAGGTTTGCAAAAAAAAAAAAAAAAAAATTTGGCATGTGTTGGGGCAAAGATTTTGGCAGGCCAAAAGAGGGAGGAAAGCGATTATTTTGCAGGCTGAGAGGGGGGCAAGCTATTTTTGGTGGGTCGTTCGGACATTTTATTACCCCCGATAATTATTACACAGCCCCTAATATGGCACATAAATGAACCCTGTGGTGTGCAACCGATGGTGGAGGGGGGATTGGGGGCACCAGTGGCAAAACTACACTTTCATTGCAATCAAGGGAACAGCTAGCTGGGGGTAAATCTGCCACCACCGCCAAGGGGGGGGGCGGGGGAATACAGATGCATGTGCTCATTGGGGGGAAGGGGGGGGGCAAGGATTTCAAACCAAGCCGCTGTAACAGCCCCATGCGGGGATTGTGCCACTGTCCCAGCTTTACCCTGACAAATTTTCTAAAATCCTCTTTTTTTCTTTTTCAGGCCTACTAAAAGGTCAGAGCTACACTGTACAAGTAACAACCAACTGCCAGACACCATTAACCAATGCCACTGTGAGCCATTTCATGTCACATTTTGCAGCGGAGGCAGATGGAAGTCATGGAACAAATGAAATATTAAAAAGGACTGAAATAATGACCGCATTCAGAAACGCACTTCAATCTCACTAATTGAAGAACAATACTTGTGTTGAAAGTCGGGACTCATAAATTAGGTGTAACAGAATGTGTGAAAATTTATTAAGATCTATTAGAAATATTCAATCCAATAGATTAGAATTCAATCTAATTCAATTTTAATATATGGGATTAAAATTGCTTAGATTGATTTTTAACCCCTTAGATTAAAATCAAATTAGATGTATTCAAATTAGATTTTTAAAAATCCATCCAAATGTTTTTAGATTAAAAATCAAATAAGATTGAATTCTAGATTGAATATTTCTAATAGATTAGATCCAATTTTGGATTTGTCCCAGATCACAATCACTTAGAGGGAATATGCTGAATTAATTGTATTATAAAAATAAAGACTGCACAAAAAGTAACGCAGCTGTTATAAACATGCCTGTAGCGTTTGAACTAATAATTGTGTTCACAATATTTCAACATAGAAAGAAGGATGATTTATTTACGCGCATTTTGATACCCCATTAGTCCAATCTCGTTCAATAATAACAACACAGCAGTGTTTTTAAATAAAAATACCCGAATTGAAAGTTGCGGTTATTTGTATTGATATGAAGTCATTGATTGAAACCATTGATTGCTGTAAATGGCAACTTTTAAATTTGTGGTTTTTCTTTAAAAGCACTATGTACTGTGTTATCAGTATTGAACGACATTTCACAAATGGGGTATCAAAATGAGCGTAAATAAATCATCCTTCTTTCTATGTAGAAATATTGTGGAAACGATTACTAGTTCTGAACTTATAGGCATATTTCAGCTGTGTTACTTTTTTGTGCAGACTTTTATTGGATATCTTCCATCACACAATAGAGGATACATGTAGTAAAAAAATCCCCATCATTTATTATCTATTAAGTAGGTGTGTTCAACTGTTTTGGTTTGTTGGACTTCCTTCTTCATACTTTTAAAAAAAAAAAAAATAGTGCTTTTATTTTTCACTTCCTTACAGATCTCAAAATAAATTAAAACAATGATCAAAGCTACATATTCACCATGCATTTTTGTTTATTTCATGAACTCTTGTCTTTCTAATAATTATGTACCAGAGAAATAGGTGTAAAAATACATTTAGTAATGAAGTATGAGATAATGAGTGCAAAAAGACCATTTATTTACAGTCTATTGGCAGCCACTAGTCTTTTGAGAAGGCTTTTGTTCAGACCTTCATTGGGGGGGGGGCCCCTTTGTCAAGGCCATTTGGCACCACTTGTCAAGAGGAATGAAGAACACCTTGAAGTTAACAAAGATCAGGGGCACAAAGGCCAAAACTGAAAAACTGCAGGCAATGGCCCTGACTGAAATTCGAGTCCAGCTTGTGTGTTAATATGGTGCCTTCACAAAAGACTACATTGTAGCATTGACTGACATCGGCTAGTCTTTCCTGAAGGCTTTGGGTGTGAATGCATTGATGCACAGTCACAGCTTTCATGAAAGAAACGGTGTCTGCCAATAATAAACTATGAACACTTACACTCCTTTAAAAGCATTTATAAGTCAAGGGTTTACATGTAGGACCTTCTTTTATTTTAGTTTTATGTTAAGGGTTTACATGTAGGGTCTTCTTTTATTTATTTAATAAATAACAGACATTAACGAGGCCTTATCTGCAATAGCTGCCAAGTGTCATATTTTAGATAAATTATCAAAATGTCTATGGGGCAGCTATTGCAGTTAGGCCTTCTGGTCCTAAACCCTTGATTAGTGGACTGGATACTCATCATATTTACGGGGATGAAGGTAAACCAGTAGCAGCTACTAAACAATTTGGTCTACAATTACTCTATCCTGCATCCGCTAATCCTAAGGTGCGCTAGTCATAAATGTCACTAGTCCAAGAAAAAAATGGTTGCTAGTCCTAATGGCTGCAGATTTTCCATTGCTAAGGTCTTGTAAACCTTATTTATTTTTGGACTTGTGAACCATTTCCTATTTTTTCGGACTAGCGATCCGTATTTTTGGACTAGGGAACCTTGGCTATACATTGGTTCCCCTCAAGTTCAGTAGTGACGTAGGTGCATATTTTAGTGGGCGCCGTATTGAATCGTGTGCGTATAGTTAATTGTGTAAAAAAAAGGGTGGTTCGTGTGGCGCAGCCATGAAAAGACATTGACGTCACTGCTGAATTTGAGGCAAACCAAAGAAAAGTGCCTAGAACATTTCCAATAATTCCATGCAACTTTTACAGCCTGTAAGGAACTATGCATTACGATTACATCACATGATGTCAGAGTCATTTGTTGAGGTCCTTATTATTTTAATAATTGGAGCAAACATTTACTAGTTAGTTTATGCACCACATAAATTACTATGCAAGTATTTAAGTTCTCATCAAATGTTCACCCTCCAGAAAAGATTTTCTTCAAAAAATTTAATTGTTGACATAATGTTGGGAAAGTTTTCAATGCATGCGAGTGATAGCCCTACTACGGCCTTTTGACTGTGGTGGTCCAAAACCATGCTATATCGTAAAACCTGGCTATATCCAGAGAACTGCTAAACCCAGACTGCTAATTCCCCCTTTTGGGTGGAGCGGTTAGTGGGTTTTAGCAGTTCTCGGATATAGTGTGTTTAAAAAGCCCTATAGTAGGGGAGAGCGGGGAGTGTTCGCCCTAGGGGTAGGTTCGCCCACCCCTTGTTTCTCAGCACTACGGCTATCGGGGAATTTGGTGATGGCAAAATTAGGTGACATATGTCATTATAAACTTCTCATATTAGCTACGTGACATATAGGGACGTGTTCATCGAACTGCAGCCAAAACAAAAAATTTACACCAAAACGTAACTTTTTCTTGCATTAATAATGTTGTATTATCATTGATACATAAATACAGATGGTTTTAATGGAAATCTGTATTGGGAACATGTGGGATTTATCAAAGATTAAATGCAGTTATAAACTCCTTATTCGATTTGTATTTTGCATACCCTTAAGAAAATACAAAAATGTGCACAAGGGCACGTTCGCCCTTTGAGGATGGGGCATGTTCGCCCTATATCTTCCCCGGGCGGACTTACCCCAAACTGGAGGGCGGACCTGCCCCATCCGCGTATTATGCAAAAGATTGATAATTATACCATTAAACAAGGTAAAACAACTGAAAAGCATGTTTTTTAAAGTTATCTGGTATCAGTATTGCTCATACCACCTAATCCATAATCTCCCCGAAGTTGTAAACATGATACGTTTAAACTCACTTTGGACCCCTACATTTTACCCTGACCCGACCCCTGCAACAAATTTAGTGACTCCCCAGAAGAGAATGAATGCCCTGTATACCCTTGCTAAATGTTTGCATTGAATATGTTATTGTTATGCAATGTTTAAACCTTTTTTGGGGATTAGGGTGAACTTACCCCACCATATGGGCGAACCTGCCCCAATATGGGGCAAGTTCGCCACTTTGCAAAACTTTTTGTTTGCTCTATCCTGTTGCTATTGTAAGCCCTATAGTTCTGGGATTGTGGCCGTATATAGCTAAGACATAGGGCTTTCACATGGGCTAATCAGGTCATCCCTAACCTTAAAATTGACATCGCTAGGCTTTTCAGAAAAAAATAGGGCGAACACTCCCCGCTCTCCCCTACGGCTAGCGAGTGATGCGACAGATAACAGATGCCAGCTGTTGACTTCCAAACCATCATCCTCTTTGTCTTTCACGAAACCAGTATCCTCAGTAGTACTGCTGCACCTGGAAATTGGAATAAAATAAAATAATAGCCAATGATTAATTATTACACATTATTATCAGGATTATGGTATCTAGGCTGTTTGTGTGCCTTAAGGGGTACTACACCCTGCCCAATTTTGTGCCTATTTGTGCATTTTTCTCAAAAATTATAGGGCATTGGGGACAAGTAAGATATGTATATTATAGGGGCAAGGACTACAACTACTGCACTGGAAATTTTATATCAGCACAGACAACAGTTGTGGAGTTACAGTCAAAAATGAGAGAAAACCAATATTTGATCAAAAAATCAATAACTACTTGCTTTGAGTTGCTGAATTTTCAGTACAGTAGTTGGGAGTCCTTGCCCCTATACATATCTTACTTGTCACCAATGTGCTATAATTTTTGCGAAAAATGCAAAAATAAGCACAAAATTGGCCAGGGGTGTAGTACTCCCTTAAAGCCTTAACCCTAACACCAGTAAAAACCACAAAATACCACGATGAAAAATTCATAACATGCATGCATCCCAGGGTCTGCGATGACGCAATCAACCGAAGTGTGATATGCTCACGGAATTGCTGGCCGGGCAGCAATAACCCGAGCAGCTACCGGTCCGCGATCGTTCGCTTGGCATGCGAGGGGTCAAAGGTTCGAATCCCGGGGTGCCAAGTCAAAATTCTTCTTCTTCTTGAAAAATTCGGATCTTCTCTGACTGCCGATACCAAAAAGCATGGGTCAATGTTAGGGTTAAAAAAGATGTATTTTTCCAGATTAGAGTGTCCTCTACCCCTAACACCAGTAAAAACCACAAAATACCACGATGAAAAATTCATAACATGCATGCATCCCAGGGTCTGCGATGACGCAATCAACCGAAGTGTGATATGCTCACGGAATTGCTGGCCGGGCAGCAATAACCCGAGCAGCTACCAGTCCGCGATCCTTCGCTTGCCATGCGAGGGGTCAAAGGTTCGAATCCCAGGGGTGCCAAGTCAAAATTCTTCTTCTTCTTGAAAATTCGGATCTTCTCTGACTTCCGATACCAAAAAGCATGGGTCAGTGTTAGGGTTAATGTACTATCTTTTTAAATTTTTAGATTTTCCTTCCAAAATGATAAATTATTGTAGCAGAGTCATGATATGCTATTTCAATAGGTGTGAGGTCAAAGGTCATAAAGTCAAAAGTAGTCACTTGCAATCATTTTGCAATTTTAATTTTTGGGGCGCCCTCTACGGAGGCGTCCCACAATATTGGCATGTACTTGTGAGTAGCTTCTAATTTCAGTCTTACTAGATTTACTCCGCAATTGTTGTGCTATTTTGCTAAAATTATGCCCTTGCTCAGAAATAAATCCACAATATGCTTGGATTTTATTTTATTATTGTTTTCTGTTATGCACAGGATAAAATGGTGTGCGTATATTCTTTGTTTAAAAGACAAAATTAATGGATTTGTAAAAACACCAAATAAATCGAGACCTTTGACCTTTGTAACCACTTTGACCTTTGTAACCAGTTTACCGCCTCTTAGAACCCGATAGACGGTGACCAACACTTTGGATTACAATAGCCTAATCTGAATGGCATAGTCCAATAAGCTCAAATAAACAATCATAGTGCAAAATTTGACCTAACTTGCAGAGTATGAGTTTTTGTACCCAAAGTTTCAAAGTCAGGCATCTTATCAAGATCAAGATAGTGATAGTGACATAACAATTAACACGCTTATCTTACCAAGGTCTTATCTATCTGCATGGGGTAATTGGAAATTATGGTGTAGCCTATTTGTTTTAAGGATGAAACAACTGGCTCCTTTTGCATGGAAATTAGAACAAATTACTATACAAGCTGTATCAAAAGTTTGGTACCCAGCAGTTTTGATAGTAATTGAAAAGCCTGGTTCTTCCAAATGCAATATCAGGTCCCCTTAAAATGATAAAATGATCAGACCATAAATCTTTTGTGACTGTTTATGACATTAATCAACAAATTATGCGGATCCTAGATGTGTCGAGGATGTTATGTTTATGAACAAAACGTTACGTTTGTGTTTTCAACATTGTTAATCATTGCTACGTGTATGTTAACAAATGAAAGTTCTGTAATTATTTTAATTCTTCAATGCTAAGTTAGTAAGTATTCTTTTGGATATCATCAAATTGTAAATCTCTAGTCAGATTTTCAGTGTGTTAACAACTATGTATCAAAGATGTTACGTTCATGTACAAAACATTAACGTTCTTATCTTGTAAACATTGTATACCCATATAGCTACTTTTGAAGAATGAATGTTCTGTAATTGTCTTTTATCCTTCATCTCTATTAGATTTTCAGTGTATTAGCAAGTAGATGATGTATATGTATCACAGACGTTATGATGTATATGTATCACAGACGTTATACATTCATAAAACTTTTCTTTTGGTCAACATAGGGTAGATCCTCTTCTATACTATCCATCATATACCCCCTGCATAACGAAATTCAACAATATTCAATATCCAAAGCAATATCATCACTACAATATGCCCCAAAATTGAACTCCCCACCCCACATAATCGCAAATTGACACGACAGCTTCATTCCAATTCAATTTATTTCATCCAAAACGGTCCTGTGATACACCTTCCCCAATCAAACACATTTGTCTTGCATTTGATCATCTTCTACTCTTCCCTAGAAAAAATCATTATGATACCAAATCCCCGGGACCAAATCTAAACACCATGCCATGGAATTCACCATATCACGTCCAAGCTCACATAATTTGGGCGCCCCATTCCTTTTTTAAAGGAATTTTTATTTTTTATGAACTGTGAGAGCGGAGACAGATTTAAAGCACTAATCTGTAATTTACTAAGTCTACTAGTCGTGCATAGTTTCATGGGCATAGCCATCTTTTTTAGTAAGGAGGGCAAAATAAAACTTAGGTGGTACACAAAAAAACTCTGCATTGCAAAAAAAGTTGCATCATACAATTATACATAGAGAGGTTGTATGTCTTTGAGCTTCTAAAAAGGCTTTATTGGGACGTAGCACGCAAAAATTTCGTATTTTACACTATTTTCGGTCATGATCAGGTTAATTTCGGTAGAAAAGGGTTCCTTGTCCCTTTTCTTTTCTTTTGCCCTTCTGATTTTCTCTTTTATTTTTTGTCAGAGGGGCACTTTCATTTCATATATACCTGTCGTGCCTGAGAATTAAATATAGGAACACATAGGAATAAGGTATTGGCATTTTGTGTGGTGTGCTGCACCCCCTTGGCTACAACTTTGTAAATGAAATTACTTACATCCTCCTCAATAAGGAAAGCTGTGCTGTTCGGTTGCAGGTGCTTTGCTTCAGCGTGTGTTTATAGTTCAGATTTTTGGAAGATATGCCTTGCAGAATGGACCTTTCGTGTGCCAGTTTCTGGAAAGACAATACAGTATGACATTGTAATTAAAGCCATTGTAACATTTGCTAAGGGGAAAGCGCTGAATATTTTTCAAAATTCTGTTTTTACACGATTGCTTTGTAAACATATAGTAGGCCTACATACTCTGCAAAAATCAAGACTTTATGTTTGCTCACTTGCTGTGGGTTGGGATTGAGACTGAAGATGAAGTCAAAATCATATTTTCCTATAGACGAATCAAATTTCACGCATTCCTGCACCTCAATGGCGGCCATAGCCGCGACAAGGACCAAACTATCTCACCTAAAATGTGAAATGATGCGCCCTTGAAGGATATTTTAAACTGCATTCTACCACCCGTGTTACACGCAGACAAAAGAATGATGACAGTTTACAACACAAAAGAATCTCACATCAAATTTTAAGCGGGTTTAATCCACCCAATTGGGCACTCACAACACCTGTTTGGTGCATGCATGGACCCTAATAAGGCCAAATAAAAAAATAAACATGTTTCACGTCCCTCCCGCTTCCTTTTTGAGGTTTCTTCAAATATATTTTTATTTTTTGAAATTCTGTTATAA
Organism: Amphiura filiformis; assembly: GCF_039555335.1. NCBI lineage: Eukaryota > Metazoa > Echinodermata > Ophiuroidea > Amphilepidida > Amphiuridae > Amphiura > Amphiura filiformis. The sequence goes on from NC_092640.1 coordinate 21,274,376, forward strand.
CTTTTCAAAATATATGTCTAGGAAGTTAGGATGCTTTCTATAGCCTTGTTAAGATACAAGAAACATGTTAGGAAGGTTTTGTGATCATTTGAGGGGTGTAACTCTCCTCCTTTTTCCAGGCATTATTGTATACGCTAAAACACTGAGCTCTAAGTATGGCTATTTACACCAATTTTGTGATAAAAATAGAAAATAAAAAGACCCCTCTTCCTCCTTTTTTTTCGAAAACCCGGACGTGAAACATGTTTTTTATTTTACTTGGCCTAATGGCCGACCAAATCCTGACCATGACTTGGCTCGTTGGATTCGTCTATACTAGAGCGAATCCTCACTGCCAGTTAAAATTAATGTTGTGTCGTTTAGTTTTACTTGTGCATTAAAAAAATTAATGAGTTATAAGGGAGCGATCGTTATTTATGGCAGGGGGGAATGGGTAAATTTAGGGGGAACACGAAATTTTTTGTGGTCTTGAGGGGGAACCTGAAATTTTAGTTGAACCAGGAGGGGGATTGTTAAATTTTAAATGGAGAAAATTGGGAAAACAAGGGGAACGCGAAAATTTTGAGCGGACGCGAGGGGAACGCGAAATTTTTGTCGATATTTTTGCCAAAACACCCATTCCCCCCCCTGCCGTAAATAACGATTGGTCCCTAAAAAGAAACTCACCTTGCAGAGTCGAGGTACAAACAACACACCCAACATACTCAGCCAGGAGAACGGTATACACATACACGACATACACTGTATTGCAATGATCATGAATGTACAGTCATGACAGTGCATGAACATGATCTGTGTGATGCAGTGGTGAATGGGACAAATCTCGTCATGTTTTCGTGTAGTCCGAGGGTGCTCTGACGATAACACTCCGATCGCCAGGCAATCTACGTGTAGTAGGCCAGTGGGACAACGAAAACGCTACGTGAACGAGCTAGTTTTCGTGGTATATTCGATGTCCGTGGCCTTAAACTGTCCTTATCCATCATGTCATTTGCTTCTCTAAATATTCAGTGAATTGAATACTAATATTACTATTGCAAACTAGTCCAAGCACGTCGCTAAAATGAGGCAAATAATTCGATTTTCGCAACTGGATACTTCTGTCAGTGTTATGACTGTCGCAAAAACAGCTGATCGAGGTCAGAGGTGAAATCTGTCAATCAAACTACTTTCGCGCATGCGCAAATGGCACACCTGAACTTAGGGAAATATTTTACCGAAGGCATTGAGGTGGTGTGGGTGAGACGGCAGGACAACACACCATATTCTGCCTCTTCCATGAGATGCATGAGGGCTGCTATACAGCGTCATCTGAAAAGCGCACCGTACAATCGTACTTTCAATATAATGTCTGACGCCAGATTCAACCCGGCAAATAAAGTATATACTGGCAAGCTGAAGTTGATAAAGAGGAAGGTGGCCGCCCACCAAAGCACAAAGGCAACATTGCGGAAGGAGATCTACGCAAGATGATGGATTCTGAAGCACTGGAACCCTCTAATCCAGTTGGGTTACAACGGTTAGTTTTCGTATACATAGCACTGCACTTTTGCAGACGTGGTCGGGAAGGCCTCCATGAGCTGACCAAGTTGTCGTTTGATTTCAAACAAGATGACCAAGGCATAGAGTATGTCACAATGGCTCACCTGGAGGCAACCAAAAACCATCCTGGGGATCTGGTTAACGATCCGGATAATAACAATGAGCGCCGCATGTACGCAACCGGAGGTGAAAAGTGCCCAGTAGCTACTCTGCGCTTTTATCTTAGTAAGCTACATCCAAAACAAAAAGCCTTCTATCAGAGATGCAAACCCTTGCACAAAGTCAGATACTGTGATCCTACATGGTATGAAAATGCCCCATTGGTAAAAATTATTTGGGCAACTTCATGGCAGCTATATCTGAAGAAGCGGAGTTGAGCAAACGGTACACCAATCATTGTCTCAGGGCAACGTGTATTGCCACTCTCCTTCATGCCGGCATATCCAGAAGTGAAGTGCGATCGCTCAGTGGCCACAGGTGTGACGCAAGCCTCGACAGCTATGCCCAACCCAGTGGACAACAGAAAAGAGCTGCATCACATCTGCTGCAAGAGGCCATGGGACATGACACTGCGATCTCTGTAGGCCCACATTTATCAAGCTCAAATTCAATTGGAAATTTTCCTTCCAGTTCCACATCCATGACATCCCAGGCACACACAATTTCAAGAGCCCCGCCTAGCCCCAGACCATTGAGACAAGTTACCAACCAGATTGTATCAAACCCCAACAGCAGTCATGTTAGTACTACACGTAGTATGTCCATATCATGTAGATCAACTCCTGCAGCTCAAAGTCAAAGTCAAACTTCTGTATCGAGTGCAAGTAACATGAGTACTGAATTCTCTGCACTGTTCAGTGGGTGCACGTTTTCTGGGTCAGTTGTCATAAATATCAACAAGAACTAAAATTAATCAAATATATCAATCTAATTAACATTATCCAATATAGTAACAAGCTTACCTTAAAAAGTTACATTTTAAGCTTCATGATCGTACTCTTATTAAGAGTCTTAATCCGTTGAATTTTGATCTTCACTTTGTATTATATTCACACTGATGCACATGCATGATGTTGTTGCATTTCACGTGTTGAAACAGCTGAGTTGAGAGAGCCAAGTTCATGTCTCTCCACTGCCAAACTTGAGTATCAAAGCAGTGTTGACATGAGAACAAATAAATCATAATTTTCTCTTAATTTTCTTCGTGTCAACAGACAGTTTATTGTACCTTTTCTAGTCTACATTTTACTACACAAACTGCAGACAGACAAACGCACTCAACCCGCGAACCGTTCATGGCCATGTCCTGTTGTTGTTTACCACTTTCGAAGTTCCGAGTTTCAAATCGACGTATGTTAATAGGAATCATTCATTTTTGTAAGAGGGGTAGTTTGTAAAAGTTTGTAAAATCATTAAAAATAGTAAACTTAAATAAAAAATATAAATATTGTGTTTTAAAAATCATAAGAATTGTGTTTTAATAGAAAAGAAAACTAATAATCCTTAGTGCAAAATCTGCGATCTCATTTTAACCAATTTTCAATGACTCATCATTTCCCCCCTTTACGAATAATCTATTGACCCAATTAATCGATTATGGCTGTGACGTAGAAGTACATGCTCATCTCGCATCTTGCCAATGTAAAAGATGTTTCGAGTCTTATTTTCACTGCATTTTATTTTCATTTTAATTTTCAGCAAATATTTGACAAATATTAATAATATTTTTGAATAAATAGAATGTTGGGTATGTATGAAAGGGGTTCATTCATAGGATTGAGGGCATGATCGTTGTTTATGCCCTTGGCTGGCGCCTCGGGCATAAACAACGATCATGCCCTCAATCCTATGAATGAACCCCTAATTTAATACAATATTGAAAAAACAGTTGGTCATCGGGTTTCGAACTCGGATCCCCGGATCCGGAGTCGAACGCCGAAACCATTGAGCTGCGGGACTCTGATATAAATTGCTGTGTCGAAGTACATTATTTATTTTATGAATGGGTGCATCGTCCGGAAAGAACAAAAGAATTGTGAAAAACTTGATTTTTTGGCGAATGGGGCTCAGAATTTTTATGTAGGGTATCTCAGAAAATGCTAGGGTATAATTGGAAGTAAATCTGAAAAAGTAGTGTGTAGGTGATTGCCCGCTAGTGCTGTAGCCTTGTCCAAAAATTCTGGATCAGCATTATTTTCCACTAATTTTCGCTATGAAATACCGGGTGAAATGAAGCAAAAGTGTTTGTTTATTATTAAACAATGGTTGACTGTAGGATTGGTGTCCCTTTTTGAATTAATGAGTTGTCAAGATATTACATTTGGGACTCTAAATAACATTAAACATGGTTTTAGATACACTTTGTACCCAGCGAAAAATATCATAGAACAATAGAAGTCAAGTGTTTTAATGTTAGGTGTAAATATAGTCTCGCGGGAGCATCTTATTAGTCTTCTTTAACAGTCTTTTTTTTAAAAACTTGCTGGTCACGGCTACCGCGTGACTCTAATAAATAATTGATAAGGTGTCCTGGGTCTCTACAGTCTGATCCCTGCCCTGTAATTCAAGAAAATCAGTGGCGTTCCGTGGCCGCTCATACCCGAGTGGCTGAAGAAAAAGTGCAATTTTGCCGCCCTGCCCTTCAACATCCCGAAAAGGCCTGACCCAATTTGTTTTCCCATGGGTTGAAAAATTGAAGAGAGAAAAAAAGGGATAATAAGCGCTAGCAACCTAAAAACAAAGCTTTTTAAACATTTTTTTTTACAATTTTCCGCCCTTTTTTCAATAACTCTCTTTTCGCCGCCCTTCCTTTTAGCCGCACCTGCTTTTTAAAAACCGGGGGGGCGACCCAAATATGCGCATGAAAATTCACGCGTAATATGAATTTAACAAAGAGAAGAATCGCAATTCCACATTTTCCCAAAATCTAATTATATAATGTGTTTACATAAATTGTATATAATTATTTCAGGAACAAGAACACAGAGCAAGTAATCTCCCCTTACGCGACTTATCTACAAGACACGACTGACGATTCAAATAACACAGAGGAGCAACAGTATCCTAAAACAGGCATCTCCTCATATTCAACTTATGTACCAGACGCGGTGGAAGATAATCCAGAGCAGGAAGAATATCATAAAACAGGCATCTCCTCATATTCGACTTATGTACCAGACACGGTGGAAGAATCGGATAATCCAGAGGAGGAAGAATATGACGATACGGAAATAATACCCCATGACAATATGGAGTATGAAACCGTAGATGACAAGGACAAACCGTACTACCTGGAGGTGTACTGATATTTTGCGCACTAATTTTTATCATATGAATTGTATATATTAATCAAATCTGAAGACTCAGAAGTTAATGACTATTTACAAGACAGTTTGGGTTTTAGTGTTATTTTATTGTCTCGTCTGAACTAAGTTCAGAAGAAGACTTATGTGGCCACTAATGCCTAAAATTATTGTTTTATTGGCGTAACATAAAAATTGTATAAAGTCGGGATTTTTATTATTATTAACTTTTCAGACTGCTACCTGTTTTTGAATACTAAAAGATGGTGATACACGCAGGATATCACGAGATGGTTAAAATGCATTTTTCTTTTCAAATGGTTTCAAACTTCTTTGATCCATACATACTATATAAAGTGCGCTACAAAAATGGGTGGTTTCATTCAAACTCGGGTTTGATGTAAGCAAATACAACAATATTATTTTTTAATTTAGGCGTTCGGAATCTGCTCTTTTCAATGATATTTTCATTACAGCAGATTATTTTAGATTTCGTACAAAAGCGCCACAAACAAGTGTTTACTTCTTTTTGAATCACCTTGTATGTACATAATAATCTTTAACAGTAGCGTAGCCATCATTTTGAGACAGGGGGGGGCACATAATTAAAATTGTCCTGATGGCTGAAAAATGATTTTAGAAAAAGGATGGTCCCAAACCCAGGGTCCTAAAATCAAATTAATTTTAACAGTTTTTGCTTTCCAAAATAATATGAGTATAAAAGGCTTTTACACTGAATTAAATAAAGTCTCAAACATTCATTTTACTTTTGCAAGTATTTTTTTAAACAATGATTCGGGGCAATGTCACCAGCATTTAATGTAAGTGTTCCACCCCACCCCCTGTTTGGCTACACCGCAATTATTAAGGACGGCTTCAAAACTCGACCGCCGTTGACCGCCGGTTTCTATTGTTCTAAACAATGTAACGCGGTTCAACCGCCGGTCAACCAACGGGCGAGTTTTGAAGCCGCCCATATTTTGAATTGCTTTGCTTGTATGTAAATGCACGTAATTTACTCTTCTCATCTTGTCAATGTGATTTTTTCCTTTAAACCATTTTTGCGGAGATTTGTAAAAGAATTTCTAGCCCCTAATTTCATCAAATATTGTTACACAATTTGGATGTGTACGTCTCTGATGATGCCATTCTGATATTATAATTAAAACAATTGTATCACAGCTGTATTTTGATTGCTGCAGTCTTTTTTGTACTTCAAAGAAGTCGGATTAGAGTCTGAAATCAAAAATTTACCTTGTGCAATGCTATGGTAAATCAGAAATCTTCAAAGACCTTGGATTAGAGAGTCTGGATTCAAAATTGAACCCTGTGTAATGCTATGGTAAATCAGCTATATAGTATTGTCACAATGGGGGACCAATATTGTGTACTTCAAAGAGGTTGGATTAGAAAGTCTGGACTCAAAATTGCACCCTGTGTAATGCTACATATGGTAAATCAGCTATATAGGATTGTCACAATGGGGGACCAATATTGTGTACTTCAAAGAGGTTGGATTAGAGAGTCTGGACTCAAAATTGCACCCTGTGTAATGATATGGTAAATCAGCTATATAGGATTGTCACAATGGGGGACCAATATTGTGTACTTCAAAGAGGTTGGATTAGAGTGTCTGAACTCAAAATTGAACCCTGTGTATAATGATATGGTAAATCAGCCATATTGGATTGTTACAATGGGGGGGGGGGGGCAATATAGTGTACTTCAAAGAGGTTGGATTAGAGAGTCTGGACTCAAAATTGTAGGCCCTACCTTGTGTATTGCTATGATAAATCAGCCATATCGGATTGTCACAATGAGGGGCCAATATAGTGTACTTCAAAGAGGTTGGATTAGAGAGTCTTGACTCAAAATTGCACCCTGTGTAATTGTATGGTAAATCAGCCATATTGGAATGTAATACATGGGGATCAACATAGACTATGACAATCTTTGATGTAGCTTGGTTTCACGTTACTATAAGCTTTAGTTTTCTGCCACAGTGCAACACACTTTAAATCAAAGTTTGCTTGATGCATGGTCAAATATCCAGGGGTACACTAGTTCCCCCCCCCCCCCCCGTCTCCATGGGATATACAAGTGGCAGGTAAATTCTTGGATTTGCACCCCTACTCCATCCATGTTGTCCCCCAGTCAGGACACAAATCACTGAAAATCCCTCTATTTTGGGCATACATTGCATACATTTTAGGCGAATTTCCATTTCTTGTCCTTCCATCCCAAATTACACCACTCCTCCCCCATTCCATCTGAAAAACAAAAGTTCCTGGTACCACTTCTTGTGCTCTGGTGTATTTTGGTTTGCTTGGTGCATGATGCACTTATGGTCCATGGGAAGCCCGATTCGACCTTTGTGGCATTAAACCCAGTTAACAGGATATTAATCCCCGGGATTAATCCAGTAAATCGATTCAGTAAAGCAAATAAGCTCATGCATTCGATCACTAACGACAACCAGCTTCGGTCGATTACCGGCAGCTGCAGCGTGTGTAAACTCTAATTTGCATAGAGGCTGTACGTGAAATTATTGATTGGCTCCAAACAAAGGATTTGAACCGGTGCACCGTAATCATGTCGCAGTGCAGTCCATTAACTAAAATGTTGTCATCAACCTATTTGATCGCAGTGCATTGTTATGTGTGTGAGACGAACTGTCGCGGTTGATTGCAATCAAACAAACGATGTCTTATGTATTACTTTGTTCCGTGATGAAAATCGTGATGTTTTATTTAATCACTCTCGAAAAAAGTATTTCTTTTGTAGGCCTATTACTTTGTTTTGTGATGAAAATCGTGATGTTTTATTTCATCACGCTCTAAAACAAACGATTTCTTATGTATTACTTTGTTTCGTGATGAAAATCATGTTTTATTTCATCACTCACGAAAAATTGATTTCTTATGATGAACCGTGATGTTTTATTTCATCATCACGCTCTAAAACAAACGATTTCTTATGCATTATATTTGTTTTGTGATGAAAATCGTGATGTTTTATTTCACCACGCTCTAAACAATAATTATAGTTAAATGCATTTTAAGAAAAAAATCTTATTAAAACAGTAGGCCTATGTTGTTTAGAAAAATGTAGAAAGTGATGATGATGATGATGATGATGATGATGATGATGATGATGATGATGATGATGATGATGATGATGTCTCCAAAAGTGTCCCGGGTTTTTTGTCTTGCCCTAAATCGTGCGTATCTATTAATAAGGCACTTCAATAATCAATAATCAGTCCGTGACGGCCTCCACTAACTAGCTACTAACTTGGGTTATGGGCGCTGAATTTCATGTTCACTGTCACTTACTCATCAGCGAAGTACGACCCTTTTTCAACCACCTACAGTACCCAATTTCGGCATACTATGTAAGAAACTCATCATGATGATCGAACAGAGAGTACTTTAAATGTAGCTTGTACCGTTTTCGTGTGGCATTCTTCAGAAGTGAGCGGTCCGTTTACCAAAATTTTCGGTCAAATCTCCATTCAATTAACACGGGACGTTGGCTAGCTATGTCTTGCCCTCACTCACTATTTTACCAAAGTACGAATATTTCTGAGCATCTAACCTAGCTGTAATTTTAGGTCATGTTAGAGGAATATATTTGCTAGAAGTTTTTGAGAGTACTTTTAATATTGGCCGGTTATTTTTCACACATTGACGTTAACTAGACAAATGCCTATTCTTCTAACATGGCACGATTTGTACAGGTCACAGCTCAATGGTGAGAGCACTGTGTATTGTGTATAGGAAAACGGACAGTAACTGCAGTATGGGTTATTCCCGTATTTGGCGGTTTTCGGCTGGGCGCGATTACCTGGCTGATGGTGACTATACCCACCAAGTTTCATGCCCATACGACAGTTTTTAGTAATTTGACCTCAGCTGACCCCTGAATGACCTTCCATAAATATGGCTCTAAATGTTGACTGTACCCACCTAGTTTCATGCCCATACGCCAGGTTTTAGTCATTTGACCTCAGATGACCCCTGGGTGACCTCGGATGACCCCGAAATGACCTTCCAAAAATTTGGCTCCAAATGTTGACTGTATACCCACCAAGTTTCATGCCCATACGACAGTTTTTAGTAATTTGACCTCAGATGACCACTGGGTGACCTCGGATGACTCCGAAATAACCTTCCAAATATTTGACTCTAAATCCCAGGGGGGGGCACTTACATTATGTGATGGACACCCAGTTCCGTTCCGACCATTAGGCCAGGTAAGGCGGTCGCCTGGGGCGGCAAACGCAGAGGGGCGCAAAAAAAGGGCGAAAGAAGAAAATACGGGAATGGAGAAAGAAAAGGGAAAAAATGAGAGCGGATAAAAAGAACAAATGGGAGGAAAAATAAAACGGGGCGAAAAGAGAAACAGAAAACAGGGCAGAAAAGGAAACTTACTGGCATAGGCGTAGATCTGGGGGGATGGGGGGTAAATCCCCCAATATTTTGCCAGGGAGGATGGTCCACATAATCATCCCCCCCAATGTTGACGCCTGTATGTGGGTTTCTGACCAAATTAACCTCATATTTGTCCATTTTAGCCCCAAAAGTGCAAATTTCGCGCGCACTTATTCAACTTTTGTACCATATTTAATCAGTTTAGCTTCAAAATTGCATAATTTTTCGCACGCTTCGCGCGCATTTGTAAAATAGACTTATTCTGTCGCCAAAAGGTACTGGATTCACTGATACTTTTTCAACCACATCCATACGTGTCAAAAAGAAATCTATACTCCTCCTTTATTTCAAAAATCCGGACGTGAAACATGTTTTTTATTTTATTTGGCCTAATATTAAATATCATTATTGTTATAATTATTAATTCATGAGGTTCCTTGAACTGATTAATTGATTATTATATAATTTCAAGTGATATTTATTTCACAATCGTAACCACTGTATATATGAAGCTAAACGAAGCTTAAAAATATAGGCCTACTTGAAATACGTACAGATACAGAGGATGATTTAAGGAAGCCCCATCGTGCACTGCAAAAGTATTATCACTTGAGTTTCAACTGCCACTTTACTTTTCAAATCCCATTGAATTCTGTGCAAAAGATGTTGTTTTAAAATTGTGTGTGTGTCATTATTACTTGGTCGATTTCAGATTAAAAATGACGTGTGTTTAAAGGATAATTCACACCTTCTGTAGATAACATAAAATGTGAAATCGACCAGCATGTTCATAGCTTTTTAAATGTAAATATAACTGTACAAATTCAAATTTAACCATGCACTTCTATGCAGCATAGCAGTGGTGTCATGTTACTCATGCTGCTGACCTGCTGCACACTTAACCCAGTGCATGGGGTGTTGGGTAGTGTTTAAATCATCCTCTGGTACAGATATGAGTACTTGCGAAAAGTAGGGATTGAAGTAACAATGTTGAGGTTCGTTTGTTACATGCATTTTGTGCGACCGTTGCCGGTTATTCGTTAATAAAGCTCTTTTCCCACCCGTCCCGCTTAGCTATGAGAAATCCGCTCTCAACTATTAGGGGCGTTGAATGAGCACGAAAAGAATCGTCCGCACGACTCGACGTGCGAAGTAAATATCGTATTTGTATACTCATGAAATGTAATGAGTAGGATTGGATGCTCTTGAATGCTCAGAATTTATAGTTTTATGACCTCAGATAACATTCATCTACTCCGACGTAGGCCTATAAATAAGGTAGCTGAAGTGGTAGTCATGATAGTTTTGTCCATAATTACAGAAACGGATGGGTACCAATCATTTCGATACAGCTTTTACGGCGATTCCTGTTGCCTGTGAAAGGAAACAGTCCCAGGAAACAGTCCAGTCTGATGAAACAACTACCTATTCCAGAAAAATACAGCAATAATTTTTTGGGAAAATATTATCGAGTGCTGCCAAATGAAACATAGCTCAATCATAATCATTCATTTAGTACTAACTGGAGATAAATGAAATAGTTCACTATTTTACTAATGTCCTGCAAAAAGAGCCACAAAAACATGCATTTTCGGCATGTTTTCTGAATATTGATTCACAAAAAGCAAATACTTGCAATAAGTCTAAGCATTCATCATCATTTTGCTCAAACTGTCCCTTTTTGTGTTATTTTAATTAAATGATTGGTTATAAAAATGAAACATGTCTTTTCCTATATTAGAATACGTAAATTAAAATTATTAGACTTTGTACAAATCTTTAGATTTAATTGTCACAGCACGTGAAAAACACCCTAAAAATGCATGCTTATGGCCCTTAATTCATAAATTTGGCCAAATAGTGAATTTAAATTTTATTGCCAGTTATATAAGACTAACTAAGGATTAGGATTTAGCTATGTTTCATTTGGCAAAACAAGATCATATTTTTTTTTATTCCAAACAATTAGTGCTGAATTTTTCTGGAATGGGGAGTAGTAATGTAATGAAACGTCACTAAATATGTGAGTCTAAAACCGTCATTTATCTTGGAAAACACAAAGACCTATATTAACAGGACATGCGACCCAAATAAAGGAAACAATCCCGGGGAAACAGTCCAGTCATAAAACCACTATAGTGTAGTAGTGAAACGTCACTAAAAATGTGTGTATAAAACCGTATATTATCAGGACACGCGACACAATTTCGACATGGAGTCGGAAGTGATGTGATTATTAACCCTACAACACGCCATGTATCATTTTTCATTTAAAGTAACATCACCATTTACCTGCAGAAAAGTTTCCATAAAAAATCCCGGGATAAAAATAAAGAGTAAAACAAAAATAACTACCCAGTTGGATTGGTTTCTATATTTTCAAAATCATGTTTTCAATTGAATTTAAAAACGAATTTATGGCATGCATGAGACCAGACTCATATCATCAAAGACACCGATTTCATATCTGTAGTTGACTTCATGCTTGAATGAGCACACATTCAATGAAAAAGTTCACTAATTCAAAAGTTGCAAAAGTTAATATCAAGTACTCGATTATAATGCACGTTTTCATGATACCGGGTGCTCGATTATAATCCAAGTGTACTTGCTAATACTGGGTGCCCGATTAATGCAAGTTTTCCTGATACCTGGTTATAAGTGCCCGATTCTGCTTGACCATCCTCCTGTAAAAGGATACTCATTTTTGCGACTTTTGAAATCAACAATCTCTCCATTCATTTGTGATAACTCATGCATCAGAACACCTGTGGGATTAGAACCACTAAAGTATTGGCGTGTCAGATCTTTGGAAGTGTCGGAATTCTATAAGAATTCCGACGGGTGTCAGAATTCTGGAATTCCGACAGCTGTCAAAAAGTTGGAATAATTTTGTAACGTCGGGTTCATGCTATTTACTTAATCAACGTTTAAAGGGATATGCTGGTGGGGGTCTATGTACAGTGTGGAAGAAGCTGAACATGTAAAATACTTGGATCACCTAAAGAAAAGGGTTCTTTACATGCTTCTGATACTTAAATTGCCATGCAGAATCCCCCTTTAAATCATTTTATCGATAATACTGAAATCCCTCATTATAATATTATAACGTTTATCCTACGCAGCCGCACTCAGTTGAGTTGGTGTTGGTGACGCGCCACAGAAATGTCTTGATGTTTTATTTCTACTTTGTTGCAGAAAATTAATTAGCTGTCAAATTTCAGGAATTTTACAGCTTTTATTGTCAAAATTCCAAACATTTTACAATTCCAACTTAAAAGTGATAAAATGAATAGATACAATAATTAAGTTAATAAATAAAACAATAATTAATTAAATAATATAATAATAATAATAATAATTAATTAAATAATAAATAAATAAATAAACAAATAAATAAAACTCCTAACTTATTTATCTACAGATATTCTATTATTTATTTCAGTGTTCTAAATTTTCAATCCCTAATTTTTGACAGTGAGAATATTGTCAGAATTCTGGAATTCCTAATATTTGACAGTGGATATATATATTGTAAGTATTAGTAGGATGCATTTTAATGTCACTTATTTTAATAGTAAGCCTATTTAAAAATTGTCCCAAATATTTGACCAATTTTCAAAATTTCAAAACATCTGTCAAATTTTAGGAATCGGTAGGAAGGAATAGCAGGAATAAGGTTTATTTGCGTACTTTTTATAATTAGAAGAACTTATCCTACATCATTTATGACAAGCACGGTCTGGCAGCATGGACCAATCAGTGTCCTTCTAACTGGCATTTACACAAACAGCACGGAGGTCACTTGTTCCTGTTTCGTGTCAAATGACACGAATAGGCACCATTCCAAGATATTGACAGCGCCCTCTCTCAAAATTCCAGAATTCTGACAGTTCCAGGTTTCTGACCACCCCGTTGTCACACTTTTTTTTTATCGCTTATAGACGAATCCAGTTTCACACATTCCTATCCTATATCTCAATGGCTGCCAAAGTTGGGTCCCCGTCGGCTCAATCTTACCTAAAATGTGCCTTGGAGGATATTTAAACTGCATTTTATCACCCGTGTTACACGTAGACAAAAGAATGATGACAGTTTACAACACAAAAGAATCTAACATCGATTTTTAAGCGGCTTTTTGGTGTTGCGGGGACCATCATGACCATGACTTGGCTCGTTGGATTTGTCTACACACTAACAACTACGGGGTTATATTTTCCGGGGTCATTTTGAATTGACCACGTTTGGGGTTGTTTTGACCCTTCAAGGGGGTTGTACTGTTTTAATTTGACCACTTTCACGAGGTCATTTTAGCCACGACGAACGTGGTCAAAAAACTTAGTGGTCATTTTGCCGATACCGTCGCGCATTGATATCAGTTTCAATCTTCCGCTTTGAAAATCTCAATTCATAAATGAGTTTAAACATGAGCTGCAATTAATGTTTGTTGATTAATAAATAAAACTAATTTTTTGACCGAAGTTACCCAATTTGTCAACTTTATAATGACTTGCATTTCGGAACTATTTGCACACACGGTGTGCATCGGCTCACATGGTCACATCAGCGCCATATTTGTTCTGATTGTGCAGCTCAGCGGATTGTCGTGGGTGCTTGTCTGCATGATGGAATATGAAAAGTTAATTGAAAAGTGAGACTGCAAGGATGCATAGACCCTTGTCTATGCACGCAGATTTATTCCAATTTCATGCTGTCGTGGCTGGCGTCTTGGCTGCAGTTGTTATAAGCTTATATCATGTAGGGGAAGGTGGGGCATAACGGAACACTTAACTTTGAGGATGCTCTGTGACGTCACCATAAGTAATATGACTGTAAAAATTATATGTTCAGTTGAAGTTTGTATTTACCTTTAATATACCATTAACCAATATAACTTGAATCTTACAATTTTTTATAAAATAAGCACATTGCCCCACTATCGGGGCAAAACGGAACCCCCCTATGGGGCAAAACGGCACCCTGGGTGTAAACTTATATCAGTTGTTCCATCTGTAGGCCCTAGGCCTAGTTATATGTAGGGTATGTGCAGGTAATATGGGACAGCAGGTAATATGGGACACCTGTTTTCATTTTTAACAAAAAGTAGCTTAGAGAAGGTAAACACTTTAAGTTGATTTGTTAAGTCTTTAGAGACATCAATTGTGCTTCTAGAAATGCAGTTTTGGAGTCTGTGTATCAAACTCTTGGAAATCAATGCCAAAAAGAGTGAAATTGCCCAAAAAATTATGTCGTTTTTTTGGCCTGATATAAAATCAATGACGTCACATTTTATGATTGTGTATCCAAAAACTCTGGTACTGAGGGGGCATTTGTCATTTTTATGATCTTTAGGTGATGGGTTAAGCTTATCAGCAGGTAAAATTCCACTGACAAGTGGCACTTTCCTTTATAAATGATTATTTTCTCTGATTTTCAACTGAATGGGTGCAGGTAATATGGGACACATAGGAAATTGTGTGCATTGTCAATGCGAAAAGCAAAACTATTTAGAAAATTGAATTTTCTTGTAGAAATTTGCATTTAACATTCAAAATCATGTAACAAAAATGTTTTTAGAACAAAAGAGTGATTTTCTGAACTTTTTGATTTTCACCATAGAGATAACATAGTGTCCCATATTACCTGCACATGCAGGTAATATGGGACACTATTTGACGATGACGTCATTTTGACGTCATAGCGTCCAAACAAACATAAAAACAAGGTAACATTGCCTGTTTTATTAATCTTAAAGGACAGGTTGTTCATCATAACAATCTCTTGTGGGCATATCTTCTTTAGTTTTTATGCAAATAAGCTAAACGTCCTTAATGGCCTATATTCAGTTACAATATTAAGTAGGCCTACCATCTCTGTGGAGTGAGTGGTTAACTTCTTATAGGACTAGTAGGCCTATAATATGTATGACCAATATTTGATCAGAAAGAAATATTCAGTAGGCCTACCATCTCTGTGGAGTAAGTGGTTAACTTTTAATCATTAATTCTATCTGTAGGTCTAGTTATATGTCTATGTTTCAGCGAAGTGTTTACCATGTTCGAGTAGGCCCCTAGATAACGCCTACATTTCCTTGAGTGAAGACAAGTTATGTCCAATTGGGGCAAAACGGAACCCATCTGTGGGACAAAACGCCCGGGGCAATGCCCCACACCAGCTCACACCTAGGGTTCCGTTTTGCCCCATACCCGATTTTTTAGAAATAGGTTGCATGTATAATACATCGTAGCATATAGGCCATGCACTTAATACAGCTCATGGCTAGTACCTTCGTGTTTACAATATACACAATTATTTGGGAATCCGATATTAATGAAGTAAAATTTCAGCGCATTAAACATCTACATATCTTACACCAGACGGGTAGTAATTTTTTGACTCGATCTTGCTCGAATGTCAGTGGATTGTTTCAGATAAAATTTTTGTTGTAAATCCTCGTAGCCATACTTGTGTTCCTCAATATAATTTGCAAAGACGGCAGTATTGCGAAGGCCTATTTTTCCAGGTGGTTCCGTTTTGCCCCGGGGGTCCGTTATGCCCCACCTTCCCCTAAGCTTATAATACGTGAACTGTCATAGGCGGTGACTGACTGTGTGTGAGTGTGATACACAGATGCATTTTGCAGTTTGCTGTTTATGTAATGCTTTCTCTGTGCAGAAACACACTTATGTCCTGGTGGGACCAGCATGACCATAGGCCTACTAAAAAATCCAAACAACCCCTAAATGTGGTTATTGAGTAACCCTATAAAACAACCCTTTCAAATGGGTCATTTCATTTGACCCCGAAATGAGGTCATTAAGTAACCCAATAAGGCAACCCTTTTGAAGGGGTCATTTCATTTGACCCCGAAATGTGGTAATATTTTGACCCCAATGGGGTTACTATTTGACCCAAATACGTAGTCATTGCAATGACCCCGACCAATGGGGTCAAAATGACCCCGTTAGTGGTATGGTGTTTAGTTGATAACTATGCTGGGGTCAAAAATGACCCCGTTTGGGTCATTTTTTGACCCCGTAGTTTTAAGTGTGTATATAAACGCTATAAAAGGCACTGGCTAACCCGCTTGCAAGCGTTTAGCAGGTGCCTGTTTTGCCCGCCTTACCTATTTTGCCCGCCGCATCCGAGCACTAGGACTAGGATTAGGGTTAGGATTAGGGTTAGGGTTAGGGTTAGGATTAGGGTTAGGGTTAGGGTTAGGGTTATTCATTGGCATTATACTAGTATACCGTGTGCACGCGCTTTATTCCGTAAACAATAAGTATGATAAATAGACGGCTTTCTAGCACAACTACTTTTATAGCATAGTGTGTAGTGCCTCGACTATGGATCGAAAGGTTGCTGGTTCGAACCCCGGTGGATCCTTGGTAGAATTTAAAATCTAACTTGTTTCGTTTCTTTTTATTAAATAAGAGGAAATAATAGCCTAAGTAACTCCTCCAATGGAACGCAGCACAAGGCAACGCTAGTAAGCATTTCGTAAGGTGTGAAGAGGCACGCTTCGTAGCGCTTGAACAGGTAGGCCTACCCGTCAGATATCGTGAAAGTGTGACAAGAGGTTGTTCTGACGCAGCCTGTCAAAAACTTGGAATTGTCGAAATTCCAGAATTACAACAGGGGGCGCTGTCGCAATTCTAGAATTCTGACAATTCCAAGTTTTTGACAGGCTGCGTCGGAAACCTGAACTATCGAAATTCTGGAATTTTGACAATTCCAAGTTTTTGACAGGCTGCGTCAGAATCTTGGAATTGTCAAAATTCCAAGAATCTGATGCAGAGGAAGCATTGTAAAACATATTCAACATACGTTCATAATACTGAATTAAACAATGGACGAAATCGTTCTATAGTTTTTTTAACAACATACAAAAAACAATTGACTAAATTCCAGTATAGGGGAGACCGGGGATGGAAGTTACACGGGGACGTTGTTACACCTCTCAGTGTGCCAAGCTGGAATAAGAGAGGGCAGGCTAACTGACATCCATATGTTGCCTACACATCACTGGGGTATACTGCCAATCGCGAGCTTTCTCCATTGTTCTACTAAAAGTTCAGTCAAAAAACTTTTTGTCCTTGCCTAGTAACTTTCTGACAAAACTGTAATATTGTAATAGCTCTAACGACAGGTGGTGCATAATGCTAGCTTGTTATGGTAAATATAGTATGTGTATAGGTCACTAATATATCCCCGAGTCATGATCTGTAATTCTGCTTCAGTGTTGTGTTATAATGGCGTATGTGTGCAAAACTCCCTTTGGGGATAGTTGTTACACTGTAATAACCTACCCCATGTAACAACCTACCCCAATTACATTTTACATGTGTTGAACTAAATTTTGTTTCAATTTTCAGGTTTAAATATTTCATATGTTTCCTGTGTATTTGCTTTACCTAGAGCTGCAATTGCTCTACTGTTAATGATGCCAAGAACCTGGAAAAGGAAGAGAGAGAGGGGGGGGGGGGGATACCTCTTAATGTAATGGAAGCTGCTGCCCAACGTGTGTTGGAATATGGTGATTCTTTGCTAGTTGCAGCGGCTGACCATAATATAAGAGCATCATAGTTTAATATAAATGAACTTATTATAGAATAAAAATGACCTAAATGATTCTAAAGGCCTATAAAAGGTCCATAAAATTTTGTAACATTGTAACAACTTACCCCGCATGGTGTAACAACTTACCCGGTATGCGGGGTAAGTTGTTACAAAAAATTACCTTCATTAGTTAATTAGTAGTTAATTAGTTGTTTGATGTTTTCATGTTTTGTATGCCCCAAGGTTTAGTAAACATAACGTGCTAACCACAGACCCAAGATGGAGTGTTTGAGTTCTTTCATTGGAATTATATGGGGCAAAATGTAAATTTTGTATCGTCCATCCCCGGTCTCCCCTACTTTCCCTCCCTCTACATTATTAAACTGTAGGCGGCAGCAGTGGCGTAACTAGACATTTTCATTTGGGGGGGCAAGCGGGGGCAAACATAATAAATGAGGGGGCAGGAATCCAGCACCTTTTGGCGACAAAAGAAGTGTATGGTACAAATGCGCGCGAAAATTTTTGGCATATTGAAGCTAAACTGGTGACATATGGTAAAAAAGTGGAATAAATGCGCTTCGCGTGCAAAAATTTGTGTTTTTAAGGTTAAAATGACCAGATATGAGGTTAATTAATAACTCTCAGAAGTAGGCCTACTTTAACTTTTTCATTTGGGGGGGGCAAACAGGGGCAAGGGTTCAAAATGGGGCTCCAGCCCCCCCCCCGCTGGTTACGCCACTGGGCGGCAGTCATTCACTTTTAGGCCTAGGCCTATGTGGTTCTCATATCCGTTTCAATGATGTTCCGTACGGCACTAGCTGGGAAGGCCGCCCTCTCCCACCCCACCATCCTGCAACCCTAGCTGCCCGAATCCAAACGGTAGCTTAGTGCGCCTCTAACATTTTATACAACTAAATCGGGGGTTTTCCCCTTCAGAATATCACTTTAACGTGGATAAAGAAAATAGCATGAACCCGATGTTACAAAATAATTCCAACTTTTTGACAGCTATCGAAATTCCAGAATTCTGACACCCGTCAGAATTCTAGAATCCCGACAGTTCCAAAGATCTGACACACCACTGTCTTACTATTATAGTAGGCCTATTCAATCTGCTGCGTCTCGTACTTCCCTTCTCTCCTCTGCTGTGTAATACAATTGAATGAAAAACGCCATCGTGGTATATTTGCGAGATTTACAACTACAAAGTATAGTATCAACTAAACGTGAAAATAAAATAGAGGGCACAGAAATCAAATAATTGTATAAATGTTTGACGACGGTGTCGGTCAGATAATGTGGTATATTTTATTGACAGTTAAATTGGAAATGTGAAAATGTTCCATTTGATATGAAATCTTCTGAAGCTTTTTTAGCCATAGATTGTGGCTCAATTAACCATGGGTCCATGAATGAAGATAGCTTATAAGGCCCTTCACAATTGTTTTTGAGTTTACTGTTTCGGACGCATCCAAAATAGAGAATTGCAAAATATTTAATTATTTGATATTTTTAATTGACATTTTCTTTGTTAAATGACATTTTAATTACATTTATTTGCTACTTTCTTACTTTGATCATCCAAACTATGATGCTGAACAAACAAAGAACACCTTTGCATTATTATCATTGTATAAAATCAACCATAATTGCAATATATTTAAATTAAATAATTGATAACTAATCATTAAAATTTACCCCTTCCTTTAAAAAAAAAATCTTAAACAGTAAACTAAGAAATTAATGTGAAGGGCGTGCGAATCTTGATAGCTTCTGAAGATAACTTATAATAGAGCATGCGAGTTTTGATATCTACTGATAACTCTCTCGTTGTGTCTCAGCCACAACGAGAGAGTTATCCCGGGGACTTAAGTTGAGTGCCCACTGTGAACTCAGGTAGTGCAGTGGTTAGACTCTGCACCGGTATTCCAGCGACCGGGGTTCAATTCCCGCTGAGTCCTGATTTCTTTTCTCTCAAAATTGAGCTTTTACTTGATACCAAAATCTGCATTTTGATGGGGTAAAGTGGGGGATGAGGCTGTCAACCAGGTTACCCACCTTTAAATGTATTCTTCAAAAGAAATAACTCCCCCCTAAAATAACAAAACATTTCTTTGCATAACTTGACATATATTTTGTTGATTTGAAAAATTCAAAAAGCTGTGAATAGAGGAATCGTTTTGCAACCCTCCAAGAGTTGTTTCATTTGCAAAAACAATATTTTTGGTCAAAAATAATCATATTTCCAAAAATGATGCTTTCAGAAAAAGTTGCACTTTACGAAATTATGTGCAAAACATTTGCGATATTAATGTTAAGGTTGATTTAATTCTTGGTTTTTTCCTTAACCTTTCTGTCTCTGATCCTTCAGGCACCCATGCAACCATAATTCAGTGCAAAACAAAGATTTGTTGAACTTAATTTTGACGTAAAATGCGATTTTCTTTGAAGTTTTTAATCAGCAGTTGTTTCAAAAATGTTCAAATCACTAGGAAAGAGAAATGAGCTCTCCGCTCATACATTTGACCAAAAGGGTGAACATTTACCTGTATTGGGTTGGTTGAACCATCTTACATTTTGATTTAAAATGACTGCTTTCGTGGATAAATGTGTAACACTCCTGATGTGGCCACAAGAGATTGGCTGTTACTTGGCTGGATACTGACTTTCTACCTCCAATTTATGTTGGCCATTTCTTCTTTTCATGTACGCCTTTATTCAAGAGAGCCGTTGCTATAGATCTTCGCAACTGTTTCAGTCTGCCATTTACAAGTAAATTTTTCATCTCTTCTAGCTAACGAAAGAAATAAGCATCACACTACAAACCTTATTTCTACTCCTATAGTGATTTTACCAATTTTGAAACACCGACTGAAAATCCCATTCATATCAAAATTCATGTCAATGAATCATTGTTTTATACTGAATGGTGATTGCATGGGTGACTGAGTAATTGGATACATAAAATTTAAGAAAATAAACCTTACAATTAAATCATTGAAAACATTGATCACGTTGATTTGTACACTACATGAATAGGATGTTGAAAAGTGCAACTTTTTCTGAAAGCATCATTTTTGGAAAATGTGATAATTTTTGACTAACAAAAATGATTTTCAAAAAAGAAGAAAATTGGGAGGGTAGCAAAATGATTCCTCTATTCACAAGTTTTTTCAAATCAACCAAATGTATGTCAAGTTATGCAAAGAAATGTTTTGTAATTTTAAGGGGGGGGGGTATTTCTTTTGAACCCTTTATTTGTATAGACGCATTAAGGGAACTGGAATGAGCGTTTTGAACGTTTCGACAGTGTTTTTTTGTGGGACATAAGAGCACATCAAACCTATCGAATTGCATTCTGAATACGAAGAATGTCTTTCTGATATCAAATAATTTTCATTTTATGAAATTCACGATATAATACAAATTTTATGATAAATTATTAAAATTTGATATTTTTCACATTTTTGATATATAACAGTCCTCGAAGTAAATTTTATAAATTTAATGATATATTCTTAAAGTGTATGTAGCTGGGAGAGGAAAAGCCGACGATCAATTGAAAATTTTGGCCTTTCATATTGAAGATATGGATTTTTTCCCAAAAAGACCTAATTTTTTTTTGGTGTTTTGGGAAAAAAATCCATATCTTCAATACGAAAGGTTAAGATTTTCAATTGATCGTCGGCTTTTCATCCCACCTACATACACTTCAAATATAAATCATCAGATTTATAAAGTTTACTTCGAGTACTGTTAAATATCAAAAATATCAATTTTAATGATTTGCCATAAAATGTGTATTACATTGCGAATTTCAAAAATCAAAATTATTTGATATCAGAAGGACATTCTTCGTATTCCGAATGCAATTCGATATGTCTGATGTGCTCTAATGTTCCACAATAAATACTGTCCAAACGTCCATACCCCTTCCCTTAAATCCTCTGCAGAAAGTAATTTGATATCAAATGAACAGCCGTCGCTTCATGACATGATGAAAACAGTTTTCAAAAGAACCATTTATTATTTTAGGCCTATATCATATTAATTGCATTCCCGGTCGCGAGCGTTCATAATGTCAAGCAGACAAACCTGTTATATTATGATCGTACAGTTAGCCATTGTACTTTCTTAAGACACTGAGCAAATAAATAACTAATATTGTATAAATTAATTAAGGCAAGCAGGAACATTTTGAGATGTCTTTAGGCAACGCACTTATTTCAACCACCTGAGCCTTGAAGCCTTCAGCCCCGATCCGTGCAATATACATGTAGCTATCTAAGTGAGGTTATTAAAATGTGGGTCACCTTTGTAATATTTTGTCAACAATTTTAGAAATCCACATTTTTACAACCATATTTGATTTCATTATAAGAAATGCATTCAGATGAGGACAATCATGACACGTATTGGTGCAGTGGTTCTTGATATAATTATAGCCATGCAAATTTGAATAGTTTTGAATAAAAATTCCCTTTAAAAGGGAAGGCCAGCCTCAATGCAGAAGAGGTCTTGTAAATAGTTTGGGTCACCGTGAAAGGCATTTTTAGGATCACGCTTACATCCATGTTACATGACAGTTCACCAAACCATCAATGCTGAGAACATGCACACTGAAACAGCAAAAAGCATTAACTCCTATAACTCCTGTCAACTCTTTAATTCATTACTCCAAATTGTTCTGTATTTTTGTCTTTACTGCTTTTTACCCATGCTTATTATTAAAATCAAGAAATACACTGCAGTTGTTAGTTAATTCGCTATGTAAACTCAACTTACATGCACATTTTATTTTAAAATGATTTTATATTATTTCGCAATGTATAGTTTACTATAAAGTAGATAGTGGCAAGCACATGATAAAAGGACTGATCATTCACTACAATCTTCACATTTAAACTGTATTTTTTGAATGTGTTAATTGTTAGTCCGAAACTCCTGCAAAGCTATGGACATGGCATCTTACCTACTCCATTCTGTAATAGTCTGCATTGTGTGTTTTCTCAGTCTTCAATCATTTTGTTGAATGTAATTTTATGAATCAAATAAAAAAGATAGAAAGTGGCCTCACTTTAGTTATGTGTCATTTTACAGTATTTATAATTTATAAAGTAAGACAATAATTTATTTATTTTCTATAAGTGCATGCCAAAATATGGGATATATTGTTCAATATTATAGCTAACACCTAAAAACTTTATTTTCCATCGGATTTTTCCCGTTGAAAAGACAAAACTAATGTTAAAGATAGCAATAATATCATCAATAACATTTTGAGTCAATTTTATCCATAAAACGATACAGGATAGGATAGATAATTACTTTGACTTCAATGTGGTCCATATAATGAAGATTTTGATTCTACAACATTATTAGATCTGTTATCAACATCAATTATGCACTCACAGGCAACCAAACATCATGCTATGCTCAGTAGTCCACTGATATGACCTTGTTCCAGTGATCATTCCCCGCTAATTACTAATTGTTGACCATGTCATTTTTTTGATATGCTGATTGCTGAACAAGTTTATGTTTATATGTGTAGGCCTAACCTATGATAACTTTTTAAGTCATAATTAATTCAAACATAACTTTGGCAATACTCAATCGTTTTCGTTCGTTGAAACGGCAAAATATACCTTCTTTTCCTTGCAAATCGAATTAGCAGACATCAAAAACATTTCCACCACAAGAAGTAAAAAAAATAATTCATACCAATAGAAGAAGGCTATAATCTTAGCTAATCTTTAGTGTACACAAATCCCATCTCAGTATTAGATACCAGCCCTATGGGCTGGCGAAAAGTAATGGCCGTGTGTACCGCCCATCCCCATTGGCATAGTGCAGAGCGTTATTATTACTTCAGCCTCAGTGACACTCACATTGGTCAGTAAGTTCAATAGCCTCAATGGGCTATTCCATTTAAAATCCACACTACCCCTGTGGAAGAATTTGGAAATATCATCCACAGGGGGAGGATGAATTTCAAATGTAATGAACACATTAGGCAGCTCCATTTGAATTCCATACACCCTATGAGAAAGATTCAACTTGAATCTTCCACTGAGAGAGGGTGAGTTTCAAATGGAGCTGCTAAGTGATCATTCTATTTGAAATTAATTCTCCCTCTGCTGTAGATATTTCCAAAATATTCCACAGGGGTAGTGTAGATTTTAAATGGAATAGCCCAATGCACCTCGGGTTTGCGTTTGATATTGTAAGAATCAATAAAAATGTATATTTAGTCACAAATTATCATTTTTATGCAATCCTTGTTGGTGCATGTGGATATTGGTGTGTTGTGGTAGGTTGTCTTGCCTAATTGGAAGTTGCCCTTTGGGTGGTGGAAAAACAGTTGATATCATATTGATGTAAATTGTTGTCCACTTAATATCAAGACAGGAGGGGAGGAGTTGTCTCCCATCGTTTGCTTCTAGCAAAGGCAGCATTGTTCCTCAGATTTTTACTAAATTTACAATTATTTGACTCTTTTTCCAATTCTGTCGTTCTTTTTAATAGGCTATCTTCATTTAGGGTTCGGATAGCATTGTTTGTACAATATTTTTTGTGGGACATGCGAGCACATCAGACATATGCATTCTGAATACAAGGAATGTCCTTCCGATATCAAATAGTTTGGATTTTTTTTAATTCGCGATATATATATAATACAATTTTCCCGATTGTCGACAAGTATGGACCAAATGTCGACAAAATCTGATCATCAAAATATTTAGAGAAAAGCTTAAGATAGCTATGCTTAACATCGCCATTATTTGCCATGAAATAACTGCATCAGTCTTCTATTTCATTCGTAAGTGGTACTGATTATATATTATCTTTCCATTACAATCCCAATATTCTGATGATGCGTATATGTGGTATATGGTAAAATTTCTGTGTAAATGAACGATGCACAAGGTGGTCTCTGACCTTAATATTTTGACTGTACTGAAGTATTACTTTGTCGACATCGGATCTTGAGATTTGACGATTGTCGACAATGAAAAATCTACTCGACAACAGTAATCGTTCATGATGGTACGATTCAATTCCTGATGGAGCCATTATCGTAAATTTAGGCTCATATGTCCACTCTCCCTATGAGGGCTATTTCAGTTGAAATACACACTACCCCTGTGGAAGATTTTGAAAACATCTTCAACAGAGGGAGTATGTTTTTCAAATGTAATTGGGTTAATCATTTTGAAACACATCTCCTGTGTTATAGCTTTATCTACATCTTCTACAACTGGAGTGAGTATATCAAATGGAAGTTACCCGATGGGTCTTGTATTCAAAACTCATACTCCCTCTGTGTAAGTCTTTAGCTAAATCTTCCACAGTGATAGTGTGGATTTTAAATAGAATATCCCAATATCCCACACCTTTGTTTGACGGAACATAAGTTGTGTACAGATAACACGCATGTAAAGCTAGCAGTCGAGTTCGAAAGGAGTTGTGCGTTTTAAACTCTCTCCACCCGCCACCTGGGTGTCGACTGCAGACGACAAGTTTCAAATTTGTTTTTAAAAATTCAAAAACTTCAGAATTGTTCGTTTTCATTACCATATTCGAAATCAGCATGAAAATGCATTAAAATGAGCTACAAACAAGCCTAGTATTGCTTCAGTATAGTTCGTGAGATCGTTCTTGGACTTCTTATGTTAAAGCCTATGCCTAGCACCCAGAGCATTAATAACTCCTATACCTTGTGTGCCAATCCGAGGAGGACAATGATGGAAAAGTTTGATGTGTCATTGGTGTGTCTGAATGACGCATGTTTAAAGTTTACGCGCCCCTATACTGCAATTCCTTTTAGCATGTAATTGGGTAAACAGTAATTAGTTTATTTATCACGTGAAATCAATTTAACATTAGGTTTAATGGTTGTGGTATTTGTTCGTTTGATTCCTTCCTCTGTATTTTGATTTACGACATTGCGACTGGGAGCCCATATCACCCTCTTTACATTACAAATGAATAAGCAAAACCACTGTTTTAGGCCCTTGTTGATTTTTTTAATTCATCTCTTTTCTATTGTTGATGAATACGTTTGTGAAGGTTGTCATTGGTGTTGATGATGATGATTTATTGTTGATGAAGTAAGCTATGTACTGCTGATATCGGTATTACTTAATTAGGTCTCTGCTGCTGATACTAATTTTGATGAAGGAGCTATATAATTGATATTGGTATCGATGAAGTAACTTTCTACTGTTATATTGATGAAGTAGCTATCTACTGCTGATATTGGTATTGATGAAGTAGCTATCTACTGCTGACATTGGCGTTGATGAAGTAGCTATCTACTGCGGACACTGGTGTTGTCGAGGTAGCTATCTACTGCTGATGATGGTGTTGATGAAGTAGCTATCTAACTGCTGATCATGGTGTTGATGAAGTAGCTATCTACTGTTGATATTGGTGTTGATGAAGTAGCTATCTACTGTTGATATTGGTGTTGATGAAGTAGCTATCTACTGTTGATATTGGTGTTGATGAAGTAGCTATTTACTGCTGATATTGGTGTTGATGAAGTAGCTATCTACTGCTGATATTAGTGTTGATGAAGTAGCTATCTACTGCTGATATTGGTGTTGATGAAGTAGCTATTTACTGCTGATATTGGTGTTGATGAAGTAGCTATCTACTGCTGATATTGGTGTTGATGAAGTAGCTATCTACTGCTGATATTGGTGTTGATGAAGTAGCTATCTACTGCTGATATTGGTGTTGATGAAGTAGCTATCTATTGCTGATATTGGTGCTGTTGATGAAGTAGCTATCTACTGCTGACATTGGTGTTGATGAAGTAGTTATCTACTGCTGACATTGGTTGTTGTTGAAATATATAGCTATATACTGCTGATATTGGTGTTGATGAAGAAGCTATCTACTGCTGATATTGGTGTTGATAAAGTAGTTATCTACTGCTGACATTGGTGTTGATGAAGTAGCTATCTACTGCTGATATTGGTGTTGATGAAGTAGCTATCTGCTGCCGATTTGGGTGTTAATGAAGTAGCTATATACTGTTGATATTGGTGTTAATAGAGTATAATAATGTTAAAATATTTTAATAATGTTCCGAAGACATTTTGAAAACGTGATGCAAAACATTCTAACATAATGTTATTTAAGAGTTGACAATTTTTTTTGCAATAATGTTTGCCAAACAATATTTTACAATAGCATTTTGACAACAGTTTTAAAATGTTGCTGTAGTGTTTTTGTTGTTGTTTTTTGTTTGTTTGTTGTTGATTTTTATTGTTTTTGTAGAGAAAATGTTATAAAAACGTTTACATGACTTTTATATAACCCGACATTTAAATACTATTAACATTATTTTTGATATCATAAGGACATTTCTGGTATTCAGAATCCAATTTAGTATGTCTGTGCTCTCATTTCCCATAAAAAGTAATGTGCAAAGGTGGGTCACCGAACCCTTAAGATGATTGGCTGTTTATGATTACTGGCCATGTAATTCGTTGATTTAAGGGCTGGGGTATGAACGTTTGAACAGTATTTGTGTGGGACATGAGAGCACATCCGACATATCAAATTGCATTCTGAATACGAAGAATGTCCTTCTGATATCAAGTAATGTTGATTTTTTGAAATTCGCGATATAATACATATTTTATGGCAAATGATTAAAAATTATTTATTATTAATTATTATACATAGACGTAACAATGTAGATCTGTGTATTGATGAAATATAGTGCATTGCTTACACGCCTGCTGTAGATCTTTGAATTGATGAAGTAGTCAATAATTGATGTACGTCTACTGTAGATCTGTGTGTTGATGAAGTAGTGCATTGCTTAGTCTACTGTAGATATGTGTATTAATGAAATAGTGTATTGCTTACATCTACTGTAGATCTGTGTATTGATGAAGTAGTGCATTGCTTACGTCTACTGTAGATATGTGTATTAATGAAGTTGTGCATTGCTTACGTATACTGTCTATCTGTGCATTGATGAAGTAGTGGATTGCTTACGTCTACTATAGGTCTGTGTATTGATGAAGTAGTGCATTGCTTATGTCCAATGTAGATCTGTGTATTGATGCAGTAGTACATTGCTTACGTCCAATGTAGATCTGTGTATTGATGAAGTAGTGCATTGCTTACGTCTACTGTAGATCTGTGTATTGATGAAGTAGTGCATTGCTTACGTCTACTGAAGATATGTGTATTGATGAAGTAGTGCATTGCTTACATCTACTGTAGATCTGTGTATTGAGGCAGTAGTGCATTGCTTACGGTACATCTTCTGTAGATATGTGTACTGATGAAGTAGTGCATTGCTTACATCTACTGTAGATCTGTGTATTGGTGAAGTAGTGCATTGCTTACATCTACTGTAGATCTGTGTATTGATGAAGTAGTACATTGCTTACGTCTACTATAGATATGTGTATTGATGAAGTAGTGCATTGCTTACGTCTACTGTAGATCTGTGCATTGATGAAGTAGTGTATTGCTTACGTCTACTATAGGTCAGTGTATTGATGAAGTATTGCATTGCTTACGTCTACTGTAGATATGTGTATTGATGAAGTAGTGCATTGCTTACATCTACTGTAGATCTGTGTATTGATGAAGTAGTGCAATGCTTACATCTACTGTAGATCTGTGTATTGATGAAGTAGTGTATTGCTTACATCTTCTGTAGATATGTGTATTGATGAAGTAGTGTATTGCTTACGTCTACTGTAGATCTGTACATTGATGAAGTAGTGCCATACTTACATCTACTGTAGATCTGTATTGATGAAGTAGTGCAATGATTACATATACTGTAGATCTGTGTACTGATGAAGTAGTGCATTGCTTACATCTTCTGTAGATATGTGTATTGATGAAATAGTGCATTGCTTACATCTACTGTAGATCTGGGGATGATGAAGTAGTAACATTGCTTACATCTGCTGTAGATCTGTGTGTTGATGAAGTAGTGCATTAATTGCTTACGTCTACTGTAGATCTGCGTGTTGATGAAGTAGTACATTGCTTACATCTATTGTAGATCTATGCTTTAAAGGAGTGCATTGCTTACGCCTATTGTACATTATAGATATGTGCATTGATAAAGTAATAAAGTTGATAAAGTGCACTGACATGACTGATGAAGTATGCGTTGCTTACGCCTATTGTAGATCTGTGTATTGATGAAGTAGTACATACTTACGTCTACTGTAGATCTGTGTATTGATGAAGTAGTACATTGCTAACATCTGGAGATATGCGTGTTGATGAAGTAGTGCTTTGCTATACAGCTACTGCAGATATGTGCATTGACGAAGTAATGCATTGCTTACACCTCTTGAAGATCTATGCTTTTTAAAGTAGTGCATTGCCAAGTTACGCCTATAGTACATTAGATATGTGCATTGATAAAGTAGTGCATTGCTTTATATACGCCTATTGTAGATCTGTGCACTGATGAAGTAGTGATTTGCTTACGCCTACGGAAGATCTGTGTATTGATGAAGTAGTTCATTGCTTACGCCTATTATAGACTATGGGACATGGGCATTTATCTTTCACTTCCGTAGTCCACTCTTGGGCAGAACATAAAAACATAACAAATCAAGAGTAAATATATGTCTGAATTAATATCCAAAAAATTCCCACGTTTTACTTTACTCATTTAGGAGTTATTTGGGGTTAAAAATGTGTTTTTCGTGATTTTTTTCCATTTAAAAAAAAAATGTCAAATATTAAAATAGCTGTAACTTTAAAAATAAATTGAGTAGAAATTTCATTTCTATTGTAGATGTTACATGTCATATGGATTTCCAACACTGGTGAATAAAAATGTCATAGCACAACTCTAAAATATAAAAAAAATGGCAAAAACCATATTTTTGTGCTATTTTGGCCATTTTTGACCTAAAAATGTAAGTTTTGCATGGGAAAAAAAAATATATATATTTTCTTGAATTGAAAAATATGTCATTATATCAACCTAGTTATTTTGAACAAAAAAGTTAATGATGGTGAATGTCTGTGACCTATAGTTTTTGATCTATGGCCCTTTCAAATTCACATATGGACTAAAATAGCATGTTTTTGTCAATTTTTCCAATATTAGGCGGAAAATGGTACTTTTTTGTAATTTTAACAAAATTTTCAGTGTTTGGAAAGTGGGAACTTCACATATATTATGGATATATTATAGTACTTTCATTTTAAGCTAGTTGTAGATCCACTGGTAGCTCGGTTTCCATGGCAGAAGCAATTATATCGTCAATTTTACTACTTTCAATGCAGCAAAATCATTTTAGTCATCATTTTACTGCATTGAAAGTAGATAAAATTGCAGCTACCACGGTAGTGGGCATACTAGTGGATCTTGAAATAGCTTAACATTAAAGTACAATTACATGTTCATATTATTAAGTGAAGTTCCCACTTTCCAAAAACTAACAAGTTGGTTAAAATGGCCATAAAGGACCATTTTGGCGTAATATTGGAAATATTGAACAAAAACATGCTCTTTTAGTCCATATATGAATTTGAAAGGGCCATAGATCAAAAACTATAGGTCACAGACATTCACCATCATTAACTTTTTTGTTCAGAATAACTAGGTTGACATAATGACATATTTTTTAAATCAATAAAATTTATATTTATTTTTTCCCCATGCAAAAATTACATTTTTAGCTCAAAATGGCCGAAATAGCACAAAAATATGGTTTTGCCATTTTTTTTATATTTTAGAGTTGTGCTGTGACATTTTTATTCACCAGTGTTAGACATCTATGTAATATGTAACATCTACAATAGAAATAAAATTTCTACTCAATTTATTTTGAAAGTTACAGCTATTTTAATATTTGACATTTTTGGGCAAAATGGAAAAAAATCACGAAAAACACATTTTTAACCCCAAATAACTCCTAAATTACACAGTAACGTGCAACTTTTGAAAGTGGGAAATGTTATATTATTGATCAGTGATATAATAGCTATATTTTCATGTATAAAAAGTAATGCATTGCTTACACCTACGGAAGATCTGTGTATTGATGAACGTCTACTGTAGATCTGTGTATTGATGAAGTAGTGCATTGCTTACGTCTACTGTAGATCTGTGTATCGATGAAGTAGTGCATTGCTTACGTCTTCTGTAGATCTGTGTATTGATGAAGTAATACATTGCTTACGTCAAATTATAGATCTGCATTAACGAAATGGTACATTGATTCATGTTTATTACCATTTTGTACTACCTAAAAGAAATGAACCAGATGGTTGCCCTGGATCTGTGTGAACCATGATGAAAAAAAACACGAGTGATAATATCATTAAAACGGAGTCCAAATTTGAGCGACGTGCCGCGCCGTATCACATATCTCTTAACATAACGTAATATTCCTTTACCTTCAAAACACGTCACTGCATGTTTAACATTAACATCATTGTTTTTGGCTCCTCCAAATTGACTTTCTTTCCGACAATAATAATACTAAAACAAATAAGATAATACTTCAATTTCAATTGTATATTTTATTCACAAGTCGTATCTTGTCACAGAAAGTGCATTACCTGTAGTGAAAGCTTTTATGTTAAAACACACTTTATAAATACACTATAGACGCGAATAAAAGCACTTTTATGCAATCAACATGATCAATCAATGATTTACAGACACTTACATATTAATATACCAATGCATTTCAAAGAGCGACAACTTCAAACACAACATCAGAATCAAAAGTACATAATAGATCATCTTTCCACAGATTCTGACACATAATTTGATCCCCTTTTTGATGTCATTATGCGAGTTGTAGTAATAATTCATTTTTTGCTGCGTCGTGTATCTTATTTATAAAACGTTTCTGTTTACCCACAACTCCACCTACCTACGCATTAACTCTTACTCTGCTGAAAGACAATCCAACTGGTTCATTTCATAAAAATTTCATAATTTTCATATTTAAATGTTATACCAAATCTATATGAAAATGCATAAACATGCCTAGTTTTGAGTTAGATGTTCTTGAAATATATACCATTATGCTATTTTAGATGAATACTAAAATTAATAAATACCAGAGTGGTGTGTATGCAAGGAGGAATATATTTTATGTGGAACATCGTTTCTGGGTACCTTTTAGATTTATCAATATTAATGCGCCCAAAGGCCACCAGAAGGCGGCGTGCTCTTTGTAAGAGTCACGCCGTGTGTACTCATGAACTTAAGTGTCTCATCCGAGTCAACAACTATACGGTAGGAAAAAAAACCCATATGTACGTTGAAATTGCATCGCGTTTATTTTTTGTGTCAATTTCAAGACTTGGATCTATAGAACCTGGGAGGTATATGTGCACTTAAATATCAGTTGTGCTTTGGCTCTGATGGTGCTTTGACATGCTTGATGAGCTTGTGTGAATTTAGGAAGTGTTAACAACAATGTGGCCTGGTTTTGTACCAAATAAATTGTGAAATTTACATCCTGTGTGTTCATTCTTCTACTTCCATGATTCGAGCAACATCAGAGGTAACTGCATCCGAGTGTTTGTCATTTGTGTCACTATAGGATCATGTGTGTCTTCTGCACTTGGTATAGAGTCGAAATCTAACTCTTCTGGACATGAGTGCGACAACAATTTGACTTTAAGAAAACGAAATCTTGCTTCGAAATCGCCTTCAAATGCCTTTTGTAGACGAGTTTAACTATCAACTTGATGTTTAAACTTTGAAATTCTTGCGTCAACAGCTTAACACGTCAATGTCCTGACGTTCCATATGGGCACATCAATTTCTTTTATATGATGTCATCATTCAACGCCAACATGTACTTCATAACATCATTTTGCACATGTGCTTTATTGTTACTCAACTATGTCAGGAATGTGGACTCCTCATCTGAAACAAGACTGCAATTGACAGCGCCTGTCAATCCTGTAGAACGCGGCTCGATCTTCGCATTCCACTGCCAGGTGTGGAATGTCAAGCCTGGTCAAGAGGTCACTTTGATCCGCAACGCGGATAAAGAGAGGATATTCTTAGATGAAGTTCTTCACCTGCGTCAGGATCGTGTATTTTTGGCGCTAAGACAGATGGAGAGTGGATCAACTGTTTATTTTCTGTCAATCATGGATGTAAAACAAGAGGACGAAGGGGAATACACGTGTAAGATTATGGATACTGACGGGACCGCGAGATTACCGGCTGGTACCATAACGTTACAGACGTTATATTTCCCGCCATCGGATCCGAATTGTGGCGCGGTAAATACAAACTTACGTCAAGTTTACGCGGGAACGCTACTTAAAATGAACTGCTCATCGCGCGTTGGTAATCCGCCTGTTGATATTCAATGGCATGACAGTAAATCGAAAGAAATTTTAACATCGGTGAAGGAAGTCGTAACGGGCGATATTCTAACTTCTGTGTTGAATTTAAGAGTAGCATTACAACATTCGCGCGTTATTTTTGTGTGTCAGATTTCCAGCAAAGCATTTCCAAGCAAGACACGTACTTGTCATGTAGGCCCTGTGGTTGTCTTACCCAATCCAGCCGGTAGCATTTACCCTACTGTAACCATGCCTCATGACGTTATTATTAACACCGATGTAGTAGCAGTTACTTTTAACACTACAAATTGCGAAAAACAATGCACATTCTTAAAATCACCTGCCGTATTTTGGATCGTGTCAACCATTGCTACAATTATATTGGCATTTGTGTTTTTCATTTTAGTTGTTGTTTTGTTTCTAAAATATCGCAAGATGCCTGCTACCACTAAGTATACAGGGGTACCTATGGGTAAAGTATACGATGAATTACAGAGACGCCAAATAGATGATAGAGTCTATATGTCATTGGTAAAACTGAAGAGACAAAATGAAGTTGAGAATCTTCCTCATAGACATACCATGGGGCGTTATGACGCGCCTTGACTGAAGCATCAGTAAATGTTATTCTTATACTGAATCATGATTCATATTGTATATTCATACAAAGCTGCCGTGTGGTATGATAAGGGAATGGCATGATGTGTTACACAGCCAAACTCCTCCAAGAGACGGGACTGTCACAGATGCATGTATAAACATGCCTTGATAAGATAAACTCATATCCGAAGTAGAGTGGTGCACATCAGTAGTACCTTTGTGGTGCACTGAGCCTTTCAAAGTTCCTGATTTTAGTTGCGGTTTTTAGTTTTAGTCACGTGGGTTCCCATCGTAGCTAAGCTCCTGTACAGGACACATGTCACGTAACCTACGACATGTACGAGGCTGACGAAACTACTAGGCTGAAAGCCACTTCAAAATAGGTGGTTATCAATAATTAAAAAAAAACTTACACAAAAAATGGATTTGATAGTATGACTTCCCATCAAACAACCTCCAGCGGATTAAAAATGGAAAAATATTTTGTCACAACATCCCACATTCATAGATTTTCGTTGACTTTTTTTTTTATTTCAAAGTCACATGTGTTAAGTGTGTTAACCAATGGCGAATTAAACATTGGTACAAATCGTATCCTGCACCGCCTGTGCAAACTGTTATTACCAAATCTATTGTGCCATATCTTCATGATCTTTGTAACAAACCGCTTAACTACATGGTAGGGTTCTCCACCTTTCTAGTATAATATAACGCTTTATAATGTCCTGATTTCTAATGTCTGGCCAATGATAACCAAAGCCCGAGACTTGAAAATACCCAATGCCCGAGTAGGGAAAACCGGTGAAGTTTCAATAATATACTATATTGTATATAGTTTATTGTTACAGTAATTACGGTGTACCTCTGCAATAAAAAAACAGCTAATCTATAGGTTGTAGAAAATGCAATAAACATGTGATTGTTACGGCATTACAGTTAAAATCATATAGTCATACGATAATAGAATATAGTTTCCCGTGTTCTCTCTACGGATAAACAGCATTGGGATGCTGTACACTATGGGAAAGAACAACCAGCACTTTAAGTAGATTACAATGTGATACAGCCTACAGAAACTATATGCAACTCTAGGTCATCAAAGCATTGTCCGCCAAGATGGATTACAAAGAAAAAATACATAAAATATGACTCAAATAGGTGATTTAATTGACAATCTGAAATGCTTGTAGTTATTAACTGTAAAGGATCTAACATGGCTGTCATTTTCGTATTGTTATACTAGGCCTATTCCGGTTTGTTTATTGCATACACTGGTATGGTCTGTATTGAGTGCGTACATCCATTACTGCAAACGTTAAAATTTGTTATTCAAAGTTAATGTCTCATATAAGTGGTTGAGTGTCGAATCGTGTAACCCTAACCCCGAGGGAGGGTGGCTGAGTGTCGAATCGTGTAACCCTATATCCTAATTTAACCCTAACCTTAACCCTAACCCTAACTCTAACCCTGTGTTTATATCTTTAATCCTAACCTAACACTAACCCTGACTCTAACCCTATCCCTATATCCTTAATCATAACCCTAACCCTAATCCTAACCATAACCCTAACATTAACCTATAACCCTAACCCTATCCTTAAACCTAACCCATTGGCTGCACATTCACGATTCAACACTCGCCCACAGTGATAATTAGTAAAGTGCGGGCAGATGGTATCAGTGGTAATGCAGATGTGACATCCCAATTGGGAACTGATGCATCATTATTTTCTATGGTGTACCGAAGATAAGGTTTAATGCACTTAGCAGCTTGGAGTTTGGCTGTGTACGATAAGACTTGAAATTTGGGTTAAATAACATGCATTCTGTATTAAATTGCTCACTAAGTACGCTTTCACTGTATTAAGTAGTATTGTTTTGCATCGCAAAACAGAGGACGAATCGATGCTATCAAGTGCAACGTATTCCTCCTATTACGAATTATTCTGTACTCGGATTGTACTTTCATAATAAGTATGCTAAACATGCACTTTGAGTAGAAGTCAGTTTTATTGCACATAAATGAAGTCATATTAGACGAAGCCAAACATTGTTAACTTTAATTCGTCACAGAAATCTATGTAGTTTTGTTTCAGATACGCGTCATTTCTTTTGTTACAGTTGACTTGGAACCGGGTTATACAAATGGCATATTTGGTATTGTAATTGAAACGAGATGATGTAGTGTTTATATTAACCTATTTCAGAGTCTTAGAGGGTGCTCTCTTCACTGTAAATCCAAGTGTTTAGGGTTTCTGTAACACTTTTCAAACACTGCAAGGTGTTTATTTTTTCATTTACACAGTAAAGGAATAGGATAGCTAAACACATAAACACCAAAGTAAACACATAAACACAAAGAGATAACATATGAGAGTAATTAGATTCTAAACATTCAACATGTTTACTTTCAAAATGGTTTAGAAAGTAAACACACAGAATGTTTACAAAGTAAACACATGTGCATTTACTTTCCGAACAATATGAAAGTAATCATGTTGAATGTTTAGAATCTAAATACTCTCATGTGTTTACTCTTTGTGTTTATGTGTTTACTTTGGTGTTTAGGTGTCCTATTCCTTTACTGTGTAAATGAAAAATTAAACACCTTGCAGTGTTTAAAAAGTGTTACAGAAACACCAAACACTTGGATTTACAGTGTTGGTATATCTCCGTTTGTTCGACACACTATACTCATTCGACACGGTAAACCCTAATCTAACTGTCATAACCCTAGTTAATTCATAGGTAATCCGGTTTTTGTTGTTCATATTAATAATTGGTGTGTTGATCAAGTGGAACGTTTTCAAGATATATGTCCATTGTCCACAGGTTGCGTATTGAATGGACGTCCTCTATTTGTTCGACACACCACTTGTTTGACGCGGTAAAACCCAACCAGTCCCAGCAAACAATGTTTTAAAACGTTATGAACGTGTTATAAAATCGTTTTGGTTTTATTTAAAACGTTTTTATAACATTTAAATGTTGATTTATATAAAGGGCATGAAAACGTTAAAAACAGTACAGCATTTTTTTAGTTAGGCCAAAATATGATTAAAAATTGATATTTTTGAAAATCAAAAGTCCTCGAAGTAAATTGTATAAATCTAATGATAATGCACTTTAAGTGTATGTAGCTGGGATGAAAAGCCGACGATCAATTGAAAATGTTGACTTTTTATATTGAAGATAGGCTATAGATTTTTTCCCCAAAACATGAAAAATTTTTAGGTCTTTGTGGGAAAAAATCTATATCTTCAATATGAAAGGTCAAAATTGTCAAAAATATCAATTTTTAATCATTTGCCATAAAATGTGTATTATATCGCGAATTTCAAAAAGCCAAAATTATTTGATATCAGCAGGACATTCTTCGTCTGATGTGCTCTCAGGTCCCACAAAAAATACGTAAAGACGTCGCTATCCGATCCCTTAATGAAGACAGAATATGCGTATCGTACACTCTTAAAAATACCTAGTCGTTTTTTCGACTAGAAATCCTAGTCAAAATAATTTGACGAGATTCTGGTCATTTTGAGGAGATTTTCTAATCATTTCAACGCTGATCTAGTCATTTATGCCTGGTCAACGCATATCTAGTCATTTACGCCTGGTCATAAATTTTAGTCAAGAAATTCTAGTCAATTCCAAGTCGAGGATGTAGAATTTGGTGTGAGTTTTCACACCAATTTCGGTAACAAATTGGGTAACAATTTTGTAACAAATGATTATTGTGATGAGTGCTAGTGTTTGGAGGACCTTCTCTAAATCCTAAATATTATACTCAGTTGAAATAATAGGAAACAAAACCACGGATGAAGAACACAGGGCAAACGCTATTTAACACCATAGATTTTATATTTTCAAGCAAATACATTATAATTTTCTGCCATCCTCTTTTAAGACCGTAATTTTATAGATAATTTCTGTAATATACGTGTCACCATGCTATCAAATAGACTTGATGGCTATTTAACACTACTGTGTGAGGCGCAGTGTTACAAGAGATGATGCATTTCCCCAAATTAACATGACTAGAGTTTAAAATGACTAGAATCTAGTAAGATCCTATTGCACCCCGCAATCTAGTCAAATTTGACTAGTTTCTAGTCAAAAGTGAAAAAAAATGACTAGATATTCTAGTCATATTTTGACAAGACTCCTAGTCGTTCCTGTCGACTAGATTATCCTAGTCAAAATGACTCGAGTCTAGTAAGATCCTATTGCACCCCGCAATCTAGTCAAATTTGACTAGTTTCTAGTCAAAAGTGACTAGGGATTTTTAAGAGTGTACACATAATTGATATTGTTCGCAGAAGTAAAAATGCATACAAAAATATGGAACTAAAACACTGAGCAGTAAATGGGAGTATATTTTCATAAGAAATACAATAAGTTAAGAGGATAGATCTACTTAATCAATCCTGATAATAAATTGAAAACATGGGCTTCAAAAGACAGCATGGCGGGGATTGTAAGAGATTTATTCTCAGAATTGTTCTCCTCCACACACGATCCTATTATAACTCGTTTAATCAATCATTCCATTTAAATATGTCACCGAGAATGAAGATATTGTATGATGCAGAAATTCACATTGTAGAAAATTTGAGTAAATATAAATTTAGTTCTGTTTCACTGAAAAGAGTAATTGTGTTATTTGTTAGTCTTTCAAAAATAGTATGACTGATGTGAGCGTAGCTGAATTTATACTCGATCGACGGGCACGAGTTTTCCGATGCATCGCTCGTCGCTTTTACATTTATACTAATCACTGCGATCGCGATTGCAGACGACAATTAAAATATCAATTGGCCACAATTATGCAACACACTGTCAATAATTATTGTTATGAAATAACTCATCTCCGAAAGTGATAAAAAAAGTAAATTAATTAGCAATGTAATTCATCCAGTTGATAGGAAATTATTGGTTGATATATTCACGTGACAAGCGACATGGAAAGTGACGTCATTTTCGCAAAAGCGATGGGTGTCGATCAATCGTCTCGAAGAGAATACAGTCAGCCACCTGGACAACCGATTCTTTAGAAATGCTTAGTCGCGCTAAAAGTCGATCGATACATGTTAAAATCAGCACAATTCAGAGATACACCTTTTTGCTATGAAATTAATTTTCTCGGTCAAATATAAAGCAATATTTTTTTTTCTTTAGTAATGTCAGTTAAAAACTTGGTGCTTGGATATACATTTTTTTTTAAAATCCTGGTGTTAAAATTAAGCATCAAATTGTGTCTTTTAGTGTGATATTTTTGATTTTTATAGGCCTTGAGTTCGCCCGCGAGCTTTTTACGGAATTGATTTTTTAGCGTCTCAAACTAATATAGTTTGCTAAAGAAAGATATTTCCCACCTCTGTAAAGCACATCGTGTGGACCTATATATTATAGTTTTGTCAGAATTTCCGTTTTTTATTTTACCCTTTTTCCCTTCATGCTCCGAAAATGTCAAACTCAGTACTTTTATCTCGTGAGCAACCAGCAGAAATAGTCGATATTTTCATTGTTGTCATCCAGGGCAATTTTCCATTGAAAAGCAAATATTGCCCGACCAGCGATTTAGTAGCCCAAATCCCCAATTGGGTTTTCTGGTAAATGAGGTGAATTTTAAAAATTTGCTCCCGTGATAGCCCGCAATTTCAATTTATATGGATTCCATGATTATGAAAACCATTTTGTCTGTCTGTTTGTTTGTTTACCTAGGTTAGTCCGTATTAAGAGACGCACGCTTGAGGTCCATGGGAAAATCCACGGTCCAAACCTAGAAAAATTAGCGTGTTATTATACGGGATTTTAATCTTCTGTCCCTCCTATCTCCACCCCCCCCCCCCCATCGCGGGTTGCCATTTTCATTACACCCTTCAGACTTGTGTTCGGGTTTGTTTTTAATTTGACATGTAGGCGTATACCTAAATGTATAGCTATGCTATATATTATTATGTAATATCATGTACATGTATAGGCCTATACGGTGGGGTGGGTGCAGAGGTGTGTGAGGTGGATAGTGGGGGTGTATGTAGGGAAACTTTGGGGTGGTACTCAACACACTTTAACCATGACTTCCAATGCAATTTCACGTGATGAAAGATCCTCATCGTGCTATAAACATGATCAGTCAGTGGCGTAGCTGCCGGGGGGGGCAGGGGGGCAATTGCCCCCTGGCAAAATTTGCCTATTTGGGCCCCCGCCCCCTAGTGCAAAGAAAAAAGAGGAAAAGAGTGAGAGAGAGAGAGTAAAAGAGAGATAGGTAGAAGAGGGGACTCCATACGATATGCAATACCATACGATTATATTCAATAAGCCTGGCAAAATTGTCTATTTGGGCCCCGCCCTCCCCCCCAAGTGCAGGGAAATTTTGTGGATTTGGGCCCCGCCCCATACAGGCTTGCCCCCCTTGGAAAAAACCCAGCTACGCCGCTGTGATCAGTAGGAGCGCTATAGGCCTGGGAATTTCGTTGCTATATTGAAGTTCTGGCAAAACTGTAGCCATGCCGGTATTCCTATTAAACCCAGGGATATCGATCCACAATGCTAGTATTAGCCTTAGATTTCACGCGTTGATTTTGAAAATTTTTCAGGCGGGAGTAAAAAATGGTAAAATCAAAACAGAAATTCTGACAAAACTATGATATATCGCTCACGGTGATGTGCGTTAGAAAGTTGGGAAAAATCCTTCATTAGCGAACTATATTACTTTGAAAAGCTAAAAGGTTGATCCAAAAAAAGGCTCGCGGGCAGAGTTTAAGCCTATCAAAATCGAAAATCTTACACGAAATGACTGAATTTCACGCCTAAGTTTAACACTAGGATTTGAAAAAAAAATACAGTATCAAGCAGACTTGTAGTCGAGTCACTGAAAGTCGAGTCCGAGTCGAGTCGAGTCATCGAGCCCTCGAGTCTCGAGTCGAGTCGAGTCATGAAGCCTTCGAGTCCGAGTCGAGTCGAGTCATTTGAAGTTGTCAGTCGAGTCGAGTCGAGTCGAGTCAGGCCATTCTGTCGAGTCGAGTCGAGTCGAGTCGGATATATTTTGTCGAGTCATTTCGAGTCACTTCACGTTTTATATGCTCATGATACCAGCTATCAACTTGATAGCCCAATTTGCATGAATTTGTACTTTTTGAAATTAAAATCCCAGTGAGAGTACATAATATTAATTTATGAATCTATGTGCTCCATCCAGTGCATTGTGGAAATCAGTAATCAGTCAGACTTGTAGTATTGCCATTAGGACCCGCCATGAGTATGGGTACGGGTGCGTGTCCCGGTACGGATTTCAGGTCATGGGTAAGGGTACGGGTACGGATCCCTAGCCTTGAGTATTCAGTACGGGTAGGCCTACGGAGCCATGGGTACGGGTACGAGTATGCACTGAAAACAAAAACTCGTATTATGTAAGCTGAACTAAGCTTTTGTTTAGTAGGACCACTAGTTTCCCCTGGTAAACTAGTTTTTAATGTCGGACTAAACGTCCATCTAGTATGCTTGGCTAGTACAGCATGCAGTGAGGGAAATTGTTAGTACGGACATGCCGAACTATGCCAAATGATGGTACTTTACTAATAAGTGAAAATTAGTTGCACCGCAAAAGTTGGTCCAACTAACTTTTCTGGCTTTACGAATTGGTAGAACGAATCATGCTTGTGGGCCGTACCAAGGGTTGTACTAAAGTTGAATTTACCGCCCTTTTGATCACATGACATGACTCTTATGACAAATTAAGCTAGTAGAGCTAGTCTCTACTAGCTTATAGACGACATTTATTCACACATGCAGCTGTAGACATAGCACATCTAGCGTCTTGAGATGGACATTTTAGCCTTCGATTCTAGCCCGTTAGAAATGGTCGAAGAAATGGAAAGGTATGTTTTATTGACATTTTTCCCAAGCTTGTTTTTGAATAACTTACAAACCGTTAGAATTTGAAATGAGATTGTAAATCGGAACACAAATGTCATGATCATGGACCGTGGGTTTGTGCATGCATGGTTGAGGCTGCCATGGCTGCCGAATTCGTGGAAACCTTCATCATGCCGTGTGTAGAAAACAGGGCTCAAAAAACGGGGCCAAATCTGTTTCAAATTCTAACCATGCTAAAACGGTTTGTAAGTTATTAAAAAATACAAGGTTGGGAAAAAAAGGTCAATAAAACGTAAGTTTCCATATCTTCGACCACTTCTACCGGGCTAGAATTGGGCTAGTTCCACAGACTAGTTCAGTTAGCTGAACTAGTCGAACATATACAGAATGCCCTATTAAAAAAATAGTCGTACTTGACATCGTTTTTGATAGTAGAGCCCATTAGTAGAACACCCCAATATATTAGTAGAGTCCTAGTAAGCTCTAGTAGGTCTAGTTGAACTAATTTATTATATTAGTAGGTCAAGGTTGAACTAGTATTTTGATAGTTAAGTCCCTAGTGTATCCTGACCTACTAACATATAGTTTAGTCCAGTCCAGCCGTATTAGTTACAGGTTAGTCGTACTTGACATTGTTTTAACTAACTTTTCCTTAGTTAGTCACCCCAAGTTTCGTTTTCAGTGTGGGTACGGAAATTGGGACTCGAGTACGGGTACTGGTCCAGTAGTGGTATGGAAATTGGGACTTCAAGTACTTGTATGGGTCCTATTATGGGTATGGGTATAAACAAATAAAATTAATCAAGTACAAAAAGAGATCAAATATTGGTGGTCATAGTGAATCTAGCCTAAAGGTGGCATATTGCAAGTGAAAAAACTATGTCCGAGTCCAGTCCAATGTTCAAATCTATGTAAAATGTGAAATGATTATCTAAAAATGTAAAAATAGATCTCAAATTCGTTGACTTTACTTATTTGACCATTTTCCAAATGAATTGGGGCTGTCAAATCTGTGACCTGTTATTATTCCTACATATCCACCAAATTATTTAGATTTATCTGTCACTTAGCAGAATCATATATTTGTTATCATTTAAAATGATATAATTGATACAAATTTCTACAATGTAGACTTCTTTCATGGAACTTTCCAATCCATTAAGCTCTTGAAAGAGAAACATGCACACTGGACCATACATCTCAGCTCCCACTCAGTAGGATAATAGTTTACATGTAATACTACACACAGCGTATAGGTATGCCAGGCAAACCTATCTGCTAGTCAGCCAAATTTGCCTAGAACACAATGGGCTATTCCAGAAAATAAGTGCACACCCCCTATAGAGGAGTGAATTTAAAATGAGAGAAAAACTCGGATTTCCAAGCTTATCTCTCTACAAAAGTCTGGATTTCCGGTCACAAATAATCAAAGAAAAGCCCGGATATCCATATTCTTCATTAGAAAGTGAAAAATAAGCCGGAAATTTTATTCACTTTCATGCTGAAGTTGCGGAATTTCAACTACATATTGCACAGATGGGTATAGAGGAGTGGCATTAAATACGAGGAAAAATTCCGGATTTTTTAGTGACAAGTGGGTAAAAGCCCGGATTTCCAAGGGGTATAGAGGAGTGACATCAAATATGTTGAAAAAATCCGGATTTTTTATTGCAAATTAAAAAAGTCCGGATTTCCAAGGGGTATAGAGGAGTGACATAAAATATGTTGAAAAAGTCCGGATTTTTTAGTGACAAGTGGCAAAAAGTCCGGATTTCCAAGGGGTATAGAGGAGTGACATCAAATATGTTGAAAAAATCCGGATTTTTTTAGTGCAAGTGTGAAAAAGTCCGGATTTCCAAGGGGTATAGAGGAGTGACATAAAATATGTTGAAAAAGTCCGGATTTTTTAGTGACAAGTGTCAAAAAGTCCGGATTTCCAAGGGGAATAGAGGAGTGGCGTTAGATACGATGAAAATGTCCTGATTTTTAGCGACATGTAGGACATGTTCAGATTTTCAAGTGGTATATTTAATAGAAAAAATATTTTGGGATGATAGAAAGCAACAAAGAGGGGGGGGGCTTGAATACAGTATTTGTATTACTTTAGCTACCATAGACGTAGATCCCGGGGATTTATCACCCCCCATATTTTGGCGGGGATGGTCCATACAATCATCCCCCTCCCAATGTTGACTCCTGATAATGAGTTTATGACTAAATTAACCCCATATTTGCCCATTTTAGCCCCCGTGGGTTTTAGCCTCAAAAGTGCAAATTTTCGCGTGCTTCGCACACATTTATTCTAATTTA
The DNA here is from genome assembly GCF_039555335.1 of Amphiura filiformis. NCBI lineage: Eukaryota > Metazoa > Echinodermata > Ophiuroidea > Amphilepidida > Amphiuridae > Amphiura > Amphiura filiformis. The sequence continues at coordinate 21,318,336 of NC_092640.1, forward strand.
CACCATATTTCATCAGTTTAGCTTCAAAATAGTAAAAATAAAATTCGCGCGCGATGCGCAATTGTACCATAAACTTATTCTGTCGCCAAAAGGTGCTGGATTGACTATACTTGAAGAATCCTTTTCCAACTCCACCCCCCAATGTCAAAAAGAAATCGAAACGCCACTACAGTCTAGGCCTACATGGTTGATTTTTAACTGGTTTAAAAGTTTAGGACTTTAGACCTATAATTTATCTTTATTTTTACATTAAATAAATTCCATTTTTATTTTTATTTTAACATGATTGTGAATTTAATAAATTATGTAGGCCTATGTGTTGTTTTTTATTATGGGCTACTACTACTAAAATACTATAGAAAGCTTTTTGAAATTCATTATACTGCATGATTTTTTGAATCACACTTCTGATCTGATAATACATTTACAGGGTTTTTGGCTGTATGTGATCTGGTGTTTAGCTGTTTAATGTTTTGCAAATGGGAGCAGTTGTTTTGCAATGTTTTAACCTTGTGCCAACCACTATTTGACCTCTGAACAAATACTATGCTCTGAAGCTCTTTGATACTTGTAGCACAGACCCTAGTGCTTGTACTAGCGGGGAAATTAAATTTTTTAAGGTTGGGCCCTACTATAGTAAGTAGTATTTGTACTGATGCAAAGTACAATGTACATAAATAATGTACTTTCTATGATATATATAGGGGCCTATTTTAATGAAATGAACACTGTCCAGGACATTATGCTTTTGGCCTTTTGCATTAATATTTTTTATTTATTTACTCCAGTCCTAATAATGTTATATGAATTTGTTTGAAATAATTTCCATGAGGAAGTTTTTTGCAAACAGGGGTTTTATAGAAGTTTCAGAGGGAAGTTCTCATTGCTTGAACATGTTGAAGGGTAACGGCAAGTTTATTTTGCATAACAGAAAGTGCATACAACTGCATAATTTAATACAAAATGGGATTTGGCTTTGCAGACTAAAAAGGACGAGGGGAGTTATTCATCCCTATGTGAGATACTATTGAGCCAAAATGATCTCATCTCCTATGGCAAAGTTCAATAACCTCCATTCAATAAATATAGCTCAAAGTTGACCTCCAGTTAGAGAGTATGGGATTTTTTACCCAAGAGACTCAAAGGTCATTCTATGGGTATACAAATATATTGGATTTAAAGAACTGTGTACTGAAAGATGTTATTATGTTATGTGACTTGTGGTATATTAATTGTTTTAACAAACATGTTTTACCCCTGTCCCAAGGATGTCTGTGTTTATATTTATCATTTCAGAATGTCATATAATATGTCTCAATTGAGGAAATGTCTGATAGTGGAAAGAGAAAGGTGTTGTGTTGCACACTTTTGGAGTTAGTCAATTACCGAGGTCAAGTAGACATGAAATTGTAGAAGTTCAAGTTTAAAATGTTTTTGTTTTGCCCACCTGCCTGGTTTATGCAGTTTTATGCACATTTTGTTATGCAAAATAAACTTGCAGTCAAGCCTATAGTGAATTGTACATTCAGTCTATAGGCCTACCAGTCTATCATGAATCATGATATCATCAATAATGTATGTTCAGAAATGGGTGTTTGAAAATAATATTTTGTAGAGAGTCGAAGCATATGTAGAATAGAAGCTAGTGGAAATGGGTCGAAATGTGCCTTATAAACGGAAATGGGTCCAACTATTTACCAAATGGAAATTGGTGCAAACATAGGTATTTGAGCCCGGGGGGGGGCACTCAACACAAATGACCATACGGGTATGCTCCCCGGAAAGACCCCCTTTTGGGTTTCGCAGCTCCAAAAGACCCCTATATTTGACCAAAATAAAGCTCCGAAAGACCCTTGATTTTGATAATTTCAGCTCTAAATGATCCAAAAATTGCTCATTCCTCATATTTCTTGTTTTTTCAGGTAATTTTCAACCAAAAAGCCAAGAAAGACCCTTGATTTTGACTTTTCGCAGCTCCAAAAGACCCCATTTTACTTGTTCACAGCCCGGTTCGCAGCTCCGAAAGACCCCCTTTTACCGGTACGCCGTCAGCTCCCAAAGACCCACCACCTCAAAATTCTGGGGAGCATACCCACCAAAATTTTTTGATGTGCCCCCCCCCCCCGGGTATTTGAGTACCTATGGTACAAATGACCTGAAATAATTATTATAATAATTATGATGACGATGATAAAGTTTTGCAACCTTTAAATAGGCACACTCATAGAAATTGTTCGTTGGCATTTAAAGTTGATGCAAGTCGTTGTGTCAACTTTCCGAGTAAATGGCAACGCGTACAATTTTGAGTAACGCTGACTCGATATCATTATGTTGGTCGCACTCATTTCCACTTACTTTATTGAGTTGTTACAACTCAGAAAATGAAACTAGGTTAGCATAATTTTCTACAGGTGTGCTATAGTATACAAAATTTTGCACTGATTACAAAAATAAATATTTGAATACTGCTAATTGTGCAGAAAATGATCCAATTACGTGAATTAAGTAACAAAGTACCATATTGGAACTCAAAACAATAAGTACCAGTAACTTAATATGAACGAGTTACATCAACTTACATGTTGAGTTACAATAACTCAACTAATTGGTTCTTTGAACCTTGTTTATTTTTCTAAGTTCCCTGAACTTGAATTCAGAAGTTGGCATTACTTAAAAAGTTGACGCAAACAACGACTTACATCAACTTTTTAAGTAATGTCAACAAAGTTGATTAGTTGACGGAACTTTATGAGCTTTTTCAGCATTTTTAAAGTTCGGATAACTAAAATGAATTTTGTTTTGGCAACTTTTACACTATTTTTGAGTTGTCCAAACTTACTCCTTTTGAATTGCGCCAACAAGGCGAACAAGTCATTTCTATGAGTGCAGAGTAAAAATTGTTCTTTCTGGTAGGTAAGCCCCCTCTAATGAAAACCTTCCAAAAGTGTTTCTTTTATATTAGGGAGGCTAGTATAAAGCATTTCAACTTTTAAAAAATCTTTAAAAAATGTTATAACTCAATTTAAAAACAAAAATAAAATTGAAGCAACCTTAAATAAAAATTCCTTTAAAAGGAATAGGGTGGGCAAATGAAAAATTGTCAAGAGAAATGAAAGAATGAGTAAGTCAAGTTCACAATTAATAAAAATTCCTTTAAAAGGAATAGGGCGAGCAAATGAATTGTCATATTGATAAGTCCAAGTAAAATAAAAAACATGTTTCACGTCCAGGTTTTTGAAAAAAAGGAGTAGGAGGGGCCTTTTTATTTTGTATCGCAGAATCGATGTAAATACCCATATTTAGAGCTATTTTAGCGTGCACAATAATGCCTGCAAAAAGGAGGCCTCTTTTTATTTGTTGTTCTGAGGGGTAGGCCCCCTCTAATGATCTCGAAACCTTCCAAATTGTTTCTTGTATATTGAGAAGGCTATAGAAAGCATCTCAACTCCCTAGACATAATTTTTTTAAAGTTATAACTGAATTGCAAAATATAAAAATATAATTGAAGAAACCTCCAAAAAGGATGGAGGGGACGTGAAACATGTTTATTTTTGTATTTGGCCTAATGCAGTATTACTTCGATTATCACTTGTCATCATTAGCAGAGGAGTGAAATTTTGATTGAAAGAATTAAACTAAGGGACGCACCATTTGATACTGAGAGGGGGGGTAGGAAGTTGGGTCGGGGAAAGTTTTTTATTTTTATAGTTGGTGGGGAAAGTTTTTTTGCTCATGAAGTGGGTGAAGTTTTTTTTTTTTTGAAAAACTTCCTACCCCACCCTGAGAATCTAATGGTGCATCCCTAAGAAGGTTTGTGTTTGAAGTTATATAAATAACGAACTAAGAGCAATCGAATTAGGACAACAAAATAAAAAATAAAAACCCACACCATAGGACTGTACGGTAAAACATGTACCAACAGGCTACTTTTTAGTCACCCTCACTCACCCACCTTTGTAGGACTACACAACAAAATAGCCCTCCACCATAGGACTTTGCGGTAAAATATTTAGAGGAGTATGCCAATTAAGGCCAAGTAAAAAAAAAATGTATATGTCCGGACTTTTTCAAAAATTGGTGAGGGAGGTCCTTATTATTTGTTATTGTGTTATTGTTTTACCATTCATTTCTGTGTAAAATTGCAATGGCAAATGTTTGTCAACACATCATAAAATCGGGGAGGCCCCTAATATTTTTGTTATTTCCCCACAGCCCTACCCCTAGCTTGAAGAAAGTGTTTGCAATGTGTTTATAAATGATAACCAAGAACTTCTAAACATGTCATTTCATCACAACAATTTTATAAACAAAGTAAGGAAGCAAATAGGAAAAATAACTAAAATATTTAAAAAAAAAAAAAAATCGGAGAGGACGGGGACGATATACACATTATTTATTTTACTTGGCCTAAACAATGAATCACCACTCATGACTCGAGGTCAAAACCATTATGTAAATAAGATAATGTTTGCATGCGATGTCAAACAAGGAAATGTTGACATAAATTAATTGACTGTTTGGTTTTCACGATGCTATTAATTTAGCCCAAAGATTAGGAAAACTAGCAAAACTGGTGAACTGGTACTGTTCAAATAAAAACATCTGCAAATCTTGCTGCAATTTCCAAATAGTATTTCTATTACTTAAATAATTATTTTTGTTATTTCTTTTAATACAAACACATTACTGCCTATGACGACTTTATCGTATTACTTACATATCAAAATCAAGTAATAATTACAAAACTCGCCGTAAACTATCACCTCTGTGGGTGTTTGGGATATAACCGGCACGAATATTTTCTCAACACTGCGGCATGTGAAAAAGTAGGTCAATAGTCAGAGAATACAGGGTGGGTGCGGCACGCCGCACCCACCCAAAAAGGTAGCGGTATGGGACGAGAAACATGTTTTAGTTTTTATTCTGCTTTATAGAAAATACTGACTGATATAAAATGAACATTTTATTTAAAAGTTGATTAGTTGAATTATATGAACTGACCACAAAGAAAAGGTCCACCGGGGAGAGCAGGAACTCCCACTTTGGAGGTGACGTGTAGGGGAGACTGGGGTAATTGTGGCCTGGGGTTAATGTGGCCCCTTTGTCTTTATCACTATCAGGGTATCTTTATACTAAGCATTGGTCTAGGTGACTTAACTTTGTATTGTATGAAAGAGTGGTCTTTATGTTACTGTTTGGTGAAAAAATTATTCAAATAGCATTAAAATTTTTATGAGGGGGTCTAATTAGTGGAGCGACATCGCATCGCAAATGGCTTTAAAAAAGTGACAAGTCCACTTTTTATTCATAGGGGTGGTACTTATTGGTTGTATCACTGACTATTTTGTATGTGTTTGACATGAAAGGTAATCATAACAGTTCCCATTGATATAACAAGTAAAAAAAAATGTTTATTTAATGAGCTAAATTTGCATATTATGTAATACCCGGCTTGGGGTAAATGTGGCCCAGTTCATGTCTTATGCAAATTACTTGCATCTGACCCCCCCCCCCCCTAAAAAAGCTATTTTTTGTCATTAATCTGTTATAATGTTAATCAAATTTGCCATTTGGGGGTCATTATTGAAACAAAAAAGACATATTTAGTATGTTTTCAAGTCAAAACAAGGAAGTGTAATGAACAGTCAGATCCGGTCGCAGTTTCGGCATGCAAAAATTAGCATAATAACAAGTATGTTACAACATGCCTTAAAACGCCTTTTTTTCTGGAAAATAAACCAGGTCAAATTGCCTAGAATTATTGCAATGACTATAAAACATGTTATTAATAGTTATCAGGAAGAACTGGATTCACAATACTCTTTAAATGCTTTATTTTGTTCGGGGCCACAATTACCCCCAACGTTTGGGGTAATTGTGGCCCGTAAACTAATTAACAATATGTTAATTATTATGCAAATTGTAATATATTTTCCAATTATATTTATCACATATTATAGGTACCCATTGCCTCTATCCACTCTTGTAGAAATTTAACTTGAGTTCATACTTAAAGAATTACATGGTAAAAATGAAAAAGGGGGCCACAATTACCCCAGTTTCCCCTATGTATTTGTAGAGCTGTTAAGACCCCTTTTTTTCAGCATCGCTGTCACCCAAAGACCCCATATATTGTTATGAGGACATCATGCTCTGTCACCCAAAGGCCATTAGGGGACCCTAGTTTCCATTTGATCTGTCACCCAAAGAACCTTTATTATAACAGCAACAAGTCATCTATCAACTAGAAATTCAAACTCACATACCATAGGGAATTTCCATAACCTGACCACCTTTTTATGCAGCAATCGGTATTTAGCAATTAAAAAAAAAAGGGGGGGGAAGCGCAGTGATTTATAGTGCGCTACGCACAGGTACAACGCCTAGACGTTGATCCACAAGCCTCAGCACACTTTGCAGGTTGTCGCTGACCACTACGGCCCCACATCATTCCACAAACCATTAAACAACAAATCAGGGACTTTGCTGCTTCAAGAGCGCACACCTTTGACATTCCACAAATAACCATTGCAACCAGGATCAGCCCCCCGAGTTCGTACGGTTACAACGAGACAAATTAGCAGTGAGTTCCTTGTCCAGGGAAATTTCAAGCTAACTCAATTTTTCCACGTGAGCGTAGGCACTGCAAGAGTTCGAACCCGCAACCTCTCGCACCACAGTCGAACGCCTTATTGATTGAGCTAACTTTACTGCTTTGCGTGCATTTTGTATGCTTTGCTCGCATTTTGGACTATTTTCACATTTTTATATCAAATTTAGATTTAAAATGGCAATGTTCACAACATTTTTACCCAGATAGTTATTTTTCGCATCACAAATGCTGTGGTGCTGGGCTGTGACCACTCGTTTCAAAATAAGAAAATAATAAGTAATTAATAAGTTTTACCTCATGCCTTTTTAAAGATCTTAAACAGTAAACTAAGAATTAATTGTGAAAGGCCTTAATATTATTTACTTCAATAAAATATTCATGGGTAGAAAATACAAATAATATTATGCATTTGCCTCTCTTCACTCATGTTACTGTGAAATAGTAGGTATAAATGGTTGAGTTGGTAAAAACAAATCCGGCCCGCAGACCCACCAGATTTGGGGGCAACACAACAATTTGAGAAAAAAATGATACTTTTAAAATTGTGTTTTCCAAAAATTAAAATACATAATCTGAAATTAGTTTTAATACAAGGCTTGATTGCCCGCTTGTAAAGAATTGTAAAGCTTGTAGCTATTTGCCAAAACAGGATATTATTTATTTTGCCAAAACAGGATAATATTTATTCTATTACAAAAAAATTAGTATTGTATTTGTCAGGAGTCCGGGATTATTGGGATTTTAGATTCAAAAACTCAACATGGACTGTGAAAAAGAAAAAGGTGTAGATTCATGGCAATTAAAGCCACAAGACATTCTGGGAATTTACTGTGTACTGAAGGGCAAAAAATGCAAATTATAGAAATTAATACAAATAAGCCTGATCCAGGGGCGAAGCACCCAAAAGGCAGCCCGTAAACTCAAGTCCTTAAAAAAAAAAAAAGAAGAAAGAAAAAAAAAGAGCACAGTGATTTATTTTTAACAAAATTTTAAAATTGTTCAAATTCTATCCGCACCTTATATCATTGGCATATGGATTCTCTCTTTCTCTTTCTTTTCCCCTTTTCGCCAGCCCATAGGGCTGGTATCTAATTCTGAGATGGGATTTGTGTACACTAAAGATTAGCTAAGATTATAGCCTTCTTCTATTGGTATGAATTTTTTTTTTACTTCTTGTGGTGGAAATGTTTTTGATGTCTGCTAATTCGATTTGGAAGGAAAAGAAAGTATGTTTTGCCGTTTCAACGAACGAAAACGATTGAGTATTGCCAAAGTTATGTTTGAATTAATTATGACTTAAAAAGTTATCATAGGTTAGGCCTACACATATAAACATAAACTTGTTCAGCAATCAGCATATCCAATAAAATGACATGGTCAACAATTAGTATTTAGCGGGGAATGATCACTGGAACGAGGTCATATCAGTGGACTACTGAGCATAGCATGATGTTTGGTTGCCTGTGAGTGCATAATTGATATGTTGATAACAGATCTAATAATGTTGTAGAATCAAAATCTTCATTATATGGACCACATTGAAGTCAAAAGAAATTATCTATCCTATCCTGTATCGTTTTATGGATAAAATTGACTCAAAATGTTATTGATGATATTATTGCTATCTTTAACATCAGTTTTGTCTTTTCAACGGGAAAAATCCGATGGAAAATAAAGTTTTTAGGGCTACCTATAATATTGAACAATATATCCCATATTTTGACATGCACTTATAGAAAATAAATAAATTATTGTCTTACTTTATAATTATAAATACTGTAAATGACACATAACTAAAGTGAGGCCACTTTCTATCTTTTTATTTGATTCATAAAATTACATTCAACAAAATGATTGAAGACTGAGAAAACACACAATGCAGACTATTACAGAATGGAGTAGGTAAGATGCCATGTCCATAGCTTTGCAGGAGTTTCGGACTAACAATCAACACATTCAAAAAATACAGTTTAAAAGTGAAGGTTGTAGTGAATGATCAGTCCTTTATCATGTGCTTGCCACTATCTACTTTATAGTAAACTATACATTGCGAAATAATATAAAATCATTTTAAAATAAAATGTGCATGTAGGTTGAGTTTACATAGCGAATTAACTAACAACTGCAGTGTATTTCTTGATTTTCTTAATAATAAGCATGGGTAAAAAGAAAAAAAAACAAAAATACAGAACAATTTTGAGTAATGAATTAAAGAGTTGACAGGAGTTATAGGAGTTAATGTTTTTTGCTGTTTCAGTGTGCATGTTCTCACCATTGATGGTTTGGACTGTCATGTAACATGGATGTAAGCGTGATCCTAAAAAATGCCTTTCACGGTGACCCAAACTATTTACAAGACCTCTTCTGCATTGAGGCTGGCCTTCCCTTTTAAAGGGAATTTTTATTTCCATCTCTCTCACTCCTTTATTATTTTGCCCTGCGCTAGGGGGGGGGGCGGGGCCCAAATAGACATTGCCAGGGGCCACCCCCCCGGCAGCTACACCACTGGTCGTCTCTGAGTTTGGGTCACTTTTTGGGTGATGGTGGGGGAGGTGGTCCATAAATAGGGATAGTACAGGGCCACTATTATGATATTACCTGTTTTGAGGCCCCCCTGCAGATACTATACATTTTTATGACCCTTTCAATACACAGACACAAATACCCAGTTGACTATTTTGGTCAAAAATTGTGCTGAGATAGGTCGTTTCAACATACCACATTTGCCTTGTTATAAACTTTGAATTGCGTTATCTGTTGACCTAATGAGAAAAAGTATTTATAAGTGAATCGTTTTTGTAGTCAAACCTTTTCATATGAAAATGACTGCCCCCCCCCCCCCTTGTGTCCGAGTGTGAATCTAGCCAGCCAAGGCTGTTTGTGGCGGACGGAGTCCGAATCCGAGAAAAAAGTCTGAGTCCAGACTCAATTCCGGAGCTTGGATGGATAGAAAAAGTCTGGATATCCACACTCCTCTATAGGTTGAGCAAATGGCTATGAGGGGAAAATGTTTGAAAAGTCCGGATTTCCGGAGCTTGGATGGACAGAAAAAGTCTGGATATCCGAACTCCTCTATAGGTCGAGCGCGGTCCTATCGAGGGAAAATGTTTGAAAAGTCCGGATTTCCGGAGCTTGGATGGACAGAAAAGTCTGGATATCCGAACTCCTCTATAGGTCTAGGTCGAGCGAGGTCCTATCGAGGGAAAATGTTTGAAAAGTCCGGATTTCCGGAGCTTGGGTGGACAGAAAAAGTCTGGATATCCGAACTCCTCTATAGGTCGAGCGCGGCCCTATCGAGGGAAGATGTTTGAAAAGTCCGGATTTCCGGCGCTTAGATGGACAGAAAAAGTCTGGATATCCGAACTCCTCTGTTTGAAAAGTCCGGATATCCGGAGCTTGGATGGATGGAAAAAGTCTGGATATCCGAACTCCTCTATAGGGGGTGTGCGCTTATTTTCTGGAATAGCCCAATACATATTTACATAGAAATTTAAAAGAACAGGTAGGTCAAGGAAACCTACATAAATACTAGTATGTTGTCTATACTTCACTTGACCCAAATATATGATTTTTTTTTATGGCGATGAGACACTCGCACATGGAATTTTAGGGGGATTTTGACCCACATTTTGATAGCAGTTCCACATAGAAAAGCTGTGCAGGTATTATTAGAAATATTAAGGTATAATTTATTTTTTCGAGTCATTTTTAAAAAGTCGATTCAGCCACAGTGACTCGAGTCACAAGCCTCGAGTCATCGAGTCGAGTCATTAAATTTCGAGTCGAGTCGAGTCATCGATTCATCAACCCTCGAGTCGAGTCGAGTCGTCGAGTCACCTTGCCTCGAGTCGAGTCATCGAGTCACCAAAACTCGAGTCGAGTCGAGTCGAGTCGAGTCATTTCAAGTCGAGTCACTACAAGTCTGGTATCAAGCACTACAATTTGACCTGACATTTACTGAAAAAATGAAAATGATTGCTTTTTATTTGGCCGAGAAAATTAATTTTACATTGAAAAGGTGTAACTCAAAATTTAGCTCATTTCAACACCAAATTCGATCGTTTGTATTGCCTCATTAAATGACTGAGTGAGTCTTGCATAACAAAAGAATCGGTTGTCCAGGTTGCTAACTGAATAGCTTATTTGATTCGCTCCGCATGATTTTATGTAAAAGCGGCATAAATTAATGCTAAAGTTGCAGAAAAGATAGCATTTGGCGGGAACATGTTGATTGAATAAAGTACATTTTTGTACAGGAATGATGCAAGGATGCAATGTTGGAAAAATTGATTATTTCACCGAACGTTTTGTACGCTACACTTATGAATTATAAAAAATACTGTTCTAGTTCATATACTTACTTTTACATATTGGCCATGAAACAAATTTGAGGACCTAACAAAAATCGGAAGATTTGTTTTATCAAATAATAATAATAATAATAACTATGTCTTGTTATGATGATTCCAAACTTCAAGAGGAACATCCATTTGTTGTGGAGTATGTTTTTACCTAAATTATTTTCCCCAAATTGTTCATATATAGTCAAATCATTTTCACCATTCTGTTCAAAAATGCATGCTCACAATATTGTCTTTGTTTGTTTAAACAATATGATAATGAAAATAAAGTATTTAAAAATTCCCGCACAACCGCAATGTTTCCTGTTCCTTGAAAGCAGCCTTGCATGCACTAAAAGCCTTTGCAACACTCCCCTATTGTTATTTTAAGTCAAAGCTATTTAGAAGTTATCGTTAAAACAGAATACCCGGGGAGTAGCCAAACCTTCTACTCGTCTTGAACAAGAAGTCACAGTAGCTGATACGATGTTTCTCTTTACAAAGCAAATATTGTTACAACAAGAAGAAAAAAAATCTTTGCGTGTGATGTAAAATTGTAGGTTAAAATAATACCAACATTGTGAGTGGTTGTATCGGGTAATCATTACTAGAGTGTCAGATTGCTTGAGTCAGTCGATTAAGCTGTTCTATTTGCAATCCATACACCCTCTGTGAAGACATGACATTAATGTCTCACACAGGGAGTGTAGATTTCAAATGGAGTCACCCATTCAGGTAAGTCTATTTGAAATTCATACTCCCAGTTGAAATCCATACACCCTCTGTGAAGACATGACCTTAATCTCTCACACAGGGGGTGTAGATTTCAAATGGAGTCACCCATTCAGGTAAGTCTATTTGAAATTCACACTCCCTGTGTGGAAGATTAAGGTCATGTCTTCCATAGGGGTGTAAGGATTCTAACTGGAATAACCAATTGGAGGGGGTGGAGTTTGAGCCTCTGGATGACTTTACCATGGTATATCATTTTGTTCATCGCTGGTTTCATGAATATAATTTGACTACAAAATGGTTAATAGGCACATGACGTTGTTTTATTTATCACTTGGTTCGATAACTAGAGGTGTAGTTCGAGGTCTGTTGAGATTCCTTGGTAACTTAACTTATAATGATTTCATGAATTAAAATTTGATAACATGGCAACAAAAATAAATGAATACTTGACATTTTGGTTATTTATGTTTGTTTTTCTCTGACATTTAGGTCACAGTATGTTTTTTCTATGAATTTGAACGTGTAAATTACTCGTGTGCTGTGGCATAAACAAGAAAACACAAAGTATTGGCGATTGTTTTTTGTTTTTGTTTTTGTTTTTCAGGTATAAAATAATTCCGTGATTGGTTGTCTCGTAAAACACATTTTGCTTTATGTAATGTGATGTAATACGCAAAAAACTTAAAATGAGCACATATAAATAAGACCATCACAGTATTATGCTATTTACAAATAATAGCAATATTAGCAACCACATTATAAAGTTATATCTACAGAAGACAGCAAAAAGAACAACCACATGCAGTATGATGCTATCTACCGAAGATAGCAATCAGAGCAATCACAGTATTCTGCTATCTACTGAAGATAATAATAAGAGCAAACAAAGAATTATGCTGTTTACTGAAGACAACAATACAAATAATCACGATATTATGATATCTACTGAAGATAGCAACAAGAACAACCGCAGTATTATGTTGTCTACAGAAGATAGCAATAAGAGCAAACAAAGCATTATGCTGTTTACTGAAGACAACAATACAAATAACCACGATATTATGATATCTACTGAAGATAGCAATAAGAACAACCGCAGTATTGTGCTGTCTACAGAAGATAGCAAAACAAATAACCACGATATTATGCTATCTACTGAAGATAGCAATAAGAACAACTACAGTATTATGCTATCTACAGAAGATAGCAATAAGACCAAACAAAGTATTATGCTGTCTACTTAAGATAAAACATTGAAGATAGCAATTCAAATTACCACGATATTATGATACCGGGTGTCCCAAAAAAAGGTTACATGTAGATTTTTAAAAATAATATATGTTAATGTTAACAAATATAAATTTCCTTTTTATGGCATAATTAATGTACCCTCTACTAGTATCCCTGTGAATGTCAAGTTCACAACTGGCGTAGTTAGCCCGCATTCCTGAGCAAGCTGTTTACGTGACATAAAGCAACGCGAGGTTCATTACTACCGTCACAACCCCGCGAATTTGGCGGACACTTGAGGACCAGATGCAATCTTTTATTCTGATGGACAGAGAATCAAACTTGTTCAGTTTTACTTCAAGAGTTCAGTCAGAAATGTGCAATATTCTTGCAGTATAATTATAACACAGCAGCGATTTAAGATTAATTTCACTATGTTGATGACATGACAGGAGATACAGCGTGGAAAAACCGTCACCAAAAACGTGTTCTTCTCTAATGACCATCTTCCTTTACTTGTTATCAACAAGAGTCAAAAGGCAGAAGCGCTTACACTGATTTATTTTAAGTGTACAATATTTAACTTGTCAATATGTTTCTTTTGGTCAATAAGTTCAACCATTAAAAATAAGAGCAAAATAAAAGTAACAGAGAAAAAATACGAAAACAACTTGTGCTTGTGTTCAACTTTCGATGTGCGGTATTTTGATGCTTATAGCCACTCTTGTCACCATTGCCATCTCGCGCTCATAATTAAGTTGCTGTTAAGATACAGAGTGACACTTTGCACACAAGTACAAGAAGGATGAATAAAGAATATCTGAAAAATTGACATTGTTTTGTTGTACCATTACCAAATGCGGTTCATTTTCTACATGTAACCTTTTTATGGGACACCTTGTATCTACTGAATATAGCAATAAGAACAACCGCAGTATTATGCTGTCTACTGAAGATAGCAAAACAAATAACCAGGATATTATGCTATCTACTGAAGATAGCAATAAGAACAACCACATGCAGTATGATGCTATCTACCGAAGATAGCAATCAGAGCAATCACAGTATTCTGCTATCTACTGAAGATAATAATAAGAACAACCGCAGTATTATGCTGTCTGCAGAAGATAGCAATAAGAACAACCGCATTATTATGCTGTCTACAGAAGATAGCAATAAGAGCAAACAAAGCATTATGCTGTCTACTGAAGATAGCAATGCAAATAACCACAAAATTATGATATCTACTGAAGATAGCAATAAGAACAACCGCAGTATTATGCTGTCTACAGAAGTTAGCAAAACAAATAACCACGATATTATGATATCTACTGAAGATAGCAATAAGAACAACCACAGTATTATGCTATCTACAGAATTATGCTGTTTACTGAAGACAACAATACAAATAATCACGATATTATGATATCTACTGAAGATAGCAACAAGAACAACCGCAGTATTATGCTGTCTACAGAAGATAGCAATAAGAGCAAACAAAGCATTATGCTGTCTACTGAAGATAGCAATGCAAATAACTAAATAACTACGATATTATAATATCTACTGAAGATAGCAATAAGAACAACCATAGTATTATGCTGTCTACAGAAGATAGCAAAACAAATAACCACGATCATATGCTATCTACTGAAGATAGCATTAAGAACAACCAAACTATTATGTTATCTACTGAATATAGCAATAAGAACAACCCCAGTATTATGCTATCTACGGAATATAGCAATAATAACAACCACAGTAATATGCTATCTACGGAAGATAGCAATAAGCACAACCACAGTATTATGCTATCTACGGAAGATAGCAATAAGAACAACCACACTATTATGCTATCTACAGAAGATAGCAACAAGAACAACCGCAGTATTATGCTGTCTACAGAAGATAGCAATAAGAGCAAACAAAGCATTATGCTGTCTACTGAAGATAGCAATGCAAATAACTAAATAACTACGATATTATAATATCTACTGAAGATAGCAATAAGAACAACCATAGTATTATGCTGTCTACAGAAGATAGCAAAACAAATAACCACGATCATATGCTATCTACTGAAGATAGCATTAAGAACAACCAAACTATTATGTTATCTACTGAATATAGCAATAAGAACAACCCCAGTATTATGCTATCTACGGAAGATAGCAATAATAACAACCACAGTAATATGCTATCTACAGAAGATAGCAATAAGCACAACCACAGTATTATGCTATCTACGGAAGATAGCAATAAGAACAACCCCATTATTATGCTATCTACGGAAGATAGCAATAATAACAACCACAGTAATATGCTATCTACGGAAGACAGCAATAAGAACAACCACAGTATTATGCTATCTACGGAAGATAGCAATAATAACAACCACAGTATTATGCTATCTACGGAAGATAGCAATAATAACAACCACAGTAATATGCTATCTACTGAAGATATTGCAGGCTGTCTAATTGAAGACCTGAGCGCAAGAAGACCGTAAGTCCACTTGGCCCATCAACATGCATACAATAATGTTACGTATAGTTTCTTATTGTTTTATCATGTTTAATACATGTTCCAGGGTGAAAACATCATGAAAGGTTGTGAAAGATTTGTTTTGACCCCTGAACATTACCATACTATACAAAACTATACAAAACTTTAGTGAATACATGTTGAGGGGCCAAGTGGACTTACGGTCTTCTTGCGCACAGGTCTTCAATTGTAAGACGTTATAGCTAAGACAAGAATCTTACAGTGAAGCAATCAAGAAGATGAGTTACTTGTGTTCAGTTGATTTAGAGAGACGGGCAAAAGAAGAACTATTTTGCATCATGAAAAGCCAGCATAGGCCAAGAACGGTAAGTATTTTGCCGTTTTTTTTAATTTCACATGATTTATTTTTGAATATGCAATCATTTTACTTATATTTGATTATGCCTAAGAAACAAAATATAAAAAAATACCAAAAAATTACCAGAAATTTAATTTCTAGTTTTAAGGGTATAGGCTACTTAATGTCTGAAAAGAAAGCGAATCTGTAATAAGTTGCAAGCAATCACATTTTCCAGTTTTAAAACAGACACATTCTGTATAAAAAAATTAATGCTGCAAAGGCAGGGAAATTCTGGGAGAAAAGAAAAGAATTCTTTAAAGAGCATTAAAATTCTGCAAACTAAAAAGACAAAAAGGCTAACAACTTCAATGCTGCAGGCTCCATTTTTAGCAGATTTAATTTCAACAGTCCATTACTTGGGCATGAATATTAGATAAGAAAATGAACATTGATTTTGGACGAATCCCGGGACGAATCGCGAATGATTCATTGTGCCTGACACCGCCACCTAATACATGTTTTTATGAGCACAACGTATGTGATGTATGCCTCATGTGCAGATCTATACTAACTAGTGTCGTTTTACCATATCACGGACTACCATTGATGAAAATTTTCTCTCTCCCCTCCCCCCTTTTTGTCTTCTCTTCTCTCTCCTCTCCTCTCTCTCTCTCTCCTCTCCTCTCCTCTCCTCTCCTCTCCTCTCCTCTCTCTCCTCTCCTCTCTCTCCTCTCCTCTCCTCTCCTCTCCTCTTCTCTTCTCTTCTCTTCTCTTCTCTTCTCTTCTCTTCTCTTCTCTTCTCTTCTCTTCTCTTCTCTTCTCTTCTCTTCTCTTCTCTTCTCTTCTCTTCTCTTCTCTTCTCTTCTCTTCTCTTCTCTTCTCTTCTCTTCTCTTCTCTTCTCTTCTCTTCTCTTCTCTTCTCTTCTCTTCTCTTCTCTTCTCTTCTCTTCTCTTCTCTTCTCTTCTCTTCTCTTCTCTTCTCTTCTCTTCTCTTCTCTTCTCTTCTCTTCTCTTCTCTTCTCTTCTCTTCTCTCTTCTCTTCTCTTCTCTTCTCTTCTCTTCTCTTCTCTTCTCTTCTCTTCTCTTCTCTTCTCTTCTCTTCTCTTCTCTTCTCTTCTCTTCTCTTCTCTCCCCCTCTCTCTCCCCTCCTCCCCTCGCTCTCTCCCTCTTTATTCCAGTCTCGCCCACTCTCTCTCATTTAATTTTCCCTCTCTTTCATACTAAAGCAATCCCTTGTTGCATTAAGCTAAGAATTTTTAGAGCTAGTAATCAAAGTTGCATGCAATTCTGTTATATGTTGCACAATAAGAATACCAAATATGTCCCAAGATTGCATAAAATAATATTTTTGTGGAAGCTAACTGCCAAAAATGTGCATAATTGAATATAAAAACTGTTTATCATAGACCAAACTGCATACAATTCGATTTCAGTTCCCTGAATAATTGAAATTTCTGAAAAGTTTCATTGAGTGTTTATATATACACACATCCCTAGATGCATTTGCCGGCAAACGGGGACCCTGTACTTACCTATCCAAACGGGGACGCAATGAGGGACGAATTATCTACAATGTTTTTTGGACTGATTTTTATATACATATAATAGACACACTCCCATATCGTCTTCTCAGTGCTCGAAGTGGGTAAGTGCAGGTAAGTGCAGTAGGTTGTTCGCAGCTCAGTCAATTGCACATCTTAGCTAAATGGGGACAGTCCCCGGTTGCAGTGACGTCCACGGTGGGAATGTTAAGTTTTGTAAAACGTCCATGTTTGCCATCTACCATATACCCCCCCACACACAAATAAATACGTGGCAGCTATTATAGTTATCCATATAGTGTCAAACGGCAGCTCAGTAGCGTAGCCAGAATTTCAGTGTGAGGCAAAGATAAATTTTCGTCCCAATTTGTTATTTTTTTGTTCCAGTTTTAGTCATTTTAAGGACACTTTTCTCTATATGCCGTCCTTATTTTCCCCCTTAAAATTTTCTGTGGGCAATTTGCCTCTGGCTCCTCTTTGGCTACGCCTCTGAAAAGGCTATTGTTTTTCAATCTAACAGTATAGCTTGTTTTCAATATCACAGGCCAACATACTCATGGCAGCTATTATATTAGAGACACGTTCTTGCATGTTTCCTCGCATTGAGGTTGAGTAAGCCGCAATCATGCATGTTTACAAGATTCATTTTCCACTATTTCGACCCAAATTCAAACACTTAGCTTTCATATGGTAACAATATTTAGATAAACATTTTGTCAGGCAGCTTTAACTACTTGAGCGGTATTGTGTGCTTTCAACTTAACTTAATTTCATATAAAACCAGTATCTGTATAATTGTTTAATACATTAGAAACACAATGATACACTATTCTGATGTTTGACATTCTTAAGGTGGTACTACACCCCCTGATAAATATTGTGACTAATTTTGCATTTTTTTCAAAAAATAACAACACACTGGTATTACAAAAGTTATGTTTATTATAGGGGCAATGAATCCAAATACTTCACTGTAATTTCAGTGATTCAAGACAAGTTGTTAATTATATATGTTAAGCAATGAGGTACATTCTAGCGGTACCTCTTTTCTTATCATAAATAACGTACCGCTTGTCTTGAGTCACTGAAATTCCAGTGTAGTAACATAGATTCCTTGTCCCTATAATAATATACATAACTTTTGTTACCAGTGTGTTATTAATTTTTGAGAAAAATGCAAAATATTCACAAATTTATCAAGGGGTGTAGTACCACCTTAAGTAAATTTTGTTGGTTGACCGAATTTATAGGGATATTCTATATCTTCTTGAAAAAAAGTTGAGTAGATGTATTCCATATATATGATAGAAATGTGTAAATAGGCTGATCAGTCATGTTAAAACGTGTTTCGTTATTTTGCAAAATTTTCAGGTTTTCTGTTGTTATAATTCGGTTATTTACGCGTTAATCACTTGTTATTGTGTTGATAGCAGTAAATAGATTTAAATAGAAGAAACTAAGTGGAAATTATTTAATAATTTTTTTCTTTAGTCAGAGAAAGTACAATACAACCGATCAAATTTGATCTCATCTTTACGACAGCATAATACTTTTCTTCTATTTATATATACCAATAATTTTTCGACTGTAAATTATTTTGTGAATATTCTAGAGCACATTATTAATACAAGTCTACTTTTTGACACTTCGTAATACATGTAATTATAATTATATCCTTTACTTACTTAATTATATATTATAATTATAATTATTGGTATTATGACGTAATTTTATCAGTTTCGCCGTCGAGCAATAATTAAATGAGAAAATAGGAAAAGTGATCCCGCCGGGAATTGAACCCAGGACTCATCATCATCATCATCATCATCATCATCATCATCATCATCATCATCATCATCATCATCATCATCATCATCATCATCATCATCATCACCACCACCACCATCACCACCAATATCAACAACAACAACAACATCGACAATACCACCATCAGCACCACTCTTACACTGTAAAGGTCATAGAACACTTATAGTGTTCTGTCTCTGTTTCCAAGAGTAGTTATGAAAAGATGTCTGCATATCCATACTAAATTGCCTTAAATAGTGTCTCCTTACCTAGCACTATCACAAAAAGGAAACATTGTTACATTAATATTTGATTTTGAAAAATAAGACAACATTTTCAAAACTTAGAACACTTGACACGTGTTCATATTTCCTTATGTCTTTCTTTGTTTCATTTGAACACTGGTGTTCTTGTAGTTTGAACACTGATGTTCTGAAATATTTTAGAACACTTATTACACATGTGTCATGTGTTCAACTGTATCTTATGAACACGTCTCAGGTGTTCACACTAGTGTTCTCTAAATAAGTTGAACACGTGTCATGTGTTAAAAAAACCGTTACATTAATGAACGCGTTCCATGTGTTCTGGCCAATTTACAGTGTATGTCCTACTTTTATTACCTAGCTGGGGGGTTTACACCCCCAGCTAGGTACTGTAATGCTCTCCGATTCTTCTTTCTTTCTTCTTCTGGCAACAAACTTCAAAATGCTTCTCCTCCTACATGTTACACCCTACAATCATGACAATTACGTAACTTGCACATATGTATCGCCTATATCCAGTGCCCATATGGTGCAAACAGAATTGGGATCAAAGGTCATTAAAGGGGCATTTTCGGTATATAACCAAATATCTTCAAAATGCTTCTTCTGCCACATATTAGGGTAGCTGCAGGTAATATGGGACAGCAGGTAATATGGGACACCTGTTTTCATTTTAACAAAAAGTAGCTTAGAGAAGGTACACACTTTAAGTTGATTTGTTAAGTGTTTAGAGACATCAATTGTGCTTCTAGAAATGCAGTTTTGGAGTCTGTGTATCAAACTCTTGGAAATCACTGCCAAAAAGAGTGAAATTGCCCCAAAATTTACGTCGTTTTTTTTTGCCTGATATAAAATCAATGACGCCACATTTTATGATTGTGTATCCAAATACTCTGGTACTGAGGGTGCATTTGTCACTTTTTATGATCTTTAGGTGATGGGTTAAGCTTATCAGCAGGTAAAATTCCACTGAAAAGTGGCACTTTCCTTTATAAATGATTATTTTCTCTGATTTTCAACTGAATGGGTGCAGGTAATATGGGACACATAGGAAATTGTGTGCATTGTCAATGCGAAAAGCAAAACTATTTAAAAAATTGAATTTTCTTGTTGAAATTTGCATTTAACATTCAAAATCATGTAACAAAAATGTTTTTAGAACAAAAGAGTGATTTTCTGAACATTTTAATTTTCACCATAGAGATAACACAGTGTCCCATATTACCTGCACATGCAGGTAATATGGGACACTTGACGATGACGTCATTTTGACGTCATAGCGTCCAAACAAACATAAAAACAAGATAACATTGCCTGTTTTATTAATCTTTAAAGGACAGGTTGTTCATCATAACAATCTCTTTTGGGCATATCTTCTATAGTTTTTATGCACATAAGCTAAACGTCCTTAATGGTCCCATATTACCTGCAGGTACCCTACATAGCACAATGACGTTACTTACACATGTGCATCGGCTTTACCCAGTGCCCATACCTTGCACACAGAATTGGGGTCAAAGGTCATTAAGGGGTAAAATCTTACAATTGCATTATCTGGACATCTGTAAGGAGTATGGGGCTCAAACTCGATACAATAAATCTCATGACCAGGGGAACATTTTGCGGGGGTCAGGTCAAAGGTCATGCAGAGGTCAAATTTTAGAAACGCATTTCCTGGACATCTGTAAGGGGTACGGGGCTCAAACTTGGTGACAACAAACTTAATGATCAGGGGAACATGTTGGAACACTTTGCAAGGGTCATGTCAAAAGTCATCTGGGGTCAAATCGTAGAATTTCATTTTCTGGATATCTGTAAGAGGTACGGGGCTCAAACATGGTGACAACAAATCTCAAGACCAGGGGAACATTATGGAACATCATGCATTTGTCAGGTCAAAGGTCATCTGGGGTCAAATCTTAGAATTGAATTTTTTGGACATCTGTTAGGAGTACGGGACTCAAACTCGGTGAAAACAAACCCCATGACCAGGGGAGCATTTTTGGAACATTTTGTAGGGGTCAGATACCTCCACAACACCAACATGCCCCAGCTAGGTTTGTGGTCTATGACCACCATTTGCCACTAGTTTGTCTTCTAATTATTTATTATTTTATTATCATTTATTTTGTAATTCTAATTCCGATATTTTGTCAAATACAAACAACATGAAGATTCAAAAATCTGTATTGCCTTTCTTATTCGCATATGTTTGACACAAAAATAAAAACACCACCTAGCAAAATGTACACAAATCGAATAATAAAACATCCGAACTCAAATATATTATAGCATGATGACAACATTGCGCAACTCCTAGACTTATACCTCACATCATTGCCAATGCAGAAGCACACCTCAACGATATTTGATAAATGCGATAAAAATCGACTTTTTCTCTTAATAGCGTTACTTTTTATTCCCTTTCACACCGTGTCGGGGCGAGTGCATTAAATAATATATCAAATTTCACAAAGAAACTGAATAGACTGTATGCTAGCCTTACGCATTACCTGTGAGGGATATGTGTGAACATGTTTATCAGTCGAATACAGCCTGAATTATTAATTGCTATATTGAGCTTGAAAGACACGGAGGGAATCTCTTTCGAAATCAAATCCGTAATGCGTTGTGCGAGGATATACGATTTATCTTAGGCCTAAGTATCTTAATACCAAAACCAAATCCCTTGACGTTTGGATTATCTTAAGAAGCACTGCACAAACGTAAAATGTACTCGTTCTTAATGTAAAATATATTTACTAAAAAGCTTTAAAATGGTAGTTTATAGTAGAAATTTGAATTTGGTTGGTAATGTCCTTAATATGGTTGTTGGTGTTAAGTTGAGTTGCGCGGTATAGTGGTTAAAATATGGGCCTTTTTGAGTTGAATAGTAATCTAAAGAATGGGAGAATATAGAAAATGAAGTGGTGTCTCCTGATGATGCGGAGAAATGGGCTGAATAGAGATGAAAATGGCATTTTATATTTAATGTCATTTCCATTCATATCTATTGTGCTGTTACACAATAAAGATGGTGCATAAACTGAATAGGATGCATCAGAATACGTGCAAATTTGAGCGTTATTATTTCTTAAATGATGATGGGGTTTGAAAAGCGCTATTGTGCTATTCCGGTTAAAAACCATACACCCCCTATGGAAGACATGACCTTAATCTCCCACACAGGGGGGTGTAGATTATAAATTGAGTCACACATTTGTAACCCCATTTGAAAGTCACACTCCCTGTGTATAGTGATTAAGATCATGTCTTCCACAGGGGGTGTATGGATATCATGGGAGAGCTTCTTCTATGCTGGGGAACTATCGAATTCTATGACTTGCTTTTATAAGATTTTCAAATGCACAAATAAAATGAAACTGTTTGACTGCTAACATGTTCATATATTGAAACATAATATTTTTCAAGACTTGTGTCATTGTGTTAAATTGAAGAAAGAGAAACTATACTCTTGCATGAAGTGGAAAGCGCTGAAGTGTTCTTATGTTTTCTAATATATTAACATCTTTAAATATATTAACACATTTCTATCAAATAACAGAGCAGGTCGCGTTTAACCAATAAATATAAATTCCATCTCAACGCCACAGAAATAATAAATACAATGAATCTAATAATGCCAATTTTATACTATATCTTATAGTGATAATAGACAGTGTGGTTTTATTGAAATTTTCCACCATATTGCCGGATATCTCATTGCAGAAAACCCTATTTGGTTTCAAATTGTGCTATTTCAAACAACAAACGCCATTATCGAAGAAACAAATGTATAGAATTATACGAAAATTCTGTCTTAGAGATGTATTTAATTTGTGTTTTCAACAAACAGATAAGAAGCGTCTTTATATTTATAATCAATACAATAGATACACTGTACAAAATTTCGGGTAACACTTTTTTAACACTTCAACACTTTAACCCCCTGAGCACTACCTGCCGATTTAACATTGCCTCTGATTGGTCAATTACATGCTATTTTCACTTTAATCCTCAATCAGAATGGAGCTTTGCAAATAATTCACCCCATTTGTTTTGTGTGTGATAAAATTATTCTAACAATGTTGCTGATTGGTGCAATTGATAATGAAAACTTCTTTCTGGCCAATCGGCAGGTAGTTCTCATGGGGTTAAAGTAAAAGTATAGGAGGCGTTGCTTACACTGTAAAACAGTGTTTAGAAAGAGAAGGTAAGAATGTGTTTAGCAACGTTATGTTTAGAATTTGGATGTCAGATGTCAGATGAGTGGTAGTGTTTCTAGTTGTTACCGGCAATCTTTATGACATATTTGAAGTAGAGGCAACACCACCATGAACAAGGACGAGGGGGCGTACAGACTTGATCGGATCAGATCATCAATCGGCAAGCAACCCATGTGACGTCATCAAAATCCGTCACAAAGAGTGCCGATAACAACTAGAAACACTACCATCCACCAATCCAGAGTGAACAAGATTCTTGATAGGAATCGAAATATTTCTAATGAATACCTAATTCACTTATTTGGATCTGATTTGAGAACAAACGCAAAATCGGAATCAACTAAAATTTTGGGAATAAGCTTTTTTCGTAGATATCTACTGAAAAATGTCATAAAAAAGCGGATGCTTAGATCACGAAATCCTCCTTGAAATGTTGCTTGAAATACACTATATCGTGTTTGAATATAAACATTTGTTTTTGCAGTGCAAAGACATATCCAAAATAACTAGGCCTAATAATTTTCAGGGTATAAAATGATGTAATTAATTACTGTGTGATGGACGCTTCATTCGTTGCCAAATATTTGCTAAATGAAATCAAATTTACAGGTACACAATCAGCAGTAGTCACGCACTTAGGTTGAAGCAATACTTTGGTTGAAGTTTGTTAATAATAAATTTAACTGTTTATAAAAATGATTTATAATTTCTACAATCAAGTCCCATTCACACGAGCGTGTGACTGCTCATGATGTGCCTTATCGGCATTCTCTTTTTACAAATTTAAGAAGAAAAAAATCAAAAACAAGGAAAGAAGGAAAGCTGGAAGGGAGGAAGGAAGGGAGGAAGAAAGAACGGAAGGAAAGACTGACGGAATGAAGGATAGACGCATCGGAAGTAAAGAAAGATGGAAAGAAAGAAGGAAGAAAAGAAAAAACAAATAAATAAATATTTGTGCTATAAATAAATAAATAGTTAAATAAATGATTAAATAAATAAATAAATAAATAAATAAATAAATAAATAAATAAATAAATAAATAATTAAATAAATAAATAAATAAATAAATAAATAAATAAATAAATAAATAAATAAATAAATAAATAAATAAATATATAAATAAATAAATAAAACACAACACATCCCATATCCCATACACCCATATGCACGCAATTTAATCCACAAACGATTTGTTGTGAAGCACCGTAGCCTGGAAAGTGTACGTTATTGTCAAAGTTGAAACTTTCAACAATTAAATTAACAAAATAATTCGCACGCACCACACCTCCTCCACCCCCCCACCACCACCACCAACATAGGCATGTATACACAATTCAATCCATGTTTTGTGAAATTGATGTTAGCTGGCGCCCCGTAGTCAAGAAAGTTGACTTTACTATCAAAATTAAAATTCATTTCTATCGTTATGGGAGAGACCGTGTTTTAAATGGGAAGCTGTTTTTATTATTTTTTTTCGTAATTAGAGTAAACATTATCTGCTGGCAATGGTTTATTCCCTTTGAGATCCACACTCCCGCTGTGGAAGATTTAGCTAAATTCTTCCTCTGCATATGGCTTTACGTTTATCTTCCACATCAACTGGAGTGAGGATTTGAAATGGAAGTTACCCAATTATCTATTCTATTTGAAACCCATACTCCCTCTGTGTGTGACTAGCTAAATCGTTCACATGAGGAGTGTGATTTCAAATGGAATTTTTAACTTATCTATACTCTAATTTGTATGACTTTTTAGCAACGTTATAGTGTCACTCCAAACTCACTTTCTGTTCTCTTTTATAACCAATTATTACAAATTAGTATAAAATAGTAAGATTAAGAGTTATGTCTTGGCCTATACTTAAGATTTTGAATACTTAGACTTGTCTTTGAATTTTGTCACTGCAATTGTATAAAAGAATGCACAATTAGGCCGTATAAAATTAATGTTTTGGTTCTCGTCCAGAGGATTTTCATGAATTGATGAGGGAGGGAGGTGTTTTTTTTCAATGTAAAATTAGCATTGTCAGTAGTTTTGATTTGATTTGATTTGATTTGATTTATTGATAATCCAGGCAAACATACATACAATAGCAGAAAAAAGCCTTAAAACAATAAACACAAATACAATAGTCAACGGGGTCCCTGGCGGATTCCCTAATAGCGAACTAAATCACTTTGCAGTGGGTCTCCGATAACCCCGTTGACGAAAGATATTATACATGCATATAAAAAAGACATTACTGATAAAGGTACATACAACTACGCGTTTTGCGCGAAAAAGAAAACAAACTAAAAACAATTTCACTGGAGACATCATTTGGTAAGGTGGACCATAACCTGGGAAATGCGACAAAGAGGGAATCAGTGCTAGTTTTCAGTGCTAGAGGAAACAAATGTGAGATTCTGAGGATAAACCCCTAGAGTACCACAAAAAGACTTGATAGTGATGACTATTCTCTAATAAACTGATCTATATGTTTAAAGAATTAATAAATCATAAAAAAGTCAAGAAGAAATGAAAAAACTAAAAAAAAAAAAAAATCTGACAAATCCCAGAAATTGAGGAGGAGGGACGAGAACCAAAATATTAATTTTACACGGCCTTACATATTTTGATCTTTATTTCCAAAAATTGGGGCTTCTTTTTAATCCTAAAAAAAAATATTTTGTATTTTCCTGAAATCAGGACTTGGAAGAAATAACACGTACCAAACAATGGCTTGAAAATGAGAGTTCTAACCAATGCTATACCATCGTAAATAGTATCAATTAAACATGCACGTAATGCCCGCTTTCCAGTGCCCGCCCTGCATGACATTATGGCGTTAGTCCCTGCTTACGACCCAAACAATATTCACACTTGTGCTGAAACGTCAATCATTACAATTTAATTTCTTTTAAAATTATTAAACTACGAGGAATTTAAAAAATTAATTCTGGGTTTAAAATTAATTTATTGCTGTATTGAAATTGCAATATTATTCTGTGTTTTTTATTTAAATTATCTTTAGTATAATAATAGCACTCTTACCAGACTAAACTTATACATGTGTGTCATTTTTCTCCTAAATTTGGACAAATTAAATCAAATATGGCTCCAAGACAACAATAAATAAATAAATAAATAAATAAATAAATAAATAAATAAATAAATAAATAAATAAATAAATAAATAAATAAATAAATGCAAAATGTTAAGTAACAAAGAGTTTTAAACTGTTGTGATTTGGTAGTTCACAGCATCTTACGAATGGTAGTGAGCTTTGGCAAAAACTGCATTGCTCAATTCATATAGCGAGTGTGTAGAAGAATTAAAATATCACAGATATACTTTTATAGGTGCTGCGGTTCTTGAGTTACGTTGTAAAGAGGGCTGAAACAACAACACTTTTGTAAAACGTACATTAACAATAATAAATTAAGCAAGTTTGCAAAGTATACGATTTGTAGAATGAACTTTTGCAAAACATCAAGGTTTTATTTTTCAATAATATATTGATCTAGATAATGAAAATTTTTAGGTTGCTTCGACCAACAATACCTCGTCTACCCTTAACTCGCATGGTCATTTTCGCTTAAATAATTTGAATGAAAGATGTAATTTTGCAATCTATATAATTAATCATTACATCTTTAAACAAACATTATGGATCGAGTTGTTGTTTTCGTTTTTACTAATAATCCTCAATAATCTAATGTTAGGTCAAATTTGACCAGTGGATTCTTCTAAATTAGAAAAAAATGCTTATAACTATTTTCTATTTTCGGCAAAAGTGTAAATTTAAATTTCATTTTGCAAAAGACAGTGCCTTGGAATCAACAAAACAATGCAAGAAATTTTTATTAACGAAACTGTAGAATTAGAGCTAACCAAGTCACTTACTTCACTAAATTCCCCTATTTACGATGACACATTAAACATACCAACATAACCAACAAAAGCCATTCCCAATAAACCATATTCATTTTATATCTTCATAACACCCTTTTTCCAATGCCCGCCCTTCCGCGTATGAAGCCGTTGATCCCCAATAAAGACAGTCCCATTTCACACTCGGGCTAACACGTCAAGCGACACTTATCAGCGATATGACTTCACCAACGCAGGTGCCTATTATAACACCCA